>NW_024070188.1:30144294-30470250 GCF_014754425.2 Oryx dammah
TATGCCAGCAAATTTGGAAAACTCAGCAGTGGCCACAGGATTGGAAAAGGTCAGTTTTCATTCCAATCTCAAAGAAGAGGAATGCCAAAGAAGGTTCAAACTACCACACAATTGTGCTCATTTCACGTGCTAGCAAGGTAGTGCTCAAGATCCTTCAAGCTGGGCTTCAACAGTACATGAACTGAGAACTTCCAGATATACAAACTGGTTTTAGAAAAGGCAGAGGAACCAGAGATCAAATTGCCAACATCCATTGGATCATAGAAAAAACAAGAAAATTCCAGAAAAACATCTACTTATGTTTCATTGACCACACTAAAGCCTTTGACTGTGTGGATTACAACAAACTGTGGAAAATTCTTAAAGAGACGGGAATACCAGACCACCTTATCTGCCTCTGAGAAATCTGTATGCAAGTCAAGAAGCAACAGTTAGAACAACAGATTGGTTCCAAATTGGGAAAGGAGTACGTCCAGGCTGTTTATCATCACCTTGCTTATTTAACTTATATGCAGGGTGAAAGTGAAAGTCGCTCAGTCATGTCCAGCTCTTTGCGACCCCGTGGACTATACAGTGCATGGAATTCTCCAGGCCAGAATACTGGAGTGGGTGGCCGTTCCCTTCTCCAGGGGATCTTCCCAGCCCAGGGATTGAACCCAGGTCTCCCGCATTGCAGGCAGATTCTTTACCAGCTGAGCCACAAGGAAAGCCCTATATGCAGAGTACATCATGAGAAACGCTGGGCTGAATGAAGCACAAGCTGGAATCAAGATTGCCGGGAGAAATATCAATAACCTCAGATATGCAGATGACACCACCCTAATGGCAGAAAGCAAAGAGGGACTAAAGAGCTTCTTGATGAAAGTGAAAGAGGAGAGTGGAAAAGCTGGCTTAAAACTCAACATTCAAAAAACTAAAATCATGGCATCCAGTTCTATCATTTCACGGCAAATGGATGGTGAAACAATGGAAACAGTGGCAGGCTTTATTTTCTTGGTCTCCAAAATCATTGTGGATGGTGACTGCAGCCATGAAATTAAAAGACACTTGCTCTCTGGAAGAAAAGTTATGACAAACCTAGACAACGTATTAAAAAATAGAGACATCACTTTGCTGACAAAGGTCCATATAGTCAAAGCTATGGTTTTCCAGTAGTCAAGTATGGAAGTGAGATTTGGACTATAAAGAAGACTGAACGCTTTCGAACTGTGGTGCTGGAAAAGACTCTTAAGAGCCCCTTGGACTGCAAGGAGATCAAACCAGTCAATCCTAAAGGAAATCAACCCTGAATATTCATTGGAAGGACCAATGCTGAACCTGATGCTCTAATCCTTTGGCCACGTGATGCAAAGAGCTGACTCACTGGAAAAGACCCTTTCCCTACTGGGAAAGATTGAGGTCAGGAGAAGGGGTGACAGGATGAGGTAGTTGGATGGCATCTTTGACTCAATGAATATGAGTTTGCGCAAACTCTAGGAGATAGTAAAGGTCAGAGAAGCCTGGCATGCTCAGTCTATGGGGTCACAGAGTTGACACGATTGAGCGACTAAACAAAAACAAGTGTTCGTGGGATTCTCAAGGCAAGAATACTGAAGTTGTTTGCCATTCCCTCCTCCACTGTCTGAATATTAGGAAAGAGTTAAGAATAATTCTTGCCTAACTTCCTACCAGTATCCTTACTTTTCTACCAGGGAAGTCTGTATGCTTCTATTAGGACTAACCAAAAGAGAAAGCACAATTGGGATTTGGGGATAAAGTTGAGGGAGAGAGAGAGTGGAATCTTGAAAAGATGCAGAAGCAAGTATTTCTGAGCAGTTGGGGCTTGTCTGTTGCATCTTATTTAAGGAGTCACCTATTTTATCTGAATTTCCAGCTGTGCTTTAGAATGTTAGCAGGGTCTAACTCCCAGTCAAATCGTTCTGTAAAGTTATAGCTTAGTTTGGTTTGGAGAAAATTTGCTTCATGTTTGCCATCCCCTTTGCTCTACAGCTGTTACTTTCTACTCTGTTTCCTGATACTTCTTTCTATTGGCAGTGTTTTCTGGAGCCATGCATTCTTTGCATGAGTTATTCCACAGCCCTTTTCTAAGACTACAGTTGAACTCCATTTTAGGAATAATTACGTAGTTATATTCCAAATTTAGTGCATTTTGACTTCAGGAAGACCCTTTTAGGATCAAATTAGAACAAAATTGTTATATTTGGCCATAATGGAATAGAAGTCCCACTGTGGCTTCCAGCCTTATAAGTCTCCCCAAAATAGATCTTAGTAAGTTCATTAAAGACTTCTGTATCAGCAAATCTAATAGATTTATTTAAAAATGTTTCTGTCCTAATTGTTGACAGTTTTTTTTTTTTCTTGAAAAACATTCTTTACTTGATTTTATTCTTTCTGCCACTCCTTCCTCCCTTGGCAGGCTTTTCCGGGTGATTAAATGTTACTATGCACTCTTAACCACACTATTCTCTCTCCAGTTTATCCTTTCTGTATCCTTCACTTACTACAAACTTTATTAGTCTAATCTATCCACCTGGCCTCCTTCCGATCTACTCCCCATGTTCCTGAAAAACTCAAAAGTAGATGTCAGCATAAACATAGCATATTCTCAAATAGGAAATCTCAACATCATAAAGCACTGATTCTCCCGTGTGTGTGTTAGTCACTCAGTCGTATCTGACTCTTTGCTACCCCATGGACTGTAGCTGGTGGAATTCTCCAAGCAAGAATACTGGAATGAGTTGCCATTTCCTCCTCCAGGGGATCTCCCTGACCCAGGGATTGAACCCCAGTTCCTGGCATTGCAGGCAGATTCTTTCCCCTCTGAGCCACCAGGGAAGCTGATTCTCCCATGCTAATTTACAGATTAAAGTGGTTTCAGTGAAAATACTTGAAACACTAGTCATAAAGTGCATACTGAACCCTGAATAACATTGAAGAAGAAGAGCAATGAAAAGATTAGCCCTTCTAGATATTAAGACATACTATGAAGTTTCAGTTAGAGCAATGTAATACTGGTGCATGAATTGACAAGCTAATAGAGAAGAATTGAAAATTCAGGAATAAATTAGAAAGTATAGTAACTTAGGATATGGTAAAAGCAGTATCTTATTTGAGTGGGAGTAAGGATGAACTCTAATAACTGGTATTGGTATAACTGTGTAGCCATCTGGAAAGAGAATGTGTCAGGTCAATACTTGACATTATATATTTGGATAAACTCCAGATTGGTCAGAGATTTAAACATAAAATGTGAAATGATGGGAGAATTTAATTATAACTTTAGAGTTTTATAACTTCAGAGTTATAAAACTTTTCTAAAATTATGGCTCAAAATCCTAAGCTCAAAGTGTTGATTCATTTGCCTTTAAAAGATCTACATGACCAAAGTCCATGAGTAAAGTCAGAAGAGAAATGCATGATTCATTGCAACCCCTATTAAAATTCCAATGACAGTTTTCATGAAAATAGAATAAACAACCCTAAAGTTTATGTGGAACCTTAAAAGACCCCCACATAGTCAAGCAGTCTTGAGAAAGAATAACCAGTCTGGGGCTATCACTTCCTGATTTCTAAACTAAATTACAAAGCTGTAGTAATCAACACACTGTGGCACTGACCTAAAAACAAGCACATCAATGAATGGAACAAAGTAGAGACCCTAGAAATAAAACCATATTTACAGGGTCATTTAATTTATAATAGAGGAGCCAAGAATATACAATGGGGGAAGATGACAAGAATATACAATGGGATTAAAGTTTCTTTTAATAAATGAGGTTGGGAAAGGGATGGCTACATACAAAACAATGAAACATGGACCATTATCTTAACATACACAAAATATCAACTCAGAATGGATTAAAGACTTGAATATAAAATCTGAAACCAAAAAATTACTAGAAGAAAACAGGGGATAAATTCCTTGACATAGGTCTTGGCAATGATTATTACTATTTTTTAATTTGACATCAAAAACAGGCAAAAAAAAAGCAAACACAAGTGAGACTACATCAAACTCAAAAGCTTCTATACAGCAAAGGAAATCATCACCAAAATGAAAAGGCAACCTACTAAATAGAAGAAAATATTTGCAAAATATATATTTGATAAGGAATTCTAAAACATGTTTAGAACTCATACAACTCAATGGAAAAACAATCCAATTAAAAAGTAGGCAAAGGATCTGATAGACATTTCCAAAGAAGATATGCCAGTGGCCAACAAGTACATGAAAAAGTGTTTACTATTACTAACCATCAGAGAAAAGCAAGTCAAAACAACAATAAAACATCATCTCATACCTACTAGAATGTCTTGTATCAAAAAGATAAGAAATACGTGCTGGTGAGAATATTGCTGAGACTTTTACACTGTTGGTGGGGATGTAAACTGGTGCAGCCACTATGGAAAACAGTATGGAGAGTACTCAAAGAAACTGAAAATAGAATACCATATTACCCAGCAATTTCACTTCCAGGTATTTCTCTAAAGGGAATAAAATCACTGTGTCCAAAAAAAATCTGCAGCCCCCTGTTCATTGCAGCTATCTTTACAATAGCCAAGATATGGGAACAACCTATGTTTGTTCATCAGCAGATGAATGGATAAAGAAAGTCTGGTACACATGTACACAGACACTGAAATATTCAGCCTTAAAGAAGAAGGAATTCTTGCCTTTGTGAAAATGTGTATGAATCTTGAGGGCATTTGCTAAGTGAAATAAGTCAGAGAAAGGCTCATACTGTATGTTCTCAGACAGTGAGAGACAAATGTGTAATATCACTTGTATGTGGAATATAAAAGAAGAAGGACTTACAGATTACAGAGAATAGATTGGTGGTTGTGAGAGGTGGTAGTAGTTTAGTTGCTAAGTCGTGTCCAACTTTTGCAGCCCATGGACTATAGCCCTCCAGGTTCCTCTGTCCGTGGGATTCTCCAGGCAAGAATACTGGAGTGGGTTAGCATTTCCTTTTCCAGGGGATCTTCCCAACCCAGGAATCGAACCCAGGTCTCCTGCATTGCAGGCAGATTCTTTACCAATTGAGCTACAAGGGAAGCCGCCTTGTAGCTTGTGAGAGGTGGGAGGTGGGCAAAATACTTGAATGTGATCAAAAGGTACAGACTTCTAGTTATAAGATAAATAAGTCCCAGGGATTAACATATACCATGATGAGTTAACAATGCTGTATTGTGTTTTTGAAAATTGCTAAGAGAATAGATATTTTTCTTTTCTGTAGATGTTTTTACTTTTATTTAAAAATGCATAAAGATACCACAAATCGAATCATGCTGTCTGCCTCTTTTTCTAATAACTTTAGTGGTTTTTGCTCCTCTGAAGATGGAGACTTGTAAGTAGCAGGGCCCTGGATGGCCTCTTCCTTCTGCCCTAACCACACAGCATGCTTTCCCTTGTTCTTTTTGCTTTGGCTACATGGGCCTTTATACTCTACCTCAAACTCGTTGTGTTTCCTTCTATCACAGGGCATTTTCTCATGCTCTTACCCCTGCCAGGAGACATTGCCAGGATGAAACATGTTTAGCCTTTGACTCAATAGTACGTTAACTTCCACAGAGATGTATTCTTGGATAGAATTAGATTTGCCTTTTCCATGAATTAGTAGTGCCTTACCCAGCTCCTTTTAACTCTGGTAATAAATGCAGTTGTACATTCCTTGTTGGCGTTGTTAATGTATGTCTCTCCCATTAGAAAAGAAGCCTCATGATGGGAGGGACTGTGTTTACTTTGATCAGAGATGAAAAAAAGGAACCTAATTTCATATTATTGTGAGGAGTAAATGATACATGCAATATGCTTAGCATGGTACCTAGCATAGAGGCATGTAATGCTACTGGATCATACTATATATTTTGTTTTGAATAGAAGGAAATGATACCATTTGTGGATAAATTAACTGGATAAAGTTTCAGAAAGAATTCTGACTCTTCTTGGCCAGAGATGGGATTACCTTTGGAGGGTAGTAGCTAGTCTTATTTGTAAAGTAATTAGCCTCCAATTAAAATAAATAAATTAAAAAATAAAAACAAACAACAAAGAAATTAGCTTTTATTTCTCCACTATTCTTGGCTCCTGTATCTGTCAAACTGCAAGAAAGCAGCTTTTTTTCAAAGTATTTTCCCCTTTTCCAGTTGCATCCCTCCCTTCCTTTAGCTTTCTCAAGTAGGAGGTAGTTTCAAAAAAAATTCACAAAATAGAATTTTTCACTTGAAATCTGGGAAGTTGCACCTACACTTGCAGTTCTGTATTTGTCATATCAACCACAGTTGTAAAAATCAGGTAGAATTCAAGATAATGGGATCAAAAAATACAGCAGATATTTCATGTTGTGCCATAGGGGGACAGGTTTATTGTAAATCACTGGGATCATATTCCCTATTGTGTAATTTATAGTGGCTTTAAAGAGTTTTAAAACTTTTATTCTAGCTGCTTAGTATTTTCTTCCACTGTTCTCCACTTAGCATAGCCCTCATCTCAGTTCCTGACATTGTGAAAGTTGAATGATTATCTGAAGTGCCAGGTTTTTACTTTTCATATATTAAGTATGTAAATTTTCTTTTTGGTTCACTCCTTTGGTTTCTTTATGTTCCTTAAATGTTACTTGCTGCCTTGCTCTCAGGGAATTGAAGTCCTCATGCAAAATGAGATATGGCATAACTAGAAAGTATTATTTCCTGCCATTTTTCTTCACGGTTTGGAGAAGGATATGCATTAAGCAAAAAGCAGATTTGGGGTCTGTAGGCTACTTGGGATCCTCAGATCTGTTTTGCTTAGCTTTGAGAGTAAGTTGAAAAATCTGAATTTGTAGCCTCTTTTAAAAATTCAAAAAGTATGGGAAAAGTGGGCTAGCATTACCACTTGGCAGCAATTGACAGTGCTCTGTTGGTATGACAGAAACACTCCAGGCTGCTCTAGCTTTCTTCATGTTCCTGCTTCTCCCCAAATTCATGCCCATGCTTCATTAATTTACATTTCTTGTCTGGCTTCTGGCTTCCTTAGGCTTTTGACATGTGACCCCAGGCACAGTGAGGTAGGACACTATTAGGTTAAGAGCAAGAGAGGATAAAATCAATGATCTGCTGAAATGGTTCAGTTATATAGTCTCAGAGGTCTTCCATCCCTGTGGCATCCTGATCAAGGGAGTTCTTGGTCCCTCCCCTGGTAAATGAGATTTTTTAAAAAATGACAATGGATGTCTTGTAGAAATAAGTTTAGGATGATTAAATAACCATTGAATAAGAACAGGATTGGCTTTACTGCCAGGACTGTTTTCTGGAGCTGCCTGTAATTCCTATAAGTTTGTCAAAATATGTACCTGTTGATGAAAATGTTAGAGTTTACTAATTTTTTCAAGAAATGTTTTTAGGGGAAATAACTCTTAACAAGGTGATAAATTAGTGAATAGCCTTGAAAACCAAAAATTCCTCATACCTCCAAAATTCTAATTTTTTCATCCAGTTTTTTCCATTGTGGTAAAATATACATAGCATAAAATTTACCATTTTAACCATTTTAATGTATATACTTCACTGATGCTAAGTATAATCACATTGGTGTACCATCATCACCATTATCCACCTCTAGAAATTTTTCATAATTCCAACAGAAACTCTGTACTTATTAAACAATAACTCCTCACTCCCATTCTCCTCATGCCTGGTAAACTCTACTTTCCTTTCTGTCTTTATGAATTTGCCCATTCTGAGTACCTCATATAAGTGGAATTATACAATATTTGTCTTTTTCTGTGTGGCTTACTTCACTGAGCAGTTTTCAAGGTTCATCCATGTTGTAGCATGTATCAGAATTTAAGTTTTTTATAAATGAGTAATATTCTATAGGAATAAGTTTATGGATATACCAAATAAGTTTATAGATATACTAAATTTTGTTTATTCATTTATCTATTGATGGATCAAAACTCTAATCTTTTGACTGCACTGCACCTTCCTTAGTGGCTAAGTTGTAGGGTATATTATTTTTGTTCTCCATCCTCACTGGCTTCTTGAGTTTCTTTCTCTTAAATTACCCCAGGAAGCTTGCACATCAGCATGACTTTTGGTCATTGTGACCCCAAAGCAATTCTGCTCCCTTTGGCCATTAATGAAGCTGTTGTATTATGTATGTTCTGACCTTATCCTAACCCACTGTTTTGGTTAATTCTAGGAATATAGTAATTTCTGACTTGGTTCTATATGACTGTGGGTTCTTTTCCTGTGAATTATACCTTCTTCCTGCAATTCCTTAGATATCTAGAAGGCTTAGCTTTCTGGTCTCAACTGTGTACGTTCACTAACTGTGTGAGTTTGAAAGTGAAAGTGAAGTCGCTCAGTCGTGTCCGACTCTTTGAGACCCGTGGACTGTAGCCCACCAAGCTCCTCGGTCCATGAGATTCTCCAGGTAAGAATACTGGAGTGGGTTGCCATTTCCTTCTCCACGGGATCTTCCCGACCCAGGGATCGAACCCAGGTCTCCCACATTGCAGGCAGATGCTTTAACCTCTGCACCACCTGGGGATGAAGAGTTTTAGAGCACATATTTCATATTTCTTCTCAATGATATGTTATTCAAAACATGCTACTTGCTTTCAGCCTGGTGGTAAAAGTAGAAATTGATGGAAATCCATTTAGTGTCTTGTGAATTAAGTAAGATTATATATCAGAAAGTACTTGGTAAAGATGGTTTTACCATGATTAAGACTGACTGTAAAAAGAAAGTGCTTGGTAAAAGGTGGTTTTACCATGTTTAAGACTGTAAAAAGATTTTCATGCAAAGCTATCAGAAAAGCTTAAGAATTAAGTAAGGAACATAATTCCTTATTGCATAAATAGGTGGAGCTGTCTAGTATGTCAGAAGGGAATGAGTTTAAGAATAGTTAACTGAGTTTAAAGGCAGGAAGACAACAGTATCTTTTTTGAACATTTTGAAAAACCACTGATAATGCCTGTTTTGTGCAACTAGGCTTCCCCCATGGCTCAGTGGTTAAGATTTCACCTGCAGTGCAGGAGCCACAGGAGACGCAGGTTCGATCGCTGGGTCAGGGAGATCCCCCGGAGGAGGAAATGGCAACCCACTCCAGTTCAGTTCAGTTCAGTTCAGTCTCTCAGTCGTGTCTGACTCTTTGAGACCCCATGAATCACAGCATGCCAGACCTCCCTGTCCATCACCATCTCTTGGAGTTCACTCAGACTCACGTCCATCGAGTCCGTGATGCCCTCCAACCATCTCATCCTCCGTCGTCCCCTTCTCCTCCTGCCCCCAATCCCTCCCAGCATCAGAGTCTTTTCCAATGAGTCAACTCTTCGCATGAGGTGGCCAAAGTACTGGAACTTCAGCTTTATCATCATTCCCTCCAAAGAAATCCCAGGGTTGATCTTCAGAATGGACTGGTTGGATCTCTTTGCAGTCCAAGGGACTCTCAAGAATCTTCTCCAACACCACAGTTCAGAAGCATCAATTCTTCGGTGCTCAGCCTTCTTCACAGTCCAACTCTCACATCCATACATGACTACTGGAAAAACCATAGCCTTGACTAGACGGACCTTGGTCGGCAAAGTAATGTCTCTGCTTTTGAATATACTATCTAGGTTGCTCATAACTTTTCTTCCAAGAAGTAAGCGTCTTTTAATTTCATGGCTGCAGTCACCATCTGCAGTGATTTTGGAGCCCCCAAAAATAAAGTCTGACACTGTTTCCACTGTTTCCCCATCTATTTGCCATGAAGTGATGGGACCGGATGCCATGATCTTCGTTTTCTGAATGCTGAGCTTTAAGCCAACTTTTTCACTCTCCTCTTTCACTTTCATCAAGAGGCTTTTTAGTTCCTCTTCACTTTCTGCCCTAAGGGTGGTGTCATCTGCATATCTGAGGTTATTGACCCACTCCAGTATTACCTGGAAAATCCCAAAGACAGAGGAGACTGGCAGGCTACAGTCCACAGGGTCGCAAAGAGCTGGACACGACTAAAGTGACTTCGCACATTGGACCACAGTGAAAAAACTTGCTATTAAGTCTACTTTTGTGAGGATTTATATCATAACATAGAATTGGAAGTTGGACAATTTCAGCACATTTCTAGCTCTTTGATACTGCCCCCAAAGTTACTAACTTTTATTACTTTTGTTTGGGCCTGTCTTTGAGAAGAATTCTTGACTTGATATACATGATGATATTAGAAAAGCAAGGGGTCAATCAAAAGCAGATCCTGATAAACTGATAATGTTAGTATAGATGAGTAGTTTGCAGATTTTCAAATCTCCTGCTACTGCTACTGCTAAGTCACTTCAGTCGTGTCCGACTCTGTGCTACCCCATAGACGGCAGCCCACCAGGCTCCCCCGTCCTTGGGATTCTCCAAGCAAGAACACTGGAGTGGGCTGCCATTTCCTTCTCCAATGTATGAAAGTGAAAAGTGAAAGTGAAGTCACTGAGTCGTGTCTGACTCTTGGCAACCCCATGGACTGCAGCCTACCAGGCTCCTCCGTCCATGAGATTTTCCAGGCAAGAGTACTGGAGTGGGGTGCCATTGCCTTCTAGGTAAGTAAATTTTTAAAACAAATCAAATAACTTGGGAATCATTATAGTATTATCAACTTCTCAATACATGAAAAAAATTTTTTTTAATATTATCTATTATCACAATTTCACAAAAGAAAAAAGATTCTAACAATAAAATATAGGAATTCTCTTAGAATTAAGGACAGATTTGAAAATAGAACAGCATATTATATTACTTTTTTTATGCACCACAGTAGACTTTTGGTTATGAATCATTGTTTGGGAATTACTGACATAGATGTTTCTGAAATTTAGAGGAAAAGAAAATTATAATTGCCTGGATTGACCAAAGGTGGAAAGGATGGTACCAGTGAAAGAGCAGTGTTTGGAAAAGGAAGTTTTCAGGGAGTGAAGAAGAAACGCACATTGGTTTTAGATACGCTGAATATCCATGTTGAAGTTCAGCAAGCAGTTAAACAGATTAGACCTAGAGATAAAGGTTTAGATATTTTCAGTCTTGAGATGATAGTAACAACCATGAAAATGGACTAAGTTTCCTGAGGGAAATGGGTGAATTTAACTCAGATGACCATTATATCTACTACTGGTGGGCAGGAATCCCTTAGAAGAAATGGAGTAGCCATCATGGTCAATAAAAGAGTCCAAAATGCAGTACTTGGATGCAATCTCAAAAACGACAGAATGATCTCTGTTCGTTTCCAAGGCAAACCATTCAATATCACAGTAATCCAAGTCTATGCCCCAACCAGTAATGCTGAAGAAGCTGAAGTTGAAGGGTTCTATGAAGACCTACAAGACCTTTTAGAACTAACACCCAAAAAAGATGTCCTTTTCATTATAGGGGACTGGAATGCAAAAGTAGGAAGTCAAGAAACACCTGGAGTAACAGGCAAATTTGGCCTTGGAGTACGGAATGAAGCAGGGCAAAGGCTAATAGAGTTTTGCCAAGAGAACACACTGGTCCTTAACACTCTCTTCCAACAACACAAGAGAAGAAACTACACAGGGACATCACCAGATGGTCAATACCGAAATCAGATTGATTATATTCTTTGCAGCCAAAGATGGAGAATCTCTATACAGTCAGCAAGAACAAGACCGGGAGTGGACTGTGGCTCAGATCATGAACTCCTTATTGCCAAATTCAGACTTAAATTGAAAAGGGGGAAAACCACTAGACCATTCAGGTATGACCTAAATCAAATTCTTTATGATTATACAGTGGAAGTGAGAAATAGATTTAAGGTACTAGATCTGATAGACAGAGTGGCTGATGAACTATGGAATGAGGTTTGTGACATTGTACAGGAGACAGGGATCAAGACCATCCCCATGGAAAAGAAATGCAAAAAAGCAAAATGGCTGTCTGAGGAGGCCTTACAAATAGCTGTGAAAAGAAGAGAAGTGAAAAGCAAAGAAGAAAAGGAAAGATATAAGCATCTGAATGCACAGTTCCAAAGAATAGCAAGAAGAGATAAGAAAGCCTTCCTCAGCGATCAATGCAAAGAAATAGAGGAAAACAACAGAACAGAAAAGACTAGAGATCTCTTCAAGAAAATGAGAGATACCAAGGGAACATTTCATGCAAAGATGAGCTCCATAAAGAACAGAAATGGTATGGACCTAACAGAAGCAGAAGATATTAAGAAGAGGTGGCAAGAATACACGGAAGAACTGTACAAAAAAGATCTTCATGGTCCAGATAATCACGATGGTGTGATCACTCACCTGGAGCCAGACATCCTGGAATGTGAAGTCATGTGGGCCTTAGAAAGCATCCCTACGAACAAAGCTAGTGGAGGTGATGGAATTCCAGTTGAGCTACTTCAAATCCTGAAAGATGATGCTGTGAAAGTGCTGCACTCAATATGCCAGCAAATATGGAAAACTCAGCAGTGGCCACAGGACTGAAAAAGATCAGCTTTCATTCCAATCCCAAAGAAAGGTAATGCCAAAGAATGCTCAAACTAGCGCACAGTTGCACTCATCTCACATGCTAGTAAAGTAATGCTCAAAATTCTCCAAGCCAGGCTTCAGCAATATGTGAACCGTGAACTTCCAGATGTTCAAACTGATTTTAGAAAAACAGAGGAACCAGAGATCAAATTGCCAACATCCGCTGGATCATGGAAAAAGCAAGAGAGTTCCAGAAAAACATCTATTTCTGCTTTATTGACTATGCCAAAGCCTTTGACTCTGTGGACCACAATAAACTCTGGAAAATTCTAAAAGAGATGGGAATACCAGACCACCTGACTTGCCTCTTGAGAAACCTGTATGCAGGTCAGGAAGCAACGGTTAGAACTGGACATGGAACAACAGACTGGTTCCAAATAAGAAACGGAGTACATCAAGGCTGTATATTGTCACCCTGCTTATTTAACTTCTATGCACAGTACATCATGAGAAACGCTCGGCTGGAAGAAGCACAAGCTGGAATCAAGATTGCCGGGAGAAATATCAATAACCTCAGATATGCAGATGACACCACCCTTATGGCAGAAAGTGAAGAGGAACTAAAAAGCCTCTTGATGAAAGTGAAAGAGGAGAGTGAAAAAGTTGGCTTAAAGCTCAACATTCAGAAAACGAAGATCATGGCATCTGGTCCCATCACTTCATGGCAAATAGATGGGGAAACAGTGGAAACAGTGTCAGGCTTTATTTTTGAGGGCTCCAAAATCACTGCAGATGGTGATTGCAGCCATGAAATTAAAAGATGCTTACTCCTTGGAAGAAAAGTTATGAGCAACCTAGATAGTATATTGAAAATCAGAGATGTTACTTTGCCAACAAATGTCCATCTAGTCAAGGCTATGGTTTTTCCTGTGGTCATGTGTGGATGTGAGATTTGGACTATAAAGAAAGATGAGCACAGAAGAATTGATGCTTTTGAACTGTGGTGTTGGAAAAGACTCTTGAGAGTCCCTTGGACTGCAAGGAGATCCAACCAGTCCATTCTAAAGGAGATCAGTCCTGGGTCTTCATTAGAAGGACTGATACTGAAGCTGAAACTCCAGTACTTTGGCCACCTCATGCAAAGAGTTGACTCATTGGAAAAGACCCTGATGCTGGGAGGGATTGGGGGCAGGAGGATAAGTGGATGACAGAGAATGAGATGGCTGGATGGCATCACTGACTTGATGAAATGAGTTTAGTGAACTCCGGGAGTTGGTGATGGACAGGGAGGCCAGGTGTGCTGTGATTCACGGGGTCGCAAAGAGTTGGACACGACTCAGCGACTGAACTGAACTGAACTTCCTGAAGGAAAAAGGTACAGTATATACAGCAAAGGTTAAAGACTCGGAAGCCAAACTGCTTGGATTTGAATTCTTACTTTACCAGCTATAAGCTGTGTAACTTTAGTGACAATACTTTATTATGTTCTCTTGAGAATTAAATGAGTTCTAAGCATTATATAAAATGCTTAGAATATTGTTTGGCTGCTAGTTAATAAGTGTTGCCTATTGTTATTTGGTAGCAGCTCAGTGGTAAAGAACCCCACCTGCCAAGCACGAGACACAGATTCGATCCCTGGGTCGGCAAGATCCCTGGAGAAGGAACTGGCAACCCACTCCAGTATTATTGCCTGGGACAGCCCATGGACAGAGGAGCCTGGTGGGCTAAAGTTCAGGGGTCGCAAAGAGTGAGTCATAACTTAATGACTAAATAACACCAGCAAGTGGATTAAAAGGCCTGAGTAGTATGTGGTGAGTAGCGGCAGGCTATAGATGTTATGCAGAAATTGGATAAATCTAAAAATCTTATTTTGAAAGCTATAGAGCTATGGAAGCAAAGAGAAGAGGTAAACTTAAATTCTAGAGATTCCTTCTCATGTGAACTGAGATAGCTAGCTGTTTGTTTCTGAGAGCAATTGCTAAGTATAGGCATGTTTTTAGGATTAGTTTTTTTCCAGGCAGAGGGAATCCAGAGGGGAAAAGAGAAATCAGAAGAACTTTTAACAGTTGTGTGGGCTAGTTTGACAGATGGAAATTAAGGTAAGCCCAAAATGCATAGCCATTTTTTTTTTCTTCACTGGACACTTGGGCTTCCCAGGTGGTGCTAGAGGTAAAGAACCTACCTGCCAGTGCAGAAGAGGTAAGAGACATGGGTTCGATCCCTGGGTCAGGAAGATCCTCTGGAGGAGGGCATAGCAACCCACTCCAGTATCCTTGCCTGGAGAATCCCATGGACAGAGGAGCCTGGCAGGCTACAGTCCCTAGCATCGCACAGAGTCAGATATGACTGAAGTGACTTAACACAGACACTTGCTAAGTGTTGGGGCAGTGTCAGAGGCTGGAGTTAGCCTGGTATAACTGAGCAAAATCTCTTGCAGTTTCACACTACTTAGACTTGTTAGGTTCTCAAACTTCTTGATTTCAGGACCCCTGTTCAATGCTAAAAATTATTGAAGATAGCAAGGAGATTTTGTTTCAGTGGATTGTATTTGTTGATATTTACTGTATCAGAAATTCAGAAATTAAAAAATAAGAGAAATATAAAATATTTACTAATATAAAAACAATAATAAACTCATTGAATGTTAATATAAATAATACTAGAAAGAGTTAATTGTTTTATATTTTTGTAAATCTTTGGCTTAATAGCAGACAATGGAATATTCATATCTGCTTCTGCCTTCAGTTTGTTGGAAAGTGTTATTTTGGTTGAAGTAAATGAAGAAAATCTAGTCTTACACAGGTATGTAGCTGGAAAAGGTGGAGAAGGCAATGACACCCCAATCCAGTACTCTTGCCTGGAAAATCCCATGGATGGAGGAGCCTGGTAGGCTGCAGTCCATGGGGTCGCTAAGATTTGGACACAACTGAATGATTTCATTTTCACTTTTCACTTTCATGCATTGCAGAAGGAAATGGCAACCCACTCCAGTGTTCTTGCCTGGAGAATCCCAGGGACGGGGGAGCCTGGTGTGCTGCCATCTATGGGGCCGCACAGAGTCAGACACGACTGAAGCGACTTAGCAGCAGCAGAAGCAGCTGGAAAAAGGAGTAATTTAATCATTTTTTCAGGTAGTTGAGTATTCTTTGATCTTATGGCAGAACTTGACAGGTAGTAGTTTCTTAAAGGTTAGTTGCAGTGTGGAATCTGAAATCATTTCAATGAACTTTTGTATATTATTACGTTAAAATCTATTGTTCTGTCTTTTATTTTGAATGAATATTTTACTCACCCATAATTTTGTACCATGCATTGGTCATTTGGAAATATTGGTTCACTGAGGTGTGCAAACCGTTAGTATACAATATAAAAACTCCACATATGTGTTAGTATCACCACTGATCTTATCCAAAAAGTAGTAAGGAGTAAGTATTGGAAAGCTGTCAAGGTTATGGTCGCTGATATGTTTTCTGCAATTCTAATTTTTGCCTGAAAGTTCTAATTTTGTTGTTGGCAACAAATGCTGATATTTTTATCTTTTGAAGTAATAGGCTCATTGCACTCATTTTTGTTAATGTAGTCTATACATTTTTGTTAATGCACTCATTTTGTTGTTTTATATATAGTCAAATAATGTGAGAAAGGACTTTTGTTTCTCACCATGAGAGTACAGGATCTAGAATTGCTGCTCTATATAAACAACGGGAAAACTGGACAGATACTTGAAACAATTGTCCTCACAGACTGGACAACTGGCAGTCTAACAGTCTGATTCCTAGAGGAATCAGAAGATGTGAGCTCTGCAATTGCTGTGGCTCTTTGCCTGGAGGCAGTTTTCAGTTGTGGTACAGGAGAGAAATCCCCAATAGAACCCGATGGTATTGCTGAGTGGTGTGAGACATAAACTTCAGAGTTTGGGGAAGCCATGGTGGCTAGAATTTAAGGGCAATAATATACCATAGAGGAAGGAGTTATTACAGATAAAGAGCTCTAGAAATCCGTATAGGAGTCCCACACTTCTGCACATTGGCTATGGTGAAATGCCAAGAACTGCTTCTAGGAAAGAGTTATTAAGAGCTGTAAACTGAACAATTCCCAGTGCTTGTACAGAATCAGAAGTCATTTGGGTTCCCATCACCAGAGTAAAAAAACCCCTCTGAATACATGGGAAATTTAGGGAAGACTTCAGAAGGGTCACCCACTTTGTAGTAGGACTAAATTCTAGAATGAAGACTATTCTACACCCACCCTGAACATAAGCCCCATGTGGATCAAATTGGTTTAGATGTAATTTAGCTGCCCATTAGAACAAAGTCCAGTCCTCTTTTAACAGAATCTAACACTCAAGAATATAAATCAGCAATATTTAGCATACAGTAAAAACATTATAGACATGTCAAAAATTGAGAAAATATAACTTATAACCAAATGAACAGACCAAGTAAAGGCAGAAATGATGGAACTAACAGGCAAGAATGTTGAAACAGCTAAAGTAAATAATGCTCACTTTAAAACAATGGTCTAATCTTCTACCTGAAGAAGTCTGTTAGAAAAGAAGAGCAAAGTAACCCCACAGTAAGTAGAAGGAATGTAAAAATAAAGATAAGAGCAGAAATCAGAGATATAGAAAATAGATAATAAAGGAAAAATAGTAAAGCCAAATGCTGTTTTTTGTTTGTTTGTTTTAAAAAGATCAATAGCCTCAGCAGTATCGGAAATGATATTGAGAAGAGTAGGTAGAGATATGGCAGTCCGCAGCTGGACATAAAGACAGGGTATTGAGTTATGGGGCAGCAAGAGAAGAGCCAAAACAAAGGCTAAGCTTCAAGAAGAGGAATGCTAAGTTCTCTTAGTGGAACCATTCTGAAATCAATTCCAGAGTATACCTATAACTTCTGACATTAGAGTGAGGTGAGGAGAAAGTGAAGGGAGGCCAGGGTGGAAGTCAGGGGGATCCATCAAGTCATCTGTTGATATCAGTGTAAGTGGGAATGAAAGGAAAGGTGGGTGGAAACAGGGATAACTGATCGCTTAGAAGAGAGTATGTTTTGTTTGCACTGTATTAAAAATTCAGATGCTGTGAAAGCTTTAGATATTGTCATTTTTCACTCTTAGATTTAACCTAGTGAATCAAGCCCAAGTTAACTTAAAGTTGTATTTAGTAAGAAAATGCCTGAACCTTTCTCTGTTGAGAATTTTCAAGATGAACATGGAAGTAAAAATCAAGAGAAATATGCAATGACTTGTGTAGTTCCCTGTCTTCAGCCCTCTATCTCTGCGTTTGAATGTGATTTTCAACACTTAAGTATTTTACTGTTTTTTTTTCTTTTGGTTTTGTTTTGTTGTTTACTATTACTTTTTACTGCTGCAGGTAGTAAGTGACCATTTATGTACTATAGGCTAAGTAGAAATAGTCAGAGAAAAGTTCTATTAGATACATTTCAGGTGAAGGAAAATCATTGGGCTGAATTTTCAGATTATTTTTAATAAGGGTAGAGTCTAGGTTTAATATTGATTTAAAAATTCAAACTTTTTCGCTGTTATCCTTTTTTTTTTTTTAAGAAACTTACTTGAAAAGTGGCTAAATTGCTTTTAATAAATTAATTATTAATGTGCCTGATAAAAGAGGAATGTCTAGATTCTTTTTCACCAAGTGTTAAATTCTGGGTGTGTTAGGTTGTAGAATGGTTTTTACTGCCTGTCGTTTTTGTACTTGTTTGACTTGTTTGAATTTTAAAATAATGAGCATGTATCTTTTCTCTCTCCAAACAAACAGAGCTGTTAAAAAAAAAAATGTTCCTAGCACATAAGGAACGTAAATACTTATTGACTAAATGAATAAATAAAACGGATTCTATGGGAAAATTAAGGGTAATATTTATTGTGTTACTATTATATTAGGTTCAGGTATAATGCACAGTGGTATATTGGACACACTGGAAAGTAATTTTGTCTATAATTCTAGTTTGTGATGCACCTCCCTGGAGAAGGCAATGGCACCCCACTCCAGTACTCTTGCCTGGAAAATCCCATGGACGGAGGAGCCTGGTGGGCTGCCATCCATGGGGTCGCTAAGAGTCGGACACACTGAGCGACTTCACTTTCACTTTTCACTTTCATGCATTGGAGAAGGAAATGGCAAAACACTCCAGTGTTCTTGCCTGGAGGATCCCAGGGACGGGGGAGCCTGGTGGGCTGCCGTCTGTGGGGTCACACGGAGTCGGACACGACTGAGGCGACTTAGCAGCAGCAGCAGTGTACTTAGAAATACCTGTAACTCCCTTAAACACCTACCCTCTTCGTACAGCTATTGAAGGGAGAAGAGCATCAAGAAAAATGTTTGCTCTCAAATGATTTCTATACTCTCTCTGTAATTTATTCCCACCCACCTCCCCCCCCACCAAAATAGAAGGTATTTCTGGCAGCAAGAGCTCTCTAAGGAGAATGTTAGTCTTACTTCAGCAGACAGAGTTGTTTTAATACAAAAAGTTAATTAAAACATGCAGCCTGTTTGCTACCAGCCAAGGAGAGAAGATGGCTTGTCAGTTTTCACTATCTTCTTTTACTCCCGTTTATCCTTATAAGTGATCTTTTTAAACTCTACCAATTTGTTTGTTTCTTATCTCTCTTGAGATACAGTAGTGTTGTGGACTCCCCAGTTCATCACTGATCTTGTGAGTAATGGGATTTCTCTTCCAGTTGCCATGTTGTTCTTATCTCTTCTGCAAGAATAAAATATTTAAGCCTTAAATATAAAACCTGAACAGAAAGGAAGTTCTAAATTTCATTACAAATTATCTTTTCTTCTGTATCCCCAACACCCCCCTCCAAATCAGTTCAGGGAGCCTTTTTTAAAGCATAAAAATATATAGCTAAAAATTATAAAAGCAATTCTAAACAAATTTTTTTAGGCAGTGATGGTATCCAGTTAGATTTTCTATTTATCACCAGATAGCACAAACTCAACTGTTATGCTCCAGATTTTCAACAAAGGATGCTAAAAGTGAAGGTAGGCTTGGACCGTACATGAGATGGGCACAGTGTCCTATTTTTTTTCCTTTTTAATTACACTATTAATTTTGGAATAATTTTAGATTTACAGAAAAGTTACAAATATCAGAGTTTTTTATCCCTCATCTCATTTTCCCCATTGTTAACATGTATACAACCATGGTACATTTGTCAAAACTAAGAAATCAGTAGCAGTTCGTTACTATTAACTAAACTCCAGACTTTATTCAGATTCTGCTAGCTTTTCCACTAACGTCTTTTTTCTGTTCTGTGATTCAATCCAGGGTACCACATTGCATTTAGATATCATGTCTCTTTGTCTCCTCTGCTCTTTGACAGTTTATCAGCCTTTATCTCTCGTAATTTTAACGGTTTTGAGGAGTATTGTCAGCCACTTTGTTTATTATCATGTCTCAGTTTGGGTTTCCTTAATGTTTTCCTTGTGTAGACTGAGTTTATGTTTTGGGGGGGAATGATACCACAGAAATAAATTGCCCTTCTCATCACATAATATTAGGGGTACGTTCTATCAATATGACTTACTATTGTTGATGTTAACCTTGAGTTATCTGGCCAAGGCAGTGTTGCTAGGCTTCTTCACTATAAGGTTACCTCTCTACCCCCGATGCTCTGTTCTTCATAAGTCACTAAGTCTAGCCTATGCTCAAAGGAGGAGTAGATTAAACTTTTAGAGTATCTGCATAAATTATTTGAAATTTTGTAAGGAAGATCTGTCTTTTCTCCCTCATTTATTTCTTCAGTCATTTATTTATATCAATATGGACTTGTGCATATTTATTTTATACTTAGAGTTATAATTCCTTACTATGTTACTTTGCTGTTCGGGTGGTTCCAACTTTGGCAGATGGAAGCTCTTTCAGGTTGGTTCTTAAGTCCCCATCCTTTTGGGTTTTTTGAAAACTTCTTTACTTTTTGGCACTGCAGGATGCTGTGGGCTCATGGAGTGGGTTGCCATTTCCTTCTCCAGGGGATCTTCCTGACCCAGGGATCGAACCCGGGTCTCCTGCATTCCAGGCAGACGCTTTAACCTCTGAGCCACCAGGGAAACACCTGATATTAAGCTAAACATCAATTCATACTGATAACGCTAACTAATCCTGTACCATAGAATTATTTTAGCTTTCCCCTTTTGTTTATCTGAACTTTTTAGCCTGGCTTCCACCATCTGTCATCCATCTCCTTATTTCTTCAACTGTGGCATACAGGTAAAGCAGTTTCAGAAATGTTAACTTCTACCACTATAAGAACAACCTGCCAACTAGAAAACTGTTCATGTACAGTTCCTTTTTCTTCTACCCTTACTGTTTCCGATCAAAACATGATTTTCCAAAGTAATTTTAAGTTAGCTCCTTCCTTTTTCTTTTCCTTGTAGCCTTTTCAGTGAGATTATGTCTGCATTCCATCTTGAGGTCCCCAACCTCTTGGTTGATTTTTTTAAATGTGCATATATTAAAGTTCACTTTTCGTGTTGGAAGGTTCTTTGTACTTTACCAGATACATACCATCTGGTATCCGCCTCTCCAGAATATTATCTCCACCCTACAAGTTCCCATGTGCCCCCTGTAGTAGACTGCTGTCCACTCCCCCAGGCCCTCACAGCCACTCACCTGTTTTTCTGTACTTTTAGTTTCACCTTTTGTAGAATGTCATATGAAGAGAATTGCATAATATGTAACCTTTCAGGTCTTCCTTTTTTCACTTAGGAAGATGCATTTAAGTTATATCCATCTTATCTGAATCACTAGCTTGTTCCTTTTTATCACTGAAGAGTATTACATTGTATGGATGTCTCACAGGTTGTTTGTCCATTATCTGTTGAATAGTATCTTGGTTGCTTCCAGTTTTCAGTGATTATGAATAAAGCTGCTGTAAAAACTTACATACAGATTTTTTCATGAACATGTTTTCATTTCACTTGGGAAAATAACTAGAAACATGACTGCTAAGTTGGTTATATGGTGGATATATGTCTAACTTGGTGAGAAATTGCCAGACTATCTGAAGTGACTATTAACATTTTGCATTTCTGTCAGCAGTAAATGAGAGTTCCTGTTGCTCTGCATCCTTTCCTAGTGTAAGTTTTAATAGTGTCCCCTTTCATTTTTGATAGTGTCCTGGTTTGTATGATGAACAATGCAGTGTTAAGTAAGCATAATGACGTATTCTGTCTTCTTATGTTTTGTGACTCTCTTTCGGAGGAATTTTGGTGACTCTGTTGAGTCTATTTTGTTGTTGTTGTTGTTGAGAGATACGATTTTCCTCATTAGGAGCATGGTTTTAGATCCTCTAATTTCAGTAATGGTGGATTAAGGAATAAATAGGTAAAGGAAATCAGAATTAGGTAATTCAGTTGGCCAACTAGCTGACATTGTGTAATGATGCCAGTCTGCTTGTGAGCTTCCTCATTGTGATATCACCCTTCTAGGCATCTATTCACTTTCTTTAATGGCACCCACAAGCAATTCTGTGCATGTTTTTTTACTTTTAGTTTTGCAGTCTGACCATAATTTGGACCTTTCTAATATCTCAAAGGATAGAGAAAATGAAATCATTACAGCTTATAATGTGGTTCTGTATCAGACTTAAGGCTGAAGCCTCTAGGGATAGATAGCAGAGCTAGAAAGCCATCTTTGTCTGTGGAACATCTGCATAGTAAGTGTGGGTACCCATTGTCCTTCAGATCATTATGTCTCAGTGTTATTTTAATTTTCATATTTATTCTTTGGATTCTAGATTAGATATTTTGGTTAACCATTGGCATGCTGCATATTAACTTTATTTTGAAGCCAAACAGAGCAAATAACACTTTTCTTTCTTTAAAAAATTTCTACCCTTAGATCTCTTTACTTACTCTTTCTTATTATACAAAAATAATGGTGTCATTAAAAACAAAGATTAAGGATTTGCTAAGAAAATTTATGATCATCTCATTTGTGGTATCTACCCAGGGTCTCTAGAGACAATTCATTTAAATGAAAATTCCTTCTATTTCTAGAAATCCAGACTTCTGCTTCACTTTGTCATGCAAGTGAGAATTCTGCTCACAGGTCAGAGGCCACAAGTGCATCTACAGGCCTGTCATCTCATCTTTAGGACCTGCCAACTAACCTTTCTGATCTTTTTCACAGGTGGTGGAGAGAAGATGGGGAACAATGCAGTTTCCAGATGTCAAGGTCTAAGTAGGTCAAGTCAGACCCTCGTTGGGAATGTCTAGTCCACAGTGGTCAGGATACCAAATCATATTGCAATGGTTAGCATAAAATCGACAAACCCATCAGAATTATTTGAGGAGATGGCAGTTTGTGGATTAAATTGCTCCATTAATGATTTTCCTTTCCTTAGATTGAAGTCAGATATAAGATTCCTGCATCTACTACTGTGGGAAAAAGATAAAAGGGAGAACCCTAACTTTGGACTTCCCTGGTTAATTTTTATTCATTTATTTATTTTTATTGAAGTACAGTTGATTTACAATGTTGTGCTAATTTCTGCTGTATATCAAAGTGATTAAGTTTTATATATGTATTTACATATATATACATTGTTTTTTATATTCTTTTCCATTATGGTTTATTACAGGATATTGAATATAGTTCCTTATGCTAAACAGTAGGACCTTGTTGTTTATCCTGGATTATTTAAAATATTTGAAGGTTTGCTTTATTAAAAAGTGATTGCTAACTTAATATTCTTTCAAACTCAGAAAATCACTTTATGGTGAAAGTAAAAAATTAAACTTTTGAAAGATGTTTCTTCTTGATTAAATGTGATTCAGTTAGTTTCAATGTTAAAGAAAATAAACCCAGCATTTTGCTCTGTCTGAATCTTGAAAGCACCAGGCATTTTGGACAAATCAGTTAACAAGTTGGGCCTCGTTCTTTTGTAAAATGAGAAATTAGACTAGTGAGCTCTTGGATACCTTCCAACTCTATCATTTGTGATCTTATGACATGAGTGGCCATATTAGATTTTACTCCAAAATGAATAATTACCAAATAATGTCAATGATTTAAATGTAAACCTAGCCCTGCCGTGAGCCTTCAAAGAACACAGAACAATGTTTACTGTGTTCAAATGACATTTTAATATAGGATCAACTTTTTAGTTTTTTAAAAATCTATATCCCCAATTATAATTGTTTAAAATTATAATCTTTCTGCATGTATCTAATATGTGTGAAGTTACTTGTCTAATTTACAGATAACTTTCGTAAATTGTTGTGATTCCTGTATATGGGAATTCAGAAGAAAAGTTCAGTGCCAGATTTTTCCCCCTGTGAATACATATAACTATTTCTTAGTTTTTAAAACATGTTAGAGTTGATTTTCGAAGAGAAAACTTTGCAGCTGCCTTTTCAAAGACGCTGTCTTAGAGGACAGGCTAGAGAATGAAGAGAGTGGGGAAGGGAGGCCAACCTCACCTTCAAGTTCCAAGGTAGATGTTCTGTTTACTTAACAAGCAATAAGACATTTAAGTATTACATATGGTTTTCTGGAGACTTTTTAGTATGCCTTTCATGGGCTATCTCTTGTTCCAGTAAGCCACCCTGTTAGATATTTTAAGCAGTGTATTTTTGCTAATGTGTACAGTAGTGATTTTTAAAGGTGAAATTGGCAACACCTGGAAACTTAAACAGATTTGATGAAATTTCCAGGCCATATAAAATTGCTGCTGTGAACTTAACATGTAAAAGAGCATTATAACTCTGCATCCTTGTTTGCTTGGCCTGGTGTGGTTGTCTGTTTCTTAGAATGGAAACAGAGAAAGAAATTAAAAGGCACAAATAAATAAATTAGCTTTTCTCTTTTTGTGTCTTCATCAAACCAGTATTTGCAGAGATCCTTCTGTTCCTCCTCTCTTTATAGTCCACCAAACATTTCATATTTGAAAGACTGTATGAAGCTTACTCCTTTGATCACTCCTCTTTGAAAGGATTCTCAAATGCCAGCATTCCTCCTAGTTAAGTTTTCATTCGGCTTTTCTTTCGTTTTGCTTCATAATTTAGAGGTAAATTACAGATTATTTATTTTTTAAAAGATGTTTCATCTTGCAGACTTGAGCTTTTAATTTTCTTGGTTTCACTGTCCTATAGTAAAAATTAGTCTACCTGGCATTAATGGAAACTTCCTCACTGAGTACACATGTAACAACAACCTAACATAAAGAATAATGATAGTTGGTTACAGCCATGACCCTAAGGCAGGGCAAGATACCTAAATATTGTCTGATTTATTCAAGAAAGATAAGATCACATCAACTCAATTTGTTGTACATTTTGTTCCAATTCATTTCATAAGTATTGATCTATGTTTAGTAAGTGGATATTAACCAGACCACCCCATTCCCTAGTCTAAGAGGGTACAAGGGTGTTTGTTGTGTTTTATGTCAACTCTGCTGTAGAGATGGTCTGCATGAAAGATGTTTTTAATTAAAAATTCAAGAAGGTAATACTGGCACCCCTTATATTAGGATCATGTTCTGAAGATTTCTCAAATCTTCAGTTAGTCAGTTCAGTCACTCAGTTGTTTCCAACTCTTTGTGGCCCCATGGACTGCAGCATGCCTGGCTTCCCTGTCCATTACCAACTCCTGGAGCTTGCTCAAACTCATGTCCATTGATGCCATCCAACCATTTCATCCTCTGTTGTCCCTTTCTCCTCCCGCCTTCAATCTTTCCCAGCATCAGGGTCTTTCCTAATGAGTTAGCTCTTTGTATCAGGTGGCCAAAGTATTGGAGTTTCAGCTTCAGCATCAGTCTTTCCAATGAATACTCAGGATTGATTTCCTTTAGGATGGACTGGTTTGATCTCCTTGTAATCCAAAGGACTCTCAAGAGTCTTCTCCAACACCTCAGTTCGAAAGCATCAGTTCTTTGGCTCTCAGCTTTCTTTATGGTTCAACTCTCACATCTCAGATCTTTCCTCCCCTCAAAATGGCTGAAGGCTAAAAATAGAAAGAGATGGAATTCAGAAATCAGTACTCTTCTGGAAAGCCTCACTGTAGCAATACTTCCTTCTAACCATTCACATTCCCAGACTTTTTTTTAAAGATTCATTTGAGCAAACTTTTACTGAGCGCTTACTATATATAAGATAATGTGATAGGAAATAAACAACAGGGTCAGGGATGAAGGGAAATAGAACTATGCTATTGATAGTTTTATGGCTGTCAAGGACTTCACACTCTAACACTTCCTTAAATTAACTTTCAGGCCTATAGTTATAAATCTGGAAGAGTTTTGATATGTTTTATTTTTGAAATTTGTTTGAGCATTTTGCAGCAGTCAGCTGGAAAGCACCAGGGAGGGGAATGATCTATTCAAAAGTCCAGAAGTGCGTGTGTGTGCTATCTTAATATAGCTTTATTGTGATATAATTTACATATGATGAAATTCATCTTTTAAAGAGACTAGTTCTTTGAGTTTTGGTATACTCAGAGAGTTGTACAGCCATCACCACTTTCTAATAATTTTATAACATTTTCATCATTCCCAAGAGAACTGAACTCATTAGTGGTCACTTTTCCTAATCCTCCACCATCAACCTGAGGTAACCATTAATCTGGCTTCTTTGTT
Source organism: Oryx dammah (assembly GCF_014754425.2). Classification (NCBI taxonomy): domain Eukaryota; kingdom Metazoa; phylum Chordata; class Mammalia; order Artiodactyla; family Bovidae; genus Oryx; species Oryx dammah. Next base: position 30,170,329 of record NW_024070188.1, read on the forward strand.
TATGGATTTGCCTATTCTAGATATTTCATGTAAATGGAATTATAGAATATTTGTGTTTTTGTGTCTGGCTTCTTTCACTTTGCATAATATATTCAAGGTACATCTATTTTGTAGCATATATTAATAATACTTCATTTCTTTTTATGACTGAATAGTATTCTGTTATATAGATTTGCCACATTTTATTTATCCATCAATCAGCTGCTAGATATTTGAGTTGTTAACTACTTTTTTGCTATTACGAATAATACTGCTGTGTACGTGTGTATGTTAGTTTTTATATAAGCTGTATGCTCTAATTTCTCTTGGATATACCTATGAGTGAAATTATTGGGTCATATGCTGACTTTGTTTAACCTTTTAAAACTGTTTTCCAAAGTGACTATATAACTTTTCAATTCTATCATCAGTGAGTGAGGGTTCTGGGTTCTCCATACCATCACCAACACTTGTTCTCTCTTTTATAATTTTAGCCATCCTAATGGACGTGAAGTGGTATATCACTGTGGCTTTAATTTGCATTTTCTGAACGGCTAATAACATTGAGCATCTTTTCATGTGCTTTTTGGCTACTTGAGTATTTTCTTTGGAGAAACATCTATTTGAGTCCTTTCCACATCTAAAAATTGTGTTATTTGCCTTTTTGTTGTTGAATTGTAAGAGTTCTTTATATAATCTTGGTACAACTCTTATCAGCTATATAATTTGCAAATGTTCTCTTCCATTATGTGGGTTGTTTTTTCACTTTCTTGATAATATCCTCTGTAGCACAATTTAATTTTTATGATATCCTACTTATTTATTCTTTTTTTCTTTCATTGCTCATGTTATATCTAAGAAGCTATTGCCTAATTCAAGGTTATGAAGATATACTCATGGTAATTTCTTTTAAGAGTTTATAGTTTATTTCTATGATCCATGAATTAATTTTTGTATATAGTGTGAGGTAAGAGTCTAGCTTCATTTAGTATGTAGCTACCCAATTGTCCCATACCATTTATACCATTCTTTCCACATTGAATGAACTTGTCACCCTTATCAAAAACTAACTGATTTTAAATGTAAGGGTTTGTTTCTGGATTTTCCAGTCTATTCCATTTATCTGTTTGTTTATCTTTATGCCATTGATACACTGTCTTTATTATTTTTGCTTTATAGGAAGTTTTGAAATTCCACACATGATATTTTACTTTTCCTCAGTGCTCACATCTTTTGGTTACCAGTTTTCAAATCTCACTTTTTAGTATTTTTCAGGCTGGTTTGAGACTGTGCCCCTACTAACAATTCATTGGTTTAGGATCTTAATTATTTGTTGTTGTTGTTTTGTTGCCCAGCCCCACCCAAAAGCATTAGCTTCTTAACTGGTTGGTTATGTTAATTCATTCAGCTATTTTTGTTTTTTACCTGCTGCATGTGACAAATAGGTATTGGGGGCTATAACAATGAATATGTCAGATATAATCTATATTCTCCTAGACTTTACATTCTAGTTGGGGAAGCACAATTAATAAGTTTAAAACAATTAGATAGTGTGATGAAGGGAATTAAACAAAATAATCTTTATAAAAGTTAATCTAATTACTTTCCTGATTAAAATTCTTAAGTGACTTCCCATTGCTTTCAGGACTGAGTTCATATTTCTCATTTAATTTTAATATTATCTTATCAAATTATAAGAGAACTTTTTTCAACATTAACATCTTTATAGTAAGTTCCCTGCTATCTTCCTTTGTGAATGTTTGTTTTTTCTTGTAAACTGTGTGTCTAGTATTAAACCTCTTAAAATTTTATCTGCAGCTGTAAAAAACTTTGCGACAGGTTCTTTTCATTGGCTTCTATATTGCCAGTGTTGGCTTGTGTGTTGTAGTATAGTTTAATTAAATACTGTAATTTTAATGAAATGTGTATAAGTAAGATGAAATATTTTAAAGTATATTGACATTCTAAAATGGAAGGCAAAAAGTACAGCTGCAAAAGTTATCCCGTAACGAAAGCATTCTAGTTGCACTGCATGAAACTCAGTCAAAGCAGATCTGTCTAATTGTGGTCTTTGAATGTGCCAAATGTTCTAAATATTAAATTCTGCCTTTGGCCATACTGCCTAGCTTGTTTAAAAAATATCTAATGAGTTTACTACTTCAGTGTCTTGGATATGGTAAGTAGACATAAGCAGTATCATAAGAAAAAAATGGAACACATCCATAAATGAGGTTAAAAAAAAATCTCGTGTACAAGATGACCAGGAGGATGAGTCAGTTTTCTGTTGCCATAAAGAAATTCTGTTGTTACTGAGTATTTAATAGTATTTTAAATATGCTTTAAAGCTGTTTGATTTAAAATTGTTTTCTATTTCAATTGGTGATGAAACACAAAACCCAGAAGACGACAAGGGCTGGATTTGGCCCCTTTCTAGCCTTATGATAATGGAGATCAGAGGCAAGAAAAGCACCTTATCTCCTAGCTCAGTAGTCTAACAAATATTTATTGAATGCTTCCTGTGTGCCACATACTGTTTTATGTACCAGGCATGCAATATGCCCATGGCAAACAAGGCTCCTGCCACAGTAGGGTAGACTGATAAAGAGAAATGAGGGGATGGTATATAATATAATCTAGTGGGTGTTGTTTTACCTAAAATAAACCTTAAGTTTTTTCTTTTACCTCTTTTAGCACATTCTTTGCCTTAGATTATTAATAACTTTTGGAGAAAGAAATAATAGAAAAATAAATCTATATCTAGAGACTTCCAGTTTCTGCTCTAACATGTGAAGCGCTTAGAAGTTTTTGTTCCCCTTCCTACAACAAGAAAAAAAAAAAACTCTGAAACTGAAAATCAGTAACTTTTAATATATTTCTCAGAGTTGAGGTCATAGGACAATCACCACTCTGAAAACCAGAGAGACAGGTGAATACAGAGCATGAGCTGCTGCAGTTTGTAGGATCACTTAAATGATAACTTACTAGTTGCTTGAAGACTGAGTGTGGAGTAGCTTGAGAGTTAAGAACTCCTGGGAATCCAGGCTAAGGAGATTCCCACACTTTTATGACTTTTATCTCCAGGTGTCACCACTTTTTCATGTTGAAGATCTGAGAAAACTCCCTTTATGCTTCTGACAGGTGGAAAGGGAAAGTAAGCATTTTGAAGTGCTCCCAGTTCTGTTCTCAGTAAGGAGGGGCAGCCCTCCAAGGAAACTCCTAGAGTTTTCTCACCTAGGAAAGGGCAATTAGGCAGCTCAGCCCCCTGTATGCTTTCTTTATCATATAAGGGGATGGAAAAACACTTAAGAATTTCTTCTTTAGAGGGACTCAGACCCACTAAAAAAACAAACCAAAAAAAAAAAAAAAACCCAAACTGAGCATCAAAGGAGTGAAAATAATGAGTTATAATTCATTGAGCCAAATAAGAACCCGTGAGTTCATTCTGATGAAAATAGATAGGTAGGTAAAAGAGAAATTTCTTTGTTAAAGTATCAATATAATGCCAACTATGAAAGTAGAAAGAATAATCGAAATAGAAAATCATCAATTGGCATCCATCAAAATAATAATTGTTTTAGGCAAAAATCATCAATAGACATTAAAATTGGTAGGTGGTTTATCAGTAATGGAATATTTTGATAGTTTCAAAGTATCTACCCATAATATTCTTATTAATTACTAAGGGAAAAATAGTAACTGCTGACACAGTCTCCTTCGGTGTCTGCCGCCAAGGACTTTGGGCCTCTGGATATGCGCAGGGCTCTGGGCCTTTGGACCACCACCTGGCGCCTGATTTGGCCCTTGCCACTGGAGCTGCCCGCCTGGGCCTGTGCGCGGGCTCTTGTGTGCACGTATGACTGAGCTGACTAGCAGCGCACCTCTGGTCTCTGGCCAACCCAAGGGCAGCGGGGCGAGGCCAAGTGGGTCTTCTATCCTGTGCGCTACCTGCCACGGGCACCCAGTGGTGGCTGGGACGGCCTCCATCCTGTAGGCTCCATGCCACATGTCAGGCATTCTCCATCTGGGGAGAAATAGTAACTGGAGAAAACCAGCAGATACCACCTTAACTAAGCTGTAAACCCAGCCTCGCCAATATTGTGACAAACTGACCTCAACATTACTTCCATGGTGTTCCTGCCAAAAATGAATAACCTGAAATTCAGTCATGAGAGAAATTAAGAAAGGCTCAATATGGGGGACTTTCTAAAAAATAACTTTAAAATTTTTTCTTTCAAAAGAAAAAGACTAAAAAACTGTTCCATGTTAGGGAGACTGACAACTGAATGCAGTGTGATCTGGGCTTTTCTTTTGCTGTGAGAGGCATTTTTGGGATGATTGGCAAAGCCAAATGGAGTCTGTTGATTAGATAATCATATCGTATCACTGTTAATTTCCTGATATTTGTACTGAATTATATAAGAGAATGACCTTGTTTTTAAGAAATACACAATGAAGTATTTGGGGTAAAAGCTCATCAGGCTAGCATCTAGCTCTCAAACAGTTCAGGAAAAAATTAGTGTTTTATATAGAGAAAATAATAGAGCAAATTGGTAGATTGTTAAAATTTGGAGAATCTGGGTGAAATGTATGTCGAGAATCTTTCTGCTAGTCTTACAACTTTTCTATGAGACTCAAATTATGGCAAAATTAAAAGTTAAAAGGAAAAAGTTGCTCAACAAAAGGAATTTTGCTCTAGGGCACTTGAGAAATTATTAATTTATATTTGTCCTCCTAGGGACTTTAAACATTTCTCTTTTCTTTCTTAGTCTTGTTGGGGAAGGAAAGGAGAGACTCTAGAGTAAAAAGTGACACCCTTGGTGATCATCTGATAAGTACATAGAAAAAAAGAAAGAAAGGGAAGTTGCTCAGTCGTGTCCGACTCTTTGCGACCCCATGGACTGTAGCCATGTACATAGGGCTGTTCAAACGGTCTGTTTTGTTTCTGACCTGAACCACTTTTTTTTTCCTTAGGCACTTGGTGCTTAAGAAAAATGTGGCTTAAATGCCTTTCTCAGTGTATGTGTTGGAATGATACAGCTTCAGTAAAGATGTTTTACTCACCAGAAATTGAGTATTTCAGAAGACCTAAGACATGGTCACCATAACTGTAAGCTTGGATACCTGAATCCAGAGACTTACCTTCAATCTCCTGGGTTGCTAGGATGAGCTTATGCTAGCTACCATATCTGACACTATTAATGTCAGCTGGGTAGTGTTGGACATACAAATTCCTACAGTAAAAATGGAATCCACAGTGGAATTGGGGTCCCTCCATTTCCCATAGTTCCCCTTTGGTAATGATATCTAACTGCTCTTTGATCATCTCTATCAGGAAATTGACTATGCATTTAAAATTGAATTCCTCATCTTAAACCCTTTTATCCTACCACCCAATATCCACTTGGTTGCTCAAACTACAGATCTGGAACGTAGCGTAAATTCTTTCTTCTTCGTGATTCTCTAATCCATATTCATTGTAACTCCTTAAATTTCTGACCTCTACCTTTCTCTCCGTCACTACTATTACTGCCATAGTTCGGAGCTGCATCTTTGGCCTCTGTTTGTTCTCCACTCCCCCTCTTCCCCCCACCAAAGATATCTGATCTTTCTATTGTCAGGTCCCCCTCCCCCAACTCAAATCTATATGCTGTATAATCTGTTGACGTGATCTACTGAAATAAGTCTTTACAGTCTTTGGTGGTTCCCATTTCCTACAGAAAAACTTCAAGCTCCTTAGCTTGTGTTACAAAGTGCTTATTATCTAGCAACTACCTACCTCTCCATCTCATTTCTTGCCACTTATTACCTTGTATTGCCTCTGCACTGCAACAGTAGTAGATTTCTTAGAGTTCCAGGGTGTAACCAAGTTGTTACTCAAGTGAGTTTTTGCAGATGCTGTTTTCTCTATGTAAAATGTTTTTCCTTCTCTCTCTACTTGGCTAAAGAGCTTACTTTTCTAAACATGGTAGAATGTAATAATATGGAACCCCTCTTGTTGCATGTATCCCACAGTATATAAAAAACAAATGGTGTAGTTTAAATACACAGCTTAGCTCACAAGAAAAATAGCAAACTTTCAGAATGCCAGCAAGTAAGACATACCCCAAAGTCACAACAATAAGTATATTACAGGCTAGTGTTGTGTTGGCCTTTAGTGGGGAGAGAGAGTTATTGGACCAAGAAATAGTCATCCCTTGAGTCTTAATGCCCATTCAGGGACAGAAAATGAACCCTTGGGCTTTTAAGATATAGAGAATTGCATACCCTTGCATAAAACCAAAATCTTTGAAGGGCTACACAGAGAGAAAGGCTATCTAGAGAAATTTTATGCTGGCTCAGGAAGACTGCAAGCAATGTTGTTTTCTTAAAAAAAATAAGGCCACAGATTCAGAGGTTTAAAATGAGAATATTTCAATTATAAGGACTGTTGCAGGAAGGAAAGAAAACAGGTTTCTAGCCAAAGGCTGGGGACCACCATACTCTGCTTCCTTTGTGCATCGAAATAATAGGCTTTTTTGTTATACATAAGTACAGTTGAAGACATGCGTCCATGCTAAGAATTGGCTTGTGGTCAGCTGGGGAGGAATGAACCTATGACACTCAGGTGGAAGATATAAGACCCTGCCACATGAGGAAAATATATGAGAAAGGGGTAACTGAAGTTTGTAGTCCTAAGTTAAAATTTTCAGAAGGGTAATTAGCAAGGGTGCTGATAACATACACTTGAAAGAGGTTGTATTTTTTGTCCAGTAAAACCTGTCTATTATATGTTAGCATGCAGTACAGTTTTATTACAGAGGGATATTTCCTCAATAGTATCCACTTGAGACTCAGGATGAAAAAGAAATCTAATGAAAAGAGGAGATTCTGTTTTATTTATCTATTGTTGCATAAGAAACAAACCACTCTAATAAAGTTTGTGATTTAAAAGAAGTCATCATCTGTTTTACTCACAAAACTACATCTCTGCCCCATATGGCACTGGAGTGGCTAAACTAGGGGAGTCACTTTTCAGGTGGTTCAGTCACATGGCTGATATGTTGCCCCTCAATCACCTGGGAGCTTGACTAGGGCCTCAGTTTCCTTCTGCATGAGCCCATGAGCCTCTCCATGGGCTGATTAAACTTCCCACAGCACTTGGCTCAGTTTCAAGAACAAGCATCCTGAAGGAACTAGCAAGATGTATGTGGCATTTTAATGACTTACGTTTGGAGTCATAGAGTCACTCCTCCCATATTCTGTCAAGGTAGTCACAAAGGCCTGTCCAGTTTAGAGAGATAGCACATAGATTCTACTGCTTCACTGGAGGAGTGTCAGGGTCTCAGAGAACAAAGAACATTTGAAATGGGAGCTGTTGTTGTAGCCAAATTTGGAAATATAGTCTGCTACCATCCCCAAACCTGTGTCTTATTGTGAATTTCAAGTCTGATTTTAACCTGCTTATGTGGTATGGGATCCTTACGCCCAGAATAAGGAGTAGAGATTCTTTTGTAACCACATCATAATTTGGTCTTCTGAGACTACAGTGTTAACAAATGCAAAACTGGTTTGCAGTTACATTGCCAGAATCCAGAGCATGTAAGATTGCCATGATGAAAATAATACCTGGTGGTGTACCCTCGAACAGAACGGACAAAACATGGACATTACCCACCAAAAATAAAAGCAAACAGGAGACTTGGCATCTCTGGAACCAAAGATATAGGAAAATATGAAATGGACTATAAAGTAAGTGATTAAAAAGATTAAAGAGAGAAAATAAGGAAAAGAATAAAAATAAAAAGTAAAGAGAACGTTTCTATAAAAATGCTCATCCAGCATCATCTCCTCTCAGAAATATTTTCTGTACTCTGGGGTAAGCTGTGCAAATCACCGTTGTGTCATTTAACACACTTTGTTAAGAGCTTCCTCCACCCCACTCCCCACCCCACAAACAATCTAAGTTTGGAGCACATGGATTTGGTAGCAACTCAACTTCATTATTTTTATGTCCAAAGTTTAGCATTTAGTAGGTTCTGGCACTTGGTAGGTCCTCAGCAACTGTCAAACTAAATAAAGACTGCCTAATTCCATGTTAAGTTATAAAAATGAATTAAATCTAACTATGTTAGCAGTTTGGATGAAGAGATCAAGTTTTTCTGTCTTAACATTTAGCATTGATGTTGGCAACAGTACTAAAGAGTATTAGCTGACTTTAGTTGTTTAATTGGTGATAATTTATTAGATGTTCACAGAATCTCCTTTTTGAAGAGAAAATCTTACTCATTTGTTTAAGGAAAAGGAGGTTTCTCTCTTAAGGAGTAACCCACGTCTGGAAATGGGGCAGAAGGCTATGCTAAAACTTCTATTTTATCCATCGTATAGAGTGACAAAAAAACAGGTTTGATCCTGAGAACCATGGATTTTGTGCTTAATGAACTGTGGTCTCTAGCAGAAAAGAAGGTGGTGGATGATTCCTTTCTCATCCTTATAGAGAGGCACTAGGCTAGCAGGTGGTTCAAGGGAGGAGAAGATTGTTGCTGCTTTACCCTTTCAGTTCTGTTCAGTCGCTCAGCTGTGTCCGACTCTTTGCAACGCCATGAATCGCAGCACACCAGGCCTCCCTGTCCATCACCAACTCCCTGAGTTTACTCAAACTCATGTCCATCGAGTCGGTGATGCCATCCAGCTATCTCATCCTCTGTTGTCCACTTCTTCTCCTGCCTCCAATCCCTCCCAGCATCAGGGTCTTTTCCAATGAGTCAACTCTTTGCATGAGGTGGTCAAACTATTAGAGTTTCAGCTTCAGCATCAGTCCTTCCAATGAACACCCAGGACTGATCTCCTTTAGAATGGACTGCTTGGATCTCCTTGCAGTCCAAGGGACTCTCAAGAGTCTTCTCCAACACCACAGTTCAAAAGCATCAATTCTCCGGCGCTCAGCTTTCTTCACAGTCCAACTCTCACATCCATACATGACCCCTGGAAAAACCATAGCCTTGACTAGACGGACCTTTGTTGGCAAAGTACTATCTCTGCTTTTAAATATGCTATCTAGCTTGCACATAACTTTCCACCCAAGGAGTAAGCGTCTTTTAATTTCATAGCTGCAGTCACCATCTGCAGTGATTTTGGAGCCCAAAATAATAAAGTCTGACACTGTTTCCCCATCTATTTGCTATGAAGTGATGGGACCAGATGCCGTGATCTTAGTTTTCTGAATGTTGAGCTTTAAGCCAACTTTTTCACTCTCCTCTTTCACTTTCATCTAGAGGCTTTTTAGTTCCTCTTCACTTTCTGCCATAAGGGTGGTGTCATCTGCATATCTGAGGTTATTGATATTTCTCCCGGCAATCTTGATTCCGGCTTGTGGTTCTTCCAGCCCACCATTTCTCATGATGTACTCTGCATAGAAGTTAAATAAGCAGGGTGACAATATACAGCCTTGATGTACTCCGTTTCCTATTTGGAACCAGTCTGTTGTTCCATGTCCAGTTCTAACAGTTGCTTCCTGACCTGCATACAGATTTCTCAAGAGGCAGGTCAGGTGGTCTGGTATTCCCATCTCTTTCAGAATTTTCCAGAGTTTATTGTGGTCCACACAGTCAAAGGCTTTGGCATAGTCAATACAGCAGAAATAGATGTTTTTCTGGAACTCTCTTGCTTTTTCCATGATCCAGCGCATGTTGGCAATTTGATCTCTGGTTCCTCTGCCTTTCCTAAAACCAGCTTGAACATCAGGGAGTTCACGGTTCACGTACTGCTGAAGACTGGCTTGCAGAATTTTGAGCATTACTTTACTAGCATGTGAGATGAGTGCAATTGTGCAGTAGTTTGAGCATTCTTTGGCATTGCCTTTCTTTGGGATTGGAATGAAAGCTGACCTTTTCCAGTCCTGTGGCCACTGCTGAGTTTTCCAAATTTGCTGGCATATTGAGTGCAGCACTTTCACAGCATCATCTTTCAGGATTTGAAATAGCTCAGCTGGAATTCCATCACCTCCACTAGCTTTGCTCGTAGTGATGCTTTCTAAGGCCCACTTGACTTCACATTCCAGGATGTCTGGCTCTAGGTGAGTGATCACACCATCGTGATTATCTGGGTCGTGAAGCTCTTTTTTGTACAGTTCTTCTGTGTATTCTTGTCACCTCTTCTTAATATCTTCTGCTTCTGTGAGGTCCATACCATTTCTGTCCTTTATGGAGCCCATCTTTGCATGAAACGTTCCCTTGGTATCTCTAATTTTCTTGAAGAGATTTCTAGTCTTTCCCATTCTGTTGTTTTCCTTTATTTCTTTGCATTGATCACTGAGGAAGGCTTTCTTATCTCTCCTTGCTATTCTTTGGAACTGTGCATTCAGATGCTTATATCTTTCCTTTTCTCCTTTGCTCTTCGTCTCTCTTCTTTTCACAGCTATTTGTAAGACCTCCCCAGACAGCCATTTTGCTTTTTGGCATTTCTTTTCCATGGGGATGGTCTTGATCCCTTTCTCCTGTGCAGTGTCACGAACCTCCGTCTATAGTTCATCAGGCACTCTGTCTATCAGATCTAGGCCCTTAAATCTATTTCTTACTTCCACTGTATAATCATAAGGGATTTGATTTAGGTCATACCTGAATGGTCTAGCGGTTTTCCCTACTTTCTTCAATTTAAGTCTGAATTTGGCCATAAGGAGTTCATCATCTGAGCCACAGACAGCTTCTGGTCTTGTTTTTGCGGACTGTATAGAGCTTCTCCATCTTTGGCTGCAAAGAATATAATCAATCTGATTTCAGTGTTGACCATCTGGTGATGTCCATGTGTAGAGTCTTCTCTTATGTTGTTGGAAGATGGTGTTTGCTATGACCACTGCGTTCTCTTGGCAAAACTCTATTAGCCTTTGCCCTGCTGCATTCCGTATTCCAAGGCCAAATTTACCTGTTACCCCAGGTGTTTCTTGACTTCCCAGTTTTGCATTCCAGTCCCCTGTAATGAAAGGACATCTTTTTTGGGTGTTAGTTCTAAAAGGTCTTGTAGGTCTTCACAGAACCGTTCAACTTCAGCTTCTTCAGCGTTAACTTGTTGGGGCATAGACTTGGATTACTGTGATATTGAATGGTTTGCCTTGGAAACAAACAGAGATCATTGTGTCTTTTTTGAGATTGCATCCAAGTACTACATTTTGGACTGTTTTGTTGACCATGATGGCTACTCCATTTCTTCTAAGGGATTCCTGCCCACAGTAGGAGATATAATAGTCATGTGAGTTAAATTCACTCATTCCAGTCCATTTTAGTTCACTGATTCCTAGAATGTCGATGTTCACTCTTGCCATCTCTTGTTTGACTATTTCCAATTTGCCTTGATTCATGGACCTGACATTCCAGGTTCCTATGCAATATTGCTCTTTAAAGCATCGGACCTTGCTTCTATCACCAGTCACATCCACAACTGGGTATTGTTTTTGCTTTGGCTCCATCCCTTCATTCTTTCTGGAGTTATTTCTCCACTGATCTCCAGTAGCATATTGGGCACCTACTGACCTGGGGAGTTCCTCTTTCAGTATCCTATTATTTTGCCTTTTCATACTGTTCATGGGATACTCAAGGCAAAAATACTGAAGTGGTTTGCCATTCCTTTCTCCAGTGGACCACATTGTGTCAAACCTCTCCACCATGATCTGCCCATCTTGGGTGGCCCCACAAGGCATGGCTTAGTTTCATTGAGTTAGACAAGTAAGACGGTAGGTGTTATGAGAGGCATCAGAGGGCAGACGCAAACCATCATCTTAACATTTTCCTCCTCAATATGGGAGCTAGAAACAAAATCTAAAATATTCTATTTACATTCTTATTTTACCTTAATTTTTTGTGTTCCAATTCTTTGGTAAAAAGTTGGTCCATTTAAACCAAGTTGAATGATTGTGGTAACCTATAAATTGACCTTAGTGAAATTTTACAGGAAAATCTCATATTCAGTAAGCTTTTCTTTGGCTTTTGATAGTTGACATTTTTTTTAAAAGCACTTATTACATCTGTATTTAAAGAGGTAAAAAGAATTGCTCTGATTGTGAACTAGAAACTGGAGGCCTAGAGGTACCTAGATTTTCTTAGCATTGTAAAGAGGTATCTTGCCTTCTGCTCTTTGAGAGGAGGTGATAAAATACATTATTCTAGAGCTGTTTTTTGAATGTTGAGTTTTATGCCAACTTTTTTACTCTCTTTCAGTTTCATCAAGAGGCTCTTTAGTTCTTCCCTTTCTGCCGTAAGTGTGGTGTCATCTGTGTATCTGAGGTTACTGATATTTCTCCCAGCAATCTTGATTCCAACTTGTGCTTTATCCTGCCCAGCATTTTGCGTGATGTACTCTGTGTATAGATTAGTAAGCAGGGTGACGATATGCAGCCTTGATATACTCCTTTCCCAATTTGGAACCAGTCTGTTGTTCCATGTCCAGTTCTAACTGTTGCTTCTTGACCTGTATACAGGTTTCTCAGGAGGGAGGTAAGGTGGTCTGGGAGTCCCATCTCCTTAAGAACTTCCCACAGTGTGTTGTGATCCACACAGTCAAAGGCTTTAGCATAGTCAATGAAGCAGAAGTAGATGTTTTTCTGGAATTCTGTTGCTTTTTCTATGATCCAGCAGATGTTGGCAATTTTATCTCATACAGAAGAGATGTAAAGATGAATAAAACGGTGTTTCTCCTCAGTTTAGTTTGTGATCTGATGAAACTGACAGAATTAATCAGACGATGCACTAGCTTGACAGAAATTGAATGTAGATAGGGAAATTGCTGGGATGGAAAATTCTAGAATATTTACTTGGCTACTAGATCCTGACTTGAAACCAGAGTGTTAAGGCTGTTGATGCTGTTTTTGACTGATAATTGGATCTTGGAATGAAAAAGTAGGATTCTGTTATAAGTCTCTTTATGGCATGACCTTGGACTGATCCTCAAATTTATTTAAGTGGCAGAGTATGTTGAAGTCATTTTCCTTCAAGTGATATTTGGTAAGACCAAAATGACCCAAATCAAGCGTCCGCAGTAGTCCACAGTAGTAGCTGTTAACAGCTTAGAAAAACTGTATAGTAAAGTATGGAAAGGGAATTTGATAAGATTTATGTCCATTTTGATTTTTTATTTCCTTTTAAGTGGGGAAACTCAGTATTGTCCAACTCTTAGCAACTTGGATCAGCTTGAAGACCAAGAATTGTTTGGAATCCACTGGCTATAATGAACATTATATCTGAGACTAGAGGTAAAAGAAAGCAGCAATACTAAGTTTGATTATTTGAAAATATATTTCATATAACATGCAATTTCTGATGTTTCTTATAGTTGCTATGTTCAGTTAACATTACATTATTACTTTAAAATACAAATTGAAATTCTTAAATTTATGTGAAATTTTAAAAAATCACCTAACTTAAATCTTTTATCGAACAAAGTAAGGTAAAAATAAACTTTGAACTTTAAAATAATGGAAATATAGTATTTTAGCAGCAGAAGTGATGTTATAATGATTGTATTATACTGGAAGAATAATTATACTCTTATACTAAAAGAATTATTGTACTGGAAAAATAATTATGGTAGGACAAACTTATTAGAGAACACTATGTCAATTTTAACATACTTTTTTCTGTGATCTAGGAAAAATTCAGGATTACTCTGGTTTGAAAGTACTCTGCCTCCTGAGCAATTTGATAACCCCCTGCTATAAAAGGAAATCTAATAGTGAGTCTTCCATCTACTCTGCCCACCCATGTTCAAGGTATTCATCTAGTTGGCAGCCCACACCCTAGTACAATCCCCTATTTCGATTACAAAAGGTAGAGTCAATTTTGTGTTGCTTCTTTTTTAAATTCAACTTTGTTGAGGTGTTATTTATATACCATAAATAATTTTTAGTAACTGTATAGACTCATGTAGCCATAATCATCATCTTTTATAACAGAACATTTCTATCATTCCAAACAGTCCCCTTGACCCCATTGGCAGCTGGTCCTTGCTCTAACCCCCAGCCCCAGGCTGCCACTGATCTGCTTTCTTCTCCAAATTTGTCTTTTCTGACATTTCATATAAATGGATTCATACAATACATAATATTTTGCATCTGGTTTCTTTTTCTTAACATATAATGTTTTGAGATTCTCCATGTTCTAACATGTATCTGTATTTTGGTCCATTTTCATTGCTGAATGGTATTCCATGGTATGTATAACCATTACCCAGTAATGGACAGTTGGAGTATTTCCATTTTTTTGGCTCTGATGAATAACGCCACTGTGAACATGCATGACAAATTTTCATGTACACATAGGTTTACGTTTCTTTTGTATGAGATACCTGTGAATGGAATTGCTGGATCCCATACTAAATTTATGTTTAACTTTTTAAGAAATTACCAAACTGTTTTCTGAAGTAGAATAACTGCCATTTTACATTCCCACTGGCAGTGTATGAGGGTTCCAGTTTCTCCACAGGCTCATCAATACTTGATATTATCTCTCTTTTCTTGTAGTCAGTCTGCAATATGGGTTTGCAGTGATATCTTATGTAGTTTTATTTTGCATTTTCCTAATGACTGAAGATGTTGGGTACCTTTTCACATGCTTATTAGTCATTGATATGTCTCCTTTGATGAAGACTTTAGTTTTAGCTCTTTTTCTTAGATCTGTGATTCACTTGAGTTAATTTTTGTGGATGGTGTGGGATGAGGATCTGAGTTTATATGTATAATGATTGGGAATAAGGTAAGATTGCCAGTTCTTGCCACTATTTTCAACATTATATTAATGTTTACAGCCAGTACAATAAAAACTAAAAGACATCTAATTGGAAAGGAAGAAGTTAATCTTTTATTCAAGTCATATTTATGACTTTTCAGTTGCTCCAGCACTGTTGAAAAGATTCTTTGCCCACTGAGTTGTGTTGGTACTTCTATAAAAAATAACTGACCTTAATATTAAGGATTTATTTCTGTACTCTCAACTCTATTCCATCTATTAGTGTGCCTGTCTTTAGGCTGATACTACACTTGCCTGCCTTAGACCACTTGACCTGCCTCTTGAGAAATCTGTATGCAGATCAAGAAGCAACAGTTAGAACTGGACATGGAACAACAGACTGGTTCCAAGTTGGGAAAGGAGTATGTCAAGGCTATATATTGTCACCCTGCTTATTTAACTTGGATTTTAAGAAACACAGGGCTGGATGAAGCACAAGCTGGAATAAAGATTGCTGGGGGAAATATCAATAACCTCAGATACGCAGATGACACCACCCTTATGGCAGAAAGAGAAGAAGAGCTAAAGAGCCTCTTGATGAAAGAGGACAATGAAAAAGTTGGCTTAAAACTCAGCATTCAGAAAACTAAGATCATGGCATCCGGTCCCATCACTTCATGGCAAATAGATGGGGAAACAGTGGAAACAGTGAGAGACTATTTTTGGGGGCTCCAAAATCACTGCAGGTTAGCATGCATACCATATCTTAACGGTATTGAAGTTAACAGTCTGCAAAAATGGAATGTTTTTTATTTAGATCTTCTTTCATTTTTCCCAGTAAAGTTTTATAGTTTTCAGTGTTAAATATTGCATTTTTGCAAGGGGAGGTTAGGTTTATTCCTGAGCCAGAAATTAAAAGACTCTTGATGCTTGGAGAATCCCAGAGACAGAGGAGCCTAGTGGGCTGCTGTCTATGGGGTCGCACAGAGTCGGACACGATTGAAGCGACTTACCAGCAGTAGCAGCAGTAGCTGCTTGGAAGGAAAGTTATGACCAACCTAGAGAGCATATTAAAAAGCAGAGACATTACTTTGCCACAAAGGCCCATCTAGTCAAAGCTATGGTTTTTCCAGTAGTATTGTATGGATGTGAGAGTTGGATTGTAAAGAAAGCTGAGCACCAAAGAATTGATGCTTTTGAACTGTGGTGTTGGAGAAGACTCTTGAGAGTCCCTTGGACTGCAGGAGATCCAACCAGTCCATCCTAATGGAAATCAGTTCTGAGCATTCATTGGAAGGACTGATGCTGAAGCTGAAACGTCAATACTTTAGCTACCTGATGAGAAGAACTGACTCATTTGAAAAGACCCTAATGCTGGGAAAGATTGAAGGTGGGAGAAAAAGGGGACGACAGAGGATGAGATGGTTGGGTGGCATCACCAACTCAATGGACATAAGTTTGAGTAAACTCTGGAAGTTGGCAGTGGACAGGGAGGCCTGTCGTGCTGCTGTCCATGGGGTCACAGAGTCGGACACGACTGAGCGAGTAAACTGAACTGACACTGACTTAGTTGCTGTAGCTTTATATTGAGGCCAGAGAGTATAAGTCCTCCAACGTTGTAAATTTTAGAATCACCTTACCAATTTCTATAAAAAATTTGCTGAAATTTTGAGAGCTGTTGTATTGAATCTGTATATTGATTTGGGGAAGATTAATATCATAACAGGGCTTCCCTGGTGCCTCAGACGGTAAAGAATCCACCTGCAACGCTGGAGACCTGGGTTCGATCCCTGGGCAGGGAAGATCCCCTGGAGAAGGGAATGGCTACCCATTCCAGTATTCTTGACTGAAGAATTCCATGGACAGAGGAGTCTGGCAGGCTGCAGTCTATGGGATCACAAAGAGTCAGATACTTCTGAGTGACCAACACACACACAAAATATCTTAACAGGGTTTCCCAGGTGGTGCTAGTAGTAAAGAACCTGCCTGCCACTGCAGGAGACATAAGAGAAACGAATTTGATCCCTGGGTTGGGAAGATGCCCTGGCATCTTCCATGATGTCATGGCAACTCATTCCAATATGTTTGCCCAGAGAATGCTATGGACAGGAGCCTGCAGGGCCATAACCCATGGCGTCACAAAGAGTTGGGCACAACTGAAGCGAGTTAGCATGCATACCATATCTTAACGGTATTGAAGTTAACAGTCTGCAAAAATGGAATGTTTTTTATTTAGATCTTCTTTCATTTTTCCCAGTAAAGTTTTATAGTTTTCAGTGTTAAATATTGCATTTTTGCAAGGGGAGGTTAGGTTTATTCCTGAGTATTCTTTTTAATGTTATCATGGATAGAATTGTTTCTAAATTTAATTTTTGCATTTTTAGCTAGTATAGAAATATGGTTCATTTTGTTTATTGATCATGTTTATTCTGATACCTTAAAGAATATTGTATAAATTCTAATATTTTTATTGTAGGTTCCTTAGGATTTTTTACAAAAATGATCACCCCTGAATAAAAACGTTTTTTCTTCTTCCATTCCAGTTATGAATGCCTTTAATTTTTTATTGCACTAGCTGGAAATATTAGTACAATGTTGAATATAAAAAGCAATAACTGATATTCTTATCTTATTCCCAGTATTTGATGGGAAACATTCACTCTTTGATTGTTTTATGATGTTAGCTGTAGGTTTTTTATAGATGCCTTTTATTAGGCTAACAAGGGTCTCTTCTGTTCCTTGTGTATTGAGAGTTTTTATCTTGGGTATTGGATTTTGTTAAATCTTTTGTCTCTTGAAATAGTCATTGGTTTTTTTGTTCTTTATTCTATCAATATAGTATTACATTACTTGGTTTTTGGATGTTAAACAAACTGCTTTCCTAAGATGAATCCTACCTGGTCGACTGAAATGAGCCTTTATTTGTGTTGCTGAATTCAGTTTGCTAAAATTTTGTTGAGGATTTTTGGGTCTGTATCTGTGAGGGATATTGATCTATGCTTTTCCTGTGATGTTTTTGTCTGGCTTTGGTGTTAGGGTATACTGGCATCATAGAGGAAGTTTGGAAGTTTCTCTCCTTTTTTTTCCTTCTCTCTTTTTAGAGAATTTGTGAAGGACTGTTAATATTTCTTCTTTGCAAATATTTGATAGATTCTGCCAGCAGATCCTGAGATTTTTTGAGAAGATTTATAATAAAAATTCCATTTATTTGCTTGTTTTAGGTCTATCTATATTTTCTATTATTGTCTCAGTTTTGGAAATATGCTTCTCTCTAAGAATTTGTCCATTTTTCCGAATTATCTAATTTGTTGGTATAAGGTTGTTTATGATATTCCCTTGTGTGTGTGCTCAGTTGCTCAGTCATGTCCGACCTTTGCAACCCCATGGACTGTAGCCCACCAGGCTCCTCTGTCCATGGGATTCTCCAGGCAAGAATACTAGAGTGGGTTGCCATTTCTTTCTCCAGGGGATCTTTCCAACCTAGTGATCAGACTCGTGTCTCTTGCTTGGCAGTTGGAGTCTTTACCACTGAGCCACTGGGAAAGCCCTAATCACTTTTTAAGTTGCATCCTACAAAATTTGGTACATTGTGTTTTTGTTTTCATTCAGTTCAAAATATTTTAAAATTTTTTCTATATGATTTTCTCTTTGACCCCTGTAGTATTTAGAAGTATATTGTTTAATTACTAATTATGTCAATTTTCCCAGACTTCTTTCCACTGGAGATCTTTGACTTAATTCATTTGTGGTCATGGAAAATACTTTTAATGATTTAAGTCTTTTTAGATTTATTGAGACTTGTTTTGTGGGCTGGCATATTACATGTGTGCTTGAAATGAATGTGTATTCTGTACTCATTTTGTGGAGTACTCTATCCGTGTCAGTTACATCATGTTGGTTGATAGTGCTGTTAAAGTCTTCTGGATCCTTGTTGATTTTCTGTATAGTTGTTCTATCAATTATTGAAGGAGGAGTATTAGAATCTCCAACTTTTACTGCTGAATTGACTATTTCTCCTTTAAATTTTCAATTTTTCTTTCACTTTGGGTCTCTTATTGGTATATATACATTTATAATTATTATATCTTCATGGTATGAAGTGAAGTGAAGTCGCTCAGTCGTGTCCGACTCTTTGCAACCCCATAGCCTGGGGCCTACCAGGCTCCTCTGTCCATGGAATTTTCTAGGCAATAGTACTGGAGTGGATTGCCATTTCCTTCTCCAGGGGCTCTTCCCAATCCAGGGCTCAAACCTGGGTCTTCCGCATTGTAGACAGACGCTTTACCATCTGAGCCACCAGGGAAGTCCATCTTCATGGTGTACTCATGCTTTTATGATTATGAAATGTCCTTCCTTGTCTCCAGTAACATTTCTTGCCTTAAAGTCTACTTTGTTTGATATAAATATATCCATTCCAGCTCTCTTATGGTGACTATTTGTATGGCATATCATTGTCTATCCTATTCCTTTTAAACTATATATGTATTTGTATCTAATGTTTGTCTTTTGGATATACCATACAGGTGGGACTTCCTTTTTAATGTAGTCTGAATATCCCTGCCTTTTGAGTAGGGTATTTGGACAGTACATATCAGATCTAATTATTGATATAGTTGGCTCTAAGCCTGTCTTTTTTTTTTGTATTTGTCTCATGTCATTTTTGTCCCTCTCTTCCTTCTTTACTCCCTTCTTTTATGTTACATACATATATTTTAGTATACCATTTTAAATTCTCAGTTGTGCTTTTAAAAACCTATATGATTTTGATTTATTAATGGTGGTTTTAGGATTTACAGTCTATCTCTTCATTTATCACAGTCTGCTTCAGAATGACAGTAATTTTAATTCCAGCAAAATGTAGAAATTTGCTCCAGTATATCTCCTTTCCCCCTTTGTTTGTATTATTATTAATCTGTATATAGTATCTGTATATATTATAATCTATCAATACATTGTTATAATTATTCTTTTATATAATCTTTCAAAATTTAAGAGAAATGAGAAAAAAATTATTTATAGAAACGTTTACATTTACTCATACAGTCCCTATTTCTGATGCTCATTGTTTATTCATGTGGATTCAGATTGCTTTCTGATATTACTCTATTCAGTGTGAAGAACTTTAGTATTTTTTGTAAGGCAAGTCTTTTTTTTTTTTTTGCTTTTTTTTAAATTTAAATTTTTTATTTTAATTGGAGGCTAATTACTTTACAATATTGTATTGGTTTTGCCATACATCAACATGAATCTGCCACGGGTGTACACTTGTTCCCCATCCTGAACCCCCCTCCTAAGGCAAGTCTTATGACAGATTTTCTCCACCTTTTGTTTAGCTCAGAAGCCTTTATTTCACTTTTATTTTTAAAGAATATAGAATTCTTACTTGCCAGCCTTTAACCCTCAGTTCAGTTCAGTTCAGTTCAGTCCCTCAGTCGTGTCCGACTCTTTGCAACCCCATGAACCACAACACGCCAGGCCTCCCTGTCCATCACCAACTCCCGGAGTCTACCCAAACCCATGTCCATCGAGTCGGTGATGCCATCCAGCCATCTCATCCTCTGTCGTCCCCTTCTCCTCCTGCCCCCAATCCTTCCCAGCATCAGGGTCTTTTCCAATGAGTCAACTCTTTGCATGAGGTGGCCAAAGTATTGGAGTTTCAGCTTCAGTATCAGTCCTTCTAATGAACACCCAGGACTGATCTCCTTTAGAATGTACTGCTTGGATCTCCTTGCAGTTCAAGGGACTCTCAAGAGTCTTCTCCAACACCACAGTTCAAAAGCATCAATTCTGCGCTCAGCTTTCTTCACAGCCCAACTCTCACATCCATAGCACTTAGTTTATATTGGCTGCACTGTGTGATTTGCAGGATCTTAGTTCCCCAACCAGGGATCAAACCCCCTGCAATGGAAGGATAGAGTCCTAACCAGCTGGACCGCCAGGAAATTCTCTTTCCCACAGCAATAAATTTCACTGCTTTTTGGCCTCCATCATTTCTGGTGAGAAATCAGCCATTATTATAGTTCCTTTGTACATAGTGAGTCATTTTTCTCTTACTATTTTCAGTATTTTCTCTTTGTCTTTTAATAGTTCTTGCCTGGAAAATCCCATGGACGGAGGAGCCTGGTAGGCTGCAGTCCACGGGGTCGCACAGAGTCGGACACGACTGAAGCGACTTATTAGCAGCGTGACGTGCTTAGGTGTTTTGTGCCTGTTCTATAGCAGATTTCATTGAGTAGGTTGGTTCTATAAATTAATATTTTATTTAGATTTAGGAAGTTTTCATCCAATATTTTATTAGTTTTTCCTGCTCTTCCTTACCTTCTGGACCCTTATCACACATATTTTAGTTTTGTCTCATAGGTCTCTGAGGCTCTCCTCATTTTTGGGGGGGGGCGGGTCCTTTTTTGCTCACTGTGTTCTTCACACTGAATAATTTCTATTGACCCATCTTCAAATGCACTGATTATTTTTCTGCTATCACAGTTGAACTTCTCTGGTGAAATTTTCACTTCACTTATTGTGCTCTTCTTCTCCAGAACTTCCATTTTGGTTCTTTGAAAAATAATTTGTAAACTCCTACTGAGATTCTGTAGATACACATATATAATAGCTTGCTTGTTTAATGGGCTTCCCTGGTAGCTCAGCTGGTAAAGAATCTGCCTGCAAAGGAGGAGACCTGGATTTGATCCCTGGGTTGGGAAGATCCCCTGGAGAAGGAAATGGCAACCCACTCCAGTATTTTTGCTTGGAGAATCCTCATGGACAGAGGAGTCTGGCGGGCTACAACCCATGGGGTTGCAGAGTCAGACATGACTGAGCGACTAAGCACAGCACAGCACAGCTTGTTTAATACAAGATCTAAAGACAATTGGAGGCATTTTCTATTGACTGCATTTTTTATGGATCACATATTTTTGTTTCTTGCATGACTCATAACTTTCTTTTGAATTCTGAACATTTTAGATAATGTAGCAACTCTAGTTTGTGACTTGCCCCCTTCATCGGTGATGTTGGTTGTTGTTTTGTTTGTTTTAATAACTTGCCTGAACTGAGTCTTTGAAGTCTGTAATCCCCCACGGTGTGCAGCTGCTGCTACCTTTGCCTACTGTTTTTTCCTTTGTTTTATTTGTAAGCCTGGCTTTCTAGGGATGGCCTCTATATCTAATGACCAAGGATTGATCAAAAGTTATGCTGAAACACCTTGAGCCAGTAAGTCTTCAAACCTCTCCTGCTGGGTCTGTGTGCAAGCTGGGGTAGCACATTCACACTTCAGGCTACCTGGGCTTTACTTTTTATTGGACCCTCTCGTGTCTCACCTCACATGCTTGAGTCTCCATCATCCAAGGACATAGGGACCCTCTCAGGCGGGTGCAGCAATGCACACAGCCTCTAGTCAACCCCCATATAAGGTCAGGCCCCCTTTGGCTGCTGGAACTCCCTGTTAAATCCCTGGCTCATTTGCTTGTCTGCAACAGGCCTACTCTCAGGCTTAAGAAGCCACTGGCCAATTCTGTTTGCTTGCCACAGAGATCACCACTGTGACAGTGCTCCAGATCAAGTGATCCCTGTCTGACAGAGGGGACGATGCTGCTGGTGTTCACAGCCTGCCCTGCCCTGATTGAACTACTGCATTGATAGAGCCAGGGGTTGGCCTGAAGCAGCCCCCGGAAAGACTCACACCATTCCTCTCTGAAGTTCAGTAGTTTTCCATGAAGTATATGCCTTTAAATTCTAGACTGCTAAAATTGCTGCTTTTGATAGTTTTGTCCAGCTTTATTGTTACTAAGGGAGGATTTGTCCACCACCTCACTCATCATGACAGTCAGAAGCCTCTAACTTTTTAAAGCAGTAGTAATTTGGGTTATGTTACATGTGTGACATGCTGGTATTATATATAAATATCTAATTGCTTGGGCTTCCCTGGTAGCTCAGGGTAAAGAATCCGCTTGCAATGCAGGAGACCCCTTTTCGATTCCTGGGTCAGAAGATCCCCTGGAGAAGGGATAGGCTACCCACTTCAGTATTCTTGCCTGGAGAATCCTCATGGATAGAGGAGCCTGAGGGGCTATATAGTCCATTGGGTCACAAAGAATTGGACAAGACTGAGCGGCTGAGCACAGCACAGCAGCATCAAATTGCTTAGTCTTTGGGGGAAGTTTCCATTTCCATTGTGTAGAAGTATAGATGATTTCTTACCTAAGTGAAATAATACTTTGGAGAAAAGACATTTGTAGGGTCAAGTAGAAAATGTTAACCCTAAAAATTTCCTTTGAAACACAAATTTATAAATGAAATGGGTCAGAGAACTCAATTTATTTTAGTGCTTCTTCCTCTTTAGTTTGCAGCAGCATGTTGCCTATAATAACTAAGGAATCATTTGTTGAAGTAATCCTGTACCTGTGTGAAATATCCACAATATGTATCTAAAATGCAGGGTTCCTATTTATTTTATAAATTTAGAAATTTATTAGCATATGTGGTGTTTACCTCTAATATTTAGAATTATTTAAGGAATATTAAAAGAGCCTGAATTTATTAGTCGTAGGTTCAGTATCATTTGCCAAACTGATGTGTTTATTTTTTCTAAACAAGAGCATTCTTTAAAATGTGAAACACCATTTTGTTAAAATTCTGATTTTTCACAATGAAGGTTTTCCAAATAGGATTTGGGTATTTAACATGTATCATGAATATTGTAATACATGTAAATTATAGCATTAAATGCAAACTACTTTGGCATTGCAGTTTTTTTGCAACTAAAAATAAGTTGTCTTCTGTCTAAATCAGATTTCTCAGTATCTCTAACATTTGAAATTAAATTTTCATGTACCATAAAATTACTGTTACAATTAGACTTTGTTAAAGGAAATACTGCCCAGTATGTAAATTCAGATTTAGCAGATTATGTCCAAATTTCTAATGTTGAAGATATCACTATACATAGAGTCAAAACAAAATAGTATTAACAGAACTTTTCAGCTTGTAGGCATCCCTTTGTGAAAACAGACCGTTCTCTACTTTCATAATGTTGAAGAAACAGAAAGTTTGTTGAGTATGTGAAATGAAGACCACTTGGTAACTTTTCAAGTAAAAGCAAAACCAAAGTGAGCAACACTCTCCTCTTAATGTTTATGATTCTCAAATTTGTCAGTTGTTCAGACTACTTTTTGTTTGCTTGTTTGTTTTCAGTACAGATCCTGTAAGTTCCCAGAAGCCACGGGGGCACTAATGACAATCCTATTTCATGGACTATGCCTCCAGTGGCCCTAATTCTTTTAAAAATTCATTCTGAACTGAGTCATGATTGGTCACTGATTCTCACACGTTCCTTTCCATCCTTCACTCTTAGTGGTCTTCTTGTAGAATACTTTGCCCTGTGCCCCAGATTTTTAATGAGGTGCTGCCATTACCAAGCAATTGTTTTGAGTGTCATAACTTCAGCAGGAGTGAAAGCTAGAGAAGAGAGCAAGAGAAGATGATGCATGAGGCAGAGGAAGTCAGTTCTTCCCTTTGTTATAATAGGTAGACCTGACATTTGCTTGCCACATTAGTAGTGGCCACATTAGTGGCCAGCCTGGACTTGTACTTGAAAGGAACTCATAATTTAGCAAAATGACAAGTTATATTTTGGAAAGATAGGAAAGGAAGTGCTAAGGATTTCTTGAAAGGTGGCAGAGTATAATTTGAGAAACTTTAATATAATGAACGTGGAATAGCTCCTCTAGGCCCTCCGGTGCCCGCGCAGCCACCGCTCCTTGGACGTGGGCTCGCTCCTCCTGGGGAAGCTCCTCCCGGCCGCAGCCCCTCCCAGCCGCAGCCCCTCCTGGCCGCAGCCCCTGGCCTTGGGCGGGGGTAGCTCCTCTCAGCTGCTCCTGCGCTGTCGCAGCCTGGCACTCTAGGCCGCAGCCCCTAACTGTGGACGTGGGGTAGCTCCTCTCGGCCGCCGCCTCTCGGGCATGGGGTCCTCCCAGCTTCTGCCCCTGACCTCGGACGTGGGTAGCTCCTTACCGTGGAGGCGGTGAGGACATACCCATCGTCCAAGGTTAGGAGCAGCGGCTGCGCTTTGCTAGAGCAGCTGTGAAGAGATACCTCACGTCCAAGGTAAGAGAAACCCAAGTAAGACAGTAGGTGTTGCAAGAGGGCAGACACACTGA
Source organism: Oryx dammah (assembly GCF_014754425.2). Taxonomy (NCBI): domain Eukaryota; kingdom Metazoa; phylum Chordata; class Mammalia; order Artiodactyla; family Bovidae; genus Oryx; species Oryx dammah. Next base: position 30,195,149 of record NW_024070188.1, read on the forward strand.
AACCATAATCACAGAAAACTAGTCCATCTAATCACACTAGGACCACAGCCTTGTCTAACTCAATGAAACTAAGCCATGCCCTGTGGGGCCACGCGAGACGGGCAGGTCATGGTGGAGAGGTTTGACACAATGTGGTCTACTGGATAAGGGAATGGCAAACCACTTCAGTATTCTTGCCTTGAGAACCCCATGAACAGTATGAAAAGGCAAAATGATAGGATACTGAAAGAGGAACTCCCCAGGTCAATAGGTGCCCAATATGCTACTGGAGATCAGTGGAGAAATAACTCCAGAAGAAATGAAGGGATGGAGCCAAAGCGAAAACAATACCCAGTTGTGGATGTGACTGGTGATAGAAGCAAGGTCCAATACTTTAAAGAGCAATATTGCATAGCAACCTGGAATGTCAGGTCCATGAATCAAGGGAAATTGGAAGTAGTCAAACAGGAGATGGCAAGAGTGAATGTCGACATCCTAGGAATCAGCGAACTAAATGGACTGGAATGGGTGAATTTAACTCAGATGACCATTATATCTCCTACTGTGGGCAGGAATCCCTTAGAAGAAATGGAGTAGCCATCATGGTCAACAAAACAGTCCAAAATGTAGTACTTGGATGCAATCTCAAAAAAGACACAATGATCTCTGTTTGTTTCCAAGGCAAACCATTCACTATCACAGTAATCTAAGTCTATGCCCCAACCAGTAATGCTGAAGAAGCTGAAGTTGAACAGTTCTATGAAGACCTACAAGACCTTTTAGAACTAACACCCAAAAAAGATGTCCTTTAATTATAGGGGACTGGAATGCCAAAGTAGGAAGTCAAGAAACACCTGGGGTAACAGGCAAATTTGGCCTTGGAGTACGGAATGAAGCAGGGCAAAAGCTAATAGAGTTTTGCCAAGAAAATGCACTGGTCATAGCAAACACCCTCTTCCAACAACACAAGAGAAGCTCTACACATGGACATCACCAGATGGTCAACACCGAAATCAGATTGATTATATTCTTTGCAGCGAAAGATGGAGAAGCTCTATACAGTTAACAAAAACAAGACCAGGAGCGGACTGTGGCTCAGATGATGAACTCCTTATGGCCAAATTCAGACTTAAATTGAAGAAAGTAGGGAAAACCACTAGACCATTCAGGTATGACCTAAATCAAATCCCCTATGATTATACAGTGGAAGTGAGAAATAGATTTAAGGGCCTAGATCTGATAGAGTCCCTGATGAACTATGGACTGAGGTTTGTGACATTGTACAGGAGACAGGGATCAAGACCATCCCCATGGGAAAGAAATGCAAAAAAGCAAATGGCTGCCTGGGGAGGCCTTACAAATAGCTGTGAAAAGAGGGATGAAAAGCAAAGGAGAAAAGGAAAGATATAAGCATCTGAATGCAGAGTTACAAAGAATAGCAAGGAGAGATAAGAAAGCCTTCCTCAGCAATCAATGCAAAGAAATAGAGGAAAACAACAGAATGGGAAAGACTAGAGATCTCTTCAAGAAAATGAGAGATACCAAGGGAACATTTCATGCAAAGATGGGCTCAATGAAGGACAGAAATGGTATGGACATAACAGAAGCAGAAGATATTAAGAAGACGTGGCAAGAATACACAGAAGAACTGTACAAAAAAGAGCTTCATGACCCGGATAATCATGATGGTGTGATCACTCATCTAGAGCCAGACATCCTGGAATGTGAAGTCAAGTGGGCCTTAGAAAGCATCACTACGAGCAAAGCTAGTGGAGGTGATGGAATTCCAGCTGAGCTATTTCAAATCCTGAAAGATGATGCTGTGAAAGTGCTGCACTCAATATGCCAGCAAATTTGGAAAACTCAGCAGTGGCCACAGGACTGGAAAAGGTCAGTTTTCATTCCAATCCCAAAGAAAGGCAATGCCAAAGAATGCTCAAACTACTGCACAATTGCACTCATCTCACATGCTAGTAAAGTAATGCTCAAAATTCTCCAAGCCGGGCTTCAGCAATATGTGAACCGTGAACTCCCAGATGTTCAAGCTGGTTTTAGAAAAGGCAGAGGAACTAGAGATCAAATTGCCAACATCCGCTGGATCATGGAAAAAGCAAGAGAGTTCCAAATAAACGTCTCTTTCTCCTGTATTAACTATGCCAAAGCCTTTGACTGTGTGGATCACAATAAACTGTGGAAAATTCTGAAAGAGATGGGAATACCAGACCACCTGACCTGCGTCTTGAGAAATCTATATGCAGGTCAGGGAGCAACAGTTAGAATTGGACATGGAACAACAGACTGGTTCCAAATAGGAAACGGAGTACATCAAGGCTGTGTATTGTCACCCTGTTTATTAACTTCTATGCAGAGTACATCATGAGAAATGGTGGGCTGGAAGAACCACAAGCTGGAATCAAGATTGCCAGGAGAAATATCAATAACCTCAGATATGCAGATGACACCACCCTTATGGCAGAAAGTGAAGAGGAACTAAAAAGCCTCTAGATGAAAGTGAAAGAGGAGAGTGAAAAAGTTGGCTTAAAGCTCAACATTCAGAAAACAAAGATCATGGCATCCGGTCCCATCACTTCATGGCAAATAGATGGGGAAACAGTGGAAACAGTGTCAGACTTTATTATTTGGGGCTCCAAAATCACTGCAGATGGTGACTGCAGCCATGGAATTAAAAGACACTTACTCCTTGGAATAAAAGTTATGACCAACCTAGATAGCATATTGAAAAGCAGAGATATTACTTTGCCAACAAAGGTCCATCTCGTCAAGGCTATGGTTTTTCCAGTGGTCATGTATGGATGTGAGAGTTGGACTGTGAAGAAAGCTGAGCGCCGAAGAATTGATGCTTTTGAACTGTGGTGTTGGAGAAGACTCTTGAGAGTCCCTTGGACTGCAAGGAGATCCAACCAGTCCATTCTGAAGGAGATCAGTCCTGGGATTTCTTTGGAGAGAATGATGCTGAAGCTGAAACTCCAGTACTTTGACCACCTCATGCGAAGAGTTGACTCATTGGAAAAGACCCTGATGCTGGGAGGGATTCAGGGGAGGAGAAGTGGACCACAGAGGATGAGATGGCTGGATGGCATCACTGACTTGATGGACGTGAGTCTGAGTGAACTCAGGGAGTTGGTGATGGACAGGGAGGCCGGGTGTGCTGCGATTCATGGGGTCACAAAGAGTCGGACACGACTGAACGGAACTGAACTGAATATAATGAAAGATAACCTGTCTCTTATTAGCAATATGGACTCATATTTCTTGGACTTTGGGAAGTGAGCGGCAGATAACGGTAGTATCAGAACCCAGGACACACCTTGATGTTGCGTTTGTGCTTTTACTCCTCTATTCAGTACCCTGATGCTCAGTGCCTAGAACCAGAGCTATCTTTCGATACAGCTTTAGAATACTAACGCTTCAGATTTGCTTTGTCTGTACACGATATTTAGTACATGTCATTAGCTTGAAAAGAGGCATAAGGTGTATTAGTCTGCTTTATCCATTGTTCTCAAATCAGGATGATTTTGCCCCCTCCGGACATTTGGCATTGTCTGGAGATGGTTTGAGTAGTTTCAGCTGGGGGGTACTACTGGCATCTAGTGGGTAGAAGCTAGGGATGCTACTAAACAGCCTACAGTGCACAAACCCTTACAGAAAATAATTTTCCAGCTCAAAATGCCAGTTTGAAATTATTTCCATTTAAAATGCCACCATGTTTTTGTCAGGTTGGTTTATTTCCTCTGTTCTTGTCTCAACACGGCAAAGATTTGGAATGATGGACTAAAGAGTTTATTAAAGCAACAGGTAAGTTACAGCTCAGTTATAGCTCAAGCAGACACAACTTTTATTAAACAGTCACTCCAGAGACATGGGAGCAGGCTGATCCTGAAGGAGTCATTGTCCCTCTTGGCTTCCCCCTTTTTTATACTTCCTGTCTCCTCCTTACAGTTGTGCCCTGGGAAATACAGGGCTTGTATCTGCCACCAATCAAGAAAGGGAAGGCAAATGGACATATGCTCAAGGCCCGTTAACCACTGCAATTTATATAGCAACAGACTGTATTGCACATGTCTTCCCATAATTAAGTCTGTTATGATCAGATGTATATATATTTGTATAGGATATTTATAAACCTTAATGGTCTCTTAACTGCCTAAGTTTACTTGAGGAGGCCCCTGCGGTTAGTTTGTGTCCACTGTGTGCCTAGGACACATTTGCTGGTGTTGGAGAAGCCCCTGTGGTTGGTTTGTATCCATGGTGCACCCAGGGTGCATGTGTAGGAGTTGGAAAAGTCTCAGTGCTTATTTTTGTAGCATATCTGTGAGCTCTCCTGGGTGTGTCTGGGGTGGGGTTCAGAGATCAGTTTGCATCCTTTTCAGCTAGGCCATACCTGGTTGCTCATGCCTAACACTCTACCTAACATTTTTTGAGAATCATAATTCAATCTTTGACTTATTCATCAATCGCTCAAATTTTTCACCATTTCATTTCTACAGTGGCTTTTACTGGATTCTTGTGGATATAGATCATGCTTTTATACCATCTTTATGCTCCACAGAGTATGGCGCAAAAAGCATAATCACTTAATATTTCTGCAACAAGTAGAAATAATATCACTATTAAAACATAGTAAGGGAATAAACCAAGTTTTTTTTTGAAAAAGCTAGACATAGGTAAATGTAATAGTTTGAAATAACATCAAGATCAGTAACACATTGAATTTCCATAACATCTTTGGGAGATAGATATTAGTATTACTAATTTTACAGTATAAAAGTATTTTGACAGTTTATGTTGTCACATATTGCTATTTAGGCAAATAAGCCTCACTGTATTTATTTCCTTATACATAAAATATGTATCAAACTTTGTCCCTGCTGCAGTTCCAACTCTTAACATTCTAAGTGTCTTTATTAAGATGTACAACTGATTCCTCATAAATGCCCAAGTATTTAGGTTATTAATCAGTATTTATAGATGAGACAGTAAAAATAATCAGAAGATAACCATTGCTATTCATGTTTTTCAGAGTAAGTAGAATATAACATGAAATGCACTGAATAGAGTGGGAGTGTATGTGAGCCCCTCTCGCAGTTTCCCTGGAGAAGGAAATGGCAGCCTGCTCCAGTATCCTTGCCTGGAGAATCCCCATGGACAGAGGAGCCTGGCGGGCTACAGTCCAAGGGGTTGCAAAGAATCGGCCATGACTGAAGACTTCACTTTCACTTTTCTCCCAAACTGCATGTTTGTTTCATTATTTAAGTTTGGATAAAAATTTAGTTCTTGGTAAACAAAGCTCTTATTTGCTCTTATTCAGTTCAGTTCAGTTCAGTCGCTCAGTCATGTCTGACTCTTTGCGACCCCATGAATCGCAGCACGCCAGGCCTCCCTGTCCATCACCAACTCCCGGAGTTCACTCAAACTCATGTCCATCGAGTCGGTGATGCCATCCAACCATCTCATCCTCTGTCGTCCCCTTCTCCTCCTGCCCTCAATCTTTCCCAGCATCAGGGTTTCTTCACATGAGGTGGCCAAAGTATTGGAGTTTCAGCTTCCAATGAACTCCCAGGACTGATCTCCTTTAGGATGGACTGGTTGCTCAAGAGACTCTCAAGAGTCAAGACAAAAGGCCACTCAAGAGTTTTTGCATTCAAAGGAGATTTGAGTATGAAGGTTTTTATTTGGGGACTTAGGAAATAATGTATATGAACTTTGATATCCTCTATGATCAGGACCGTAAAAAAATACCTTTGTGTTAAATTAGACTCTGGAAAGCTAGGCATTGCTTTCACATGCTAATAGATTGGATTTAAATTCGTATTTATTTTTAATCAGTTGCCTAGTACTAAAATAAATTTGGATACCAGCAGCTCATAACAGTTAATAGCCTGTATAAATGGGTCCCAAGACACCTGTTCCTTTATTGTTAATGAAGCTCTATTCTATGTGCAGGAAGACTAGAGTTCCTGTTGATTCTCTGTCCTAGTACATCTCCTTGTCTCCTGTGTGTGTGTTTAAATGACATTAAGAAATGTTGTTTCCTCTTGTTTTCTGTCATCTCTAGAATTCTGCCAGACACACATATTCCCTTTAATAGGTTGTTTCTTCCCAAATGCATTAGGGTGATATTTTTTCCTGTTTTGTGTGTTTTGAATTTTGGGGGGAATTAAACCTCAATTATGTTATATTATGAGGATTTGATATAAAATTATGATGAGTTAATAGCACCAGACACACAAATAGCCAAATAAAGTTCCTCAAGGAAAGAATAAATGACTTGTGGAAATTTTAATAGCCTGTGGAAATGTAAGAAAGCAAACAAAAATGTAGAAATAGACTCCAAGGCCCTTTGTATTATCATGGTTTGTCCTCTGAGAGTACTTGACTGCACTTCTCTCCCTATTTACTATCACTGACAGTTCAGAGAGTTGGTAGTAGTTTTATTTCTGTTTAATATTTCATAGCAAGCAATAAGTAATTAGTCTTCTTACAAATACTTTGAAAAGAAAAAAAGAAAAAAGAATATATATAAAGAATTACTATCACAATCTACCAGACCTTTGCATTTTTCTACATGGTAGAATTTTACTATGAGTATCTGGCTTGAAATAATATTTGAGATTCATGGCTTTCATTGCTACTTTCTTTGGGGGATAGCTTAGTAACACATTTCTTTAAATTGTTTGTGTGTGTGTGTATATATAATATGCTCAGAGGAAGGTAAATGGCATCTTTCTTGGGCAGCTTTTCCTTCTTCAAACACCTGAATTTTCACTGCCATTGGTGATAGTTTAAAGGTCATTCTTGAAACAGAGAGTATCTTATCTTTGAAGTAATAAGTGAGAATTACACTGCTGATCATTTAAATCAGTTCTTCAGAAAATGTGCTAAGTGTACTAGACATCCAGAAGGCACTTATTTTCTGACTTTTGAAGATGGAGAATACATTGTAACTAGCTCAGACATAGGGTATGTGCCAAAAAGAGTGAAAATAAAATCACCATTCAAAAGTCTTCTTCATAATGATAGTCTTTTTAAGAGATAAACATTACTATCTGGGATAGTTCTTGGGAAACGTTTTTTCACACCTTGGTTTTGTGTTTCATTGAACTCCTTCATAATAAAATTTACCACATCAAATCAATCAGTCCAGCAATGCCTGTTCTTTAGTCTTGTTCCTATCTGTGGATAGGAAATATAACTCTAAACTGTATACTGAAAATGAGAGTGGTGATTTGAGATTTCTTTCTCACTATGAGTAAAGAGAAATGTGAATCACAGTCTCTGCTTTCCAGGTGGTGTTAGTAGTAAAGAATCTGCCTACCAATGCAGGGTACACAAGAGATGCAGGTTTGATCCCTGAGTCTGGAAGATCCTCTGGAGGAAGAAATGGCAGCCCACTCCAGTATTCTTGCCTGGAGGGCTACAGAGGAGCCTGGCGGGCTACAGTCCATGGAGTTGCAAAGAGTTGGACACAGCTGAGTGACTAAACATGCACAAACACACACTGGGGTGGTATGTGTGTTTTTAATGCTGGTTGTATATTAAAATAATACCTGAGGAGTGTTTTTAATCTACCAGTGCCTGAGCCCCACCCCTGAAGCTTCTGGCTGTAAATTGGCATATGCTAGAATATGGGTATTGTTATATCTAAAACTTTGCAGGTACTCTCCCACACTACATGTACTATGGAAGGCAAACTGAAAATCCTTTGGAAAGGGCTTCTGATTATATTGTCACTCAGATAGTGATCCCTCACTGTAGGTAGGCATGTTTTTTGGCTAGATGAGCTTGGTACCTTGTTGGAGACTCTCCAGCTTCATATGAGAAAAGAGGCTCTTTCCTGAGTTCTCCAGATTTAAATAATTCCCCAGAATTGTATAATGGGAACAGTTTTTAATAGACTGTGGAGTTCACTGTAGCTTATCCAAGATACATAATTTAAAAAATTTTTCCTAGTTTTGACTCAAATATAATGGGGACAGTTTCTACCAGTTTTAAAAAGTTTTTATTTTTATTTTTTGTTTTTCATTTAAACCATGGTGCATCATTCAAAATTCATTTCTTTCATAAATATGCATACCCCTTTTCTGTATTTCCACCATGGGTTGTTCTGTAAAATGAAATATCTCATTTCCGATAAACTTGCTGTGATGTGAGAACCATAGGAAGAATTTATAAATGATAAAATTTATCAAATTTAAGGATAGATACATGAGAGGGAAAATGTAGCAGAGATACCATTTACCAAATGTTATTTTATAAGTATAATTAAAATAGCCATTTATGTATAGAACAGGCTTTTGGACTCTGTGGGAGAGGGAAAGGGTGGGATGATTTGGGAGAATGGCATTGAAACATGTATAATATCATATATGAAATGAATCACCAGTCCAGGTTTGATGCATGATACTGGATGCTTGGGTCTGGTGCACTGGGACGACCCAGAGGGATGGTATGGGGAGGGAAGAAGGAGGGGGGTTCAGGATGAGGAACACGTGTATACCTGTGGCAGATTCATGTCAATGTATGGCAAAACCAATACAATATTGTAATTAACCACCAATTAAAATAAATTTTAAAAATAGCCATTTATATAATTTAAGATAGTAAGTATTGTCCCCAGTTTTCTTAGTGTAAGCATTCCTTGCCTTGTTTGGAAAATATGTAGACGCCTCTAAGATGGGCCTGTTAGCAAGGAATGCCAGTGCCCCTGTGAAGCCCCAGCCTCATGTATGGCCCCTTCTGACTGACTGCCTTCCAGACACAGTCACTGCCCCAAATGTGTTGATGATTCATGTAGGAATTGGCTGTTCAAACTTTTACTGCCAGACTAATCACATTTATGGTTTCTTGGCTTATTAGTTTTTTAGCAAATAGCACCTAGCGGGTAACTACAGTTAAATCAGTGGAGTTCAGAGCACCTGCATTTCTGAAGGCATTACTTTGTACATGAAAGGGATCTGATTTTTAAACAACAGTTTTGCTATTTGCTTTACAACCTATTGTTTATTGTAAAGAAACTCTTTGTGCTTCTTAATTTCTCATGTGTTCTTTAAGAAAAGATGGCCAAGGAATATATTTACAGATGTAGTTCCACTTTTATTATTTCAATGCATTATTTTCTCTTCATCAGATTCATATTTGTGGTGATATGCCCTGCATGGCAAGTGCTGAGAAAACATTTGCACAAAGTCTTGCCAAGAAACACTGTTGACTCTGTGGAGTATAGTGACTTCACTGTTCAAGATCCTCATGTGTTTATTAAAAAGGAAAAAAAACCCACCCAGATACTAGTTAATTATATTCATCTGTCTAAATTACTAGATCTCATAGTTAGTATATTAAATTTATAAAATAGTTCAAGTGTATTCAATACTGTATTACATCAGTTTTATTGATATACTGGCAAAGAAACAAACATGACCACTCTTTACCATCTGTTTATAATGCTATATAAAGAAGACCATGTTGGTTGCCATGGAGACTACATTTCCAAAACCACTGAGTGTTTGCTTAAATTCTCCAACCTTAAAGTCATAAGCATTTTTTCTGAGCAAAGGAATAGAGTACATTTAAAAATTTCCTATGATTTTCTTAAAGTGAATTCTCTGTAAAATTCATTTATTATTTCTAGGCTGATATTTTGCCTCCAGATTTCATGAATTAAATTGAGAGACTCTTAATTTGAGCATTCTTTGGTATTTTCAAGAACTGGTGAGAAAATGTTAGCATTTTTCTATTGAGGGCTGCCACCTGTCTTTATAAGTAAAGGCTTTACTTCTTCAGAAAAACTTTTTGCTAGAGTAACAATAGAAAGGAGCCTGAAGAAGTGACAGATATAACAACATGGTATCTGGGAAGGAAAAGCAGTTGTACTGTAGTTACATAAGCTAACAATGTTTAGTTATTGCTGTCATATTAGCTGATATGATAAAAATTACCGAGGGAAGTACTTGACTTTAAACAGAATGGTTCTGACTTTAAAATTGTGGCTACTAAAAAATATTTTGTTAACTGTAAATAAAATCAGTTGATGTTCCTGGGAATTCTTCCTAGGGAAGAAAGAAGTGAAGTATTGAGATATGTTGTACTGTTGTAAATAAAAACTAGAACTAAATTTTTTTTAATCCTGAATGACTGTACATTCACATGTTTTGTTTATGTAAACCTGGGGTCTACATAGACGCTCATGAAGCTTGTTTGCTATACTCTTTTTTTAAAAAAATTTTTTTCCAACTTCTTAAAAGTTATTGTTAGTGTTTTTACACTGTGACAGGTAAAATGGGATTGCATCTGTTCTAGCTTTCACTAAAGCCAAAAATTTCTGTATTATGTGGATAACAATACTGATAATAATAATAACTGATGCATATTGTGCACATAGTTGTGCCAGAGAGTATACTTAGCTTTTTACATGTTAAATGTTTATATTTCAACTTCATAATAATCCTATGAAATAAGTCCTATAAATACGTAGTACAGTCTCTAAATTCAGGTTTCTCATCCTTGGCACTGTTGACATGTTGGGCTGGCTGGTAGTCCTTTGTCATGTGAGACTATCAGTTATGTTGTAGAATGTTCAACAGCAGACCTGGCCTCTGCTCTTTAGAAACCAAGTTGTGACAACCAAAAACATCTCCAGACATTGCCAAAGTCTCCTGGGGGACTAAAATTGCCTCCCATCTGAGAATCACTGCTCTAGATGAACCAGCAGTTTGATTTTTTTTCTGGTAGAAATAGTTTTTAAACCACTTTCTGCTGTTCACATGCTGTATACCCCTACTACCATTAATACCAGCTAATCTCCAGTTTTGATTATTCATCTAAATAACTTAACCAGAGCCCATGTATTATGATAGCTTTTTTTAAATCCAGGATTTTGAAAACTTGTACAACAAAATGAAACAAGTGGAGTAATTAATGTAAGTTGCACCAAAAGTACATATTCATAAAAGATAATTTTAATAACAAAATTTTAGAATCATCTGCTGATTTTCATATATTAAAAAATTGGAGGGAATCCTTTCCATGTATTCAACTCTTAAGTGCCAAACTAAGATGATTCTGTTTTTCCTGTTATTGACCTCTAAATATTCTCTGAGGAATATTTGAGTATACTTGAGTCTTGTGTGAGTATTTTCTCTGATACTGAAAAATTACAAGATGGTCAGTCATGGACCTTTCTTACAAAGTTAAAAAATCTTTAAAAAAAATACTCATACTAGCAGTGCTAACTTGTGGTTGTGGTTAATTTTCTGCTGTTTTTGAAAAATATGACTATTTTGTTGTATTTTCTTATGAATATTTTAATAGAAAAGCATTTCTTAGCAACATTTGAAAATTGTGATACTGTGAAATGGAACTCATCAGGCCTCTGAGTTGACAAAGTTAACCAGGTTTCTGTGATTCTCAAGTTTCCTTACCAAATAGTCTTAGCTTATTAACCCATTTTCCTAAAAATGTCCTAAAGATATGAAAACATTTTTCTATTACCTGAAAGATTACTTCAGAAATGTATATTAATAAATGTCTCTATTAATGCATTTGGTAGGAAATTATTGCATTTCACTACAGTTAACTAAAGAACACTTTGAAAGAATGCAGACCTAGAGAAAAATACCTTTTTTGGAAAGAAGAAGAACATTAGACCTTTTAGATGCACTTAAATGATTATGAATTTTAGCTATCACTTTTTATCTAGGCAAAAGCTTGCACCATATATCACATTTTGAGACCAGATTGAATGAGGCCCAGGTTTGTTAGTGCTTCTATTAATATATTGTAAAGTGGGACTTCCCAGGTGACTTGAGTGATAAAGAATCTTCCCACCAATGTAGGAGATTCAGATTCAATCCCTGGGTCAGAAATATTCCCAGGAAAAGGAAATGGCATCCCACTCTATGATTCTTGCTTGGGAAATCCCATGAACAAAGGAGCCTAGTGGGATACAGTCTATGGGCTCAAAAAAGAGTTAGACATGACTTAATGACTAAACAACAGCAACAACATATTGTGAAGTACTTTTCAGTTCAGTTCAGTTGCTCAGTCGTGTCCGACTCTTTGCGACCCCATGGACTGGAGCACACCAGGCTTCCCTGTCCATCACCAATTTCCCGGAGCTTACTCAAACTCATCTCCATCGCATCGGTGATGCCATCCAACCATCTCATCCTGTGTCATCCCCTTCTCCTCCTGCCTTCAGTCTTTCCTAGCATCAGGGTCTTTTCCAATGAGTCAGTTCTTCACATCAAGTGGTGAAAGTATTGGCATTTCAGCTTCAGCATCAGTCCTTCCAATGAATATTCAGGATTGATTTCCTTTAGGATTGACTGGTTTGATCTCCTTACGGTCCAAGGGAATCTCAAGAGTCTTCTCCAACATCACAGTTCAGAAGCATCAGTTCTTCGGCACTCAGCTTTCTTTATAGTCCAATTCTCACATTCATACATGACTACTGGAAAAACCATAGCTTTGACTAGATGGACTTTTGTTGGCAAAGTAATGTCTCTGCTTTTTATGTCTAGGTTGAAGTACTTTTTAGCTCTTGAATAATATGCAGCAGTTAGAACCATTCACCAGGCCTTGATTTATTTATTTATTTTTTTGGGGGGGTTATTTATTTATTTATTAAATTTTATTTTTACTTTATTTTACTTTACAATACTGTATTGGTTTTGCCGTACATTGACATGATTCGACCACAGGTGTATACAAGCTCCCAATCCTGAATCCCTCTCCCACCTCCCACCCCATGTCATCTCTCTGGATCATCCCCAAGCACCAGCCCTAAGCATCCTGTATCCTGTATCGAACATAGACTGGCACTTCGTTTCTTACATGATAGTATACATGTTTCAGTGCCATTCTCCCATATCATCCCACCCTCTCCCTCTCCCTCAGAGTCCAAAAGTCCGTTCTATACATCTGTGTCTCTTTTGCTGTCTCGCATACAGGGTCATCATTACCGTGATTTAAATAGATGATATTTGAAGATGAGAAATGCATCCAAGCAGTCCAACATTTTGATAGGCCTAAATAGCCTATTGATAAGTTTCTGGGTTTTACCTGTGTATGAACGAAACAGTCCTGAAATACATTGGCCACAGGCTTCACCTGGTCTCAAAATTTAGCATTTATCTGGCTACTTTTGGAGAAAGGGGGAAACTTTTGGTATCAGGTGATGCAGATAATCCAGTTCTTATTAACATAACCACACTAGAACTTATGCCAAGGGAAATCATCACCACATTTGGGGACCAAAGTGTCTGTTATACGTCTTTGAAATTTGTTAGATTTTTGACACATGTGCTCAGAGACAGAGTTTTCACACTTTTGTCATTGTCCTCAAATCCATAGGGTTTGGAACTGTACTTGCACCATAAGAAGAGTAATTTCTTTTGTCCCATTACTTTCATCAAGGTTATTTTAATTTTAATGTAGTAAAAAACATTTTTTGCCCCTTTAATTTCATATCTACCCTAGTTTCTCTCTCTTTGCCCAATTCAGTGTTTTTTCAGTATCAGTATCTTTTTTAAAGCCATCATTAAAACAAAATTTGTATTTGTGACCATGGCCTCTACCACTTACTTACAGCCCTACTTGTTACTTAACTTCTTTGTGTCTCAGTTTCTTCATCCATATAATCAGGATCAAGAATAGTACCTTACAGCCTTGTATGAGGTTCAAGTGAGGAAATAAGAAAATAAATACATACATATAAACATACATATAAATATACGTTTTTATATATTTAAAGTGTAAGGATAGTTTTTGCAACAGATAGTAACATTGAGCCTATTGCTTTTTCCTTTGTAGGACAAAGTTGCAAGATTGGGTCCCTAGTGTATCAATGAGCAGTGTTTAGTTTCTTTCACCTTTTAAAAATGAATTATTGTAGTATGAATTAAATTAAAATGGGAACAAAAAGTCTTGAGATATAAACTTCCTGTCTTATTTAACATATTCCTAGAAATTAAAACATAGAATGTATGTAAATTATTTTTTTAACTAAGTAGTCCTTCAGTGGAACATTTCAATCGAGGAATGTATATTTTGCCCAATTTCAAGGAAAGGAACCAAGATATTCAATAAAGAATGATGAAAACTATGATCTCCTCCTCCCCTACGAGTTATAATTTTGTGGAGTATTTTAGATTGACTGTCGTAGGCCACCAGAAGGGCACAGAGCCACATGCCACAAGCGGGCCTGTGCAGATCCTCATTTCAGTGTAGGGCTCCTGGGCTGTGGTATAGACCCTGGCTACTCCTGCAGTCCGTGTGGGTTTTTGTTGTTGCTGTTTTTTAGTTGTGGTTTTTAACCTGGACTATATTTTCACTGCAGTGCCAACTTTTCTCAGCCTCCTGTGAATGGGGGCTATTCAAGGCTTCCCATGGCTCTGTTTAATGGACCGCACATCCTCTGCTCTGTTCTACTTGGGAGTCTTGTTGAACTTGCATGTAAGGAGAAGGCAGCACCCAAATTCTTGTCTAGCTATAAGTGCACCAGCCAGTAATCAAGAGAGGTTTCAGGGAAGTGCTTACGAGAAATCAACTTTAAAATTTTTTTCACGTCTTTTACCTGTAAGGCCCTTTCTGAGCTCTAATTCAAGCTATTGCCCATTTTTACTCTGTGTGTTATTGCTGTGATCATTATTTCTGTAGGCTGGCTTTGGAAGCAGACATTGGAATTGAACCCCAGGTCCTTCATTTATTGTCTGTATAATTTTGGGCAGATTACCTTATTAATTCATCCACAAGTATTTATGGAATGTTTATGTGTGCCAGGCAGGATTCTAAGCACTGGAGATACAACTGTGGACAAGTAAATATGCTGTAATATGCTTGTGTTCTAGTCAAGGAAGACAATAAATAAATGAATACAAATATGTAGTTTATCAGTGTTAATCATTGATGTGTAAAAAATAAACTTGCTCTGTGAGCCTTAATATCTTCATCAATAAAATGAGGAAAACTACCACCTCCCAGGATAGTTGTCAGGTTAGATGAGCTGGCACCATGAAGGCTTGAGGATATACCACGGTGGATGAGACAGTCTGTCTCTCGGTCACTTGCTGGCCATCTGGTAAATGAGAGATGTCTTCCCAAAACCTTTTGACCTGCTAGAGTGGAGCAAGTGTTATGTTCTCTGAGGATTAAATTGGCTAGAGTAACGTGTGTGTAATTTATTCCAAGTGTCTCTCTCTCTCTTGGTTCAGTAGGTGCCGTCTATTAATTAATACCATGTAACTGAAACTTGAAGAAATTGAATCATGTTTCCCCATTGACACCTATAATTTGAGAGATGCCACTGTTATGGTAATGATTGTCCTTTACTACCTCTGATGGTGGCTATTTTAAATATTTATAAGGCCTTATTGTTATTTGGGTAGCAGTATTTGGAATTTTGAGAGCTAATAGATTTTAACTTGGGAAACCAAACATGGAATCTTTCATGGTGAAGAGTTTTTCTGTGGAAGATGAACACAAGCAGTGTATGTCCTGCACCTGTCACTTCTAATTCTCCCATGTTTTGGTCTCCTGTACCTTGATTTCAGTGTTGATTTTGGAAAAATAAATGGAGTTTTTCCTAAAAATTTTGCACTTGTGTTGAGGTTTGACAGAAAACAACAAAATTCTGTAAAGCAATTATCCATCAATAAAAAATTAATTAAAAAAACAAGCAAAACCAAAAAAAAAAAATTTGCACTTGATTGCTCAACCATCATATTGCTATAGTACAGTTTTAGGTTTTGATTTTTTTTTCTGTTCAGTTTTTCAAAGAGTGATTTCTCCAGCTAAAACCTATGATGGTTTCTGTCCCCGTCCCATTCCCACTTCAGTTTTTTTCAGTTTGCTTATTTTTACTGGATTCGTCCATCTCCTGTTGTAGCTTCTCCATTTGGCTTTAGCCTCTTAATAGTATGTTGTGTAAAGCCAATTGAATGAACTTCTCATTTTGTCTTTTCCAACTTGTCCTAAGGCAAATATTCTAAATTTTGCACAACTGAACCACCTTCCTTAGCTAGTAGGACTGACCCACCAAGTACTAAACAAATACTTATTACTTACATTGAGATATTCTTTTTGATAAAAATGTACTTCTACCCAAAACCTTTTGACCTGCTAGAGTGGAGGCTTAGTCTGACAGCAGTTCCCTTGAATTTGAGTGTCAGAGTGTGCTGAAATCAGGACTTGAAGTTGAGAAAAGCACTGAGCAATAAGGGAGCTCGCATTCACATTTGGTTGCCTTATTCCCTACACAGGCGGACTCCGATAGGGAGGTGTGATTCACAGCAGGTCAGCTTTTAGCCAATGTCACTGCTTGAGTGGTGGTGTGAGTCTCATGTGTCAGAATAGTGTAATGATGCCTATGTTCCAGCACTTGGTTTTTCTACCCCTTTGCTTCAACACTAAATTGATTTTTTTCTAACATGAACAAAAGGGGTCTGTGTGTAAAACTTGTGTGAGATCATTTTAATGGAGTTTTCAGTTTGACTGAAATATTTTTTAACGACCTGTTTTACTACGTTAGTATTTTAAAATAAATCTTCAGTTATCATTTAAGTTCAGAAATCTTTGTTGATTTTTTTCTCCCCCTGCTAAGTTGCTTCAGTCGTGTCCGACTCTGTGTGATCCCATAGATGGCAGCCCACCAGGCTCCCCCGACCCTGGGACTCTCCAGGCAAGAACACTGGAGTGGGTTGCCATTTCCTTCTCCAATGCATGAAAGTGAAAAGTGAGTGAAGTCGCTCAGTCGTGTCTGACTCTTCACGACCCCATGGACTGCAGCCCACCAGGCTCCTCCGTCCATGGGATTTTCCAGGCAAGAGTACTGGAGTGGGGTGCCATTGCCTTCTCCGTTTCTCCCCCTAGTGATAGTTTAATTATAAGGCGGCCAGCTTATATCTTGCTGCAGACTTGATCATTAGCATTATTTTACTTGTTTTTTCTTTCAATCATATTTTGTTAAACTTCCGGTGTTCATTTGTTAACTATCTCTAGAAAGCTCTATTTGATTCCCCCTCTGTTCGACAACTCCTATGCCCGATACCTGTTCTACTTTCTCTTCTCTCTTTTTCTCCATTGCCTGTCTTCTGCCACATGCCCCTCAAACCTAACTGCTGCTTTGCGAGAGCTTGGTTGAGGCAGTTCCTTGGCCCTGCTGTCCCTTGGGGATTTAATGCAGGTGGGATGTGCCTGTGGCCCTCGAGCCATGCCAGTGGCTGCTACAGCTCCCAGATTCTAAAGACTGGCCACCTCAGGCCCTAATGTTGTTTCAAGTCTAGGGCATTTTAGTCTCAGGATAGATATGGCAGGAATAATACAATTTGGGTCATTTTGTCAAAGGATATTAACCTCCAGCTTGTCTGCTAATTTTATATAAAAATCTGTGACATGCAGACTATTTTTAGTCTCCTTCAAATTAGAGTGCTTTAAGATAATTTTCATGAGTGCTAATGTTTTTCTTTTACAACTTAGTAATATTACTGTCACTGAGTTACTAATCATATATATATTTTATATATGTATATATATATATATTTAACATCACTTTGATACCATTTAAGCTTTGGCCTTATATCTAAACCTTAGAGAAATTAAAAGTGAGATATAAGAACCCAAAAGACATCTAGATAGAACTTTGGGATTCATTAAAGGTGAGTTAAATTTTTTCTTCAAGTAAGAAATATAGCTATAATATAGTAAGCCATTTGCCTTTTTAATATTTTGATATTTTAAAAATAGTTATCTTTTTCTTCAGACTTACAAAGAGATCTGTACTCTTATGCAATTTGGAAAATATGTAA
The DNA here is from genome assembly GCF_014754425.2 of Oryx dammah. Taxonomy (NCBI): domain Eukaryota; kingdom Metazoa; phylum Chordata; class Mammalia; order Artiodactyla; family Bovidae; genus Oryx; species Oryx dammah. Next base: position 30,212,950 of record NW_024070188.1, read on the forward strand.
ATCACCCTTAATCTGAAAATCCATTGATTAACACTTATTACCATTTAGAGGCATTTTCTTCCTATTATTTCTCTTCATTTTTTAAACAAAATATTTTAAATACACTAAAAAATACGTGGACATTCTGTGTATTGAATACCAATAGAATGACACTCAGATTTTAAACGTTACTGTTTTAGAAAACAAACATGGTTACCAAATGGGAAAGGGGTTGGAGAAGGATAAATTAGGAGTTTGGAATTAGCAGATACAAACTACTGTATATAAAATAGATAAACAACAAAGTCCTACTGTATAGCACAGGGAACTATGTTTAATATCCTGTAGCAAACGATAATGGAAAAGAATATGAAAAAGAATATATATATATATAAATATGCTATCTGCCAGAAACTAACACAGCATTGTAACATTGTAATCAACTATACTTGAATTAAAATAAAATGTTGTTGTTTTATCATATTTATTCTTAGTTCATGGCCTTGTTTATTTTATATATATATGTGTGCCTATATTGAAACATAATTGGGATCATATTATAATTATAGTTTTATAACTTTATCTTTTCTTTAACATTTTAAGTATTTTCCCATATCATTAAAATTTGTTTAGTGCTTTGTTGCAACACTAAATTTGTTCTAGTGTTGGCACAGTTATTTTTAAATAATGGTAATTCTATTCCTATTTAATTTTACATTTACTTCTAGTTCTTTTAACTTAATATACCACATATTATACATGACTTAAAACACTTTTTCAAAAAACTGCAGGTTAAACTCATCAGGTCACAAAGGCAATTTAGCAGGCTATAGTCAACATAAAAAAAATAATAGAGAAGATCAGGGTATTCCTGTGATTCTTGGGCAAAAAAATGTACATCTTCTAGTCCTTTTGCTTCAGTTATCTATATAAACTTAAAAAATTTTTTGACTAGGAGTCACAGTCACAAGTATTATTAGAAACCTTTTTAACCAGTCTCCCTCATGTATATCAGATTTGACACCCATCTTTTATGCTTACATTTTCTGGATTGATTTATTAGAACTAGATATATTAAAGTGAGGTAGTCAAATAGTGAAACAAACTCTATACCTCTAGATTTTAGCACTGGAAGGAGTTTTTCCACTGTGGGGATCTGGGAGGTTCTGGATTTTTCCCATTCAGTTTTACTTTCAGAAGCTTTGAGCTAACACAGGACTTTCCCAGTAGCTCAGCAGAAAATAATCTGCCTGCCTAGCAGGAGACGTAGGTTTGATCCCTGGGTCAGGGAGATCCCCTGGGAAAGGAAATGGCAACTCACTCCAGTATTCTTGCCCAGGAAATCCCATGGACAGAAGACCCTGGTAGGCTACCATGGGGTCGAAAAAGAGTCAAACATGACCTAGCCCTGAACATGCATGCACAAACTAACTCAAGGGTGATGATCCTTTATCGTTGATAAGTTGTTTCCTTAATATTTGATTATCAGTTTCCCAAAAGACTGTGATTTGAGTCACTGGCATAAGTTAGAATTCTGAACTCTTGAACATAACTCAGGTTTTCTCTCCTCCGGTTTTGCCATCCTACCTCAGCTCACCATCTGGAACTACCCCTACCTTCTGTTCAGAGTGAGTGTAGCCTCTCCCAGGCACTGCTGCAGTAGTGAATTCAGTAAGTTCTCCTAAATGATGAGACAAAGCACTTAAACACTCCAGTATATTGAGTTCTGTCTGCTTAAAGCTTAAGAGATGGGTCCTTTGATACGACATGGTGCTTATATACAGAAACTTTTCAACATCGCATTAAACTCTCAGCATGTCCTTTTGTAGTGCATCGGTCCTTTTCTCCAGTGTGGCTATCACTTTTAAAGAATGCACTATGATTTAGGAAGAGGGACTCAAGACCCTGAACTCAAGGTTCAGTGTGTGTGCCAAGTTCCTTCACTTGTGTCCGAACTTTGTGACCCTATGGCTCCTCTGTCTGTGGGATTCTCCAGGCAAGAATACTGGACTGGGTTGCCATGCCCTCCTCCAGGGTATCTTCTCAACCCAGGGATCGAACCCATGTCTCTTATATCTCCTGCATTGGCAAGCGGGTTCTTTACTAGCACCACCTGGGAAGCCCCTGGTTCAGTGTAGCAAATGGATAATAGGAGAGATGAGTAAGGTTGGGACTAGTAATAGGTCTATTTGGGTAAGATAGTAAGATGGTGTCTGCTGCTCTGCTTCTTGGAAGTTATTTGCTCTCTCATCTTGCATTTTTTGAGACTTATTCTGTATCAGTTACTCTGTTGGGTGCAGAGCATCCAAAGATGACTAAGCCTGAGGGCCCTTAAGATTCTCACAGCCTTGTGAGGAGTACCTTAGAACAAATACAACCATTAAATAGCAAGACTGAAAATTATATCTAAATCTTGGCACTTAAATTACTAATTGACTAGTAATTGTTTAGCTTTTCTAAGCCTGCTTGCTAATTTTCCTCATCTATAAAATGATATTACTAGTTCTTTTACATGTTTTTGTGAGAGTAAGAATGTACATATAAATTAGCACGTGCCTGGCATTATAGTATGTTTATAGTATGTTGTAGCTGTGTCATTCAATGCCGTTTTTATTATTCAGTGTATTAAGTGCCAGGCTAGATGTTTATAATAAAAAGCCCATGGAAGAGGCAGCTGCCTCACCCCAGGTTCTGCACACCGCACAGCCACCATTCTCTGCTTTCACTCTGCGTTTATGTTCACTTTTCTTTCCGGGTGTCTGTGGAGACCCCTTTTATTTGTGGACATGCTGTGTTCCTTCCTGTGGGTCACACTCATCCTTGCTCAGTTCCCTACAATATATGGAGTGAATTCTCTAAAATTCCCTACAATATATGAATTCTCTAAAATTCCTTTTCTCTTCTCATGCCTTCCTTTCCCCTTTTCCCTTCTCTTCTTCTTTCTACGCGCACCAGCCCCCCCCCAACTCCCAAAATGCATCCATCAATTTCTACTGCTTTAGCTATCACCTCTATGAAGATGCTTCCCAAATCTATATCCACAGCATTTCCAGGTGCCTGCTGGGCATCTCCATCTGGAAGTCCTTCTTGCATTCAAAGTTAACATGTCCAAAACTGAACTCATTAATTCCCCATTAACACTCCTTTTCTTTCCAGTCCTTGCTAATGCTAGCATCATCACCTCCAGCAGACAAGTTTGAATCTTAAATTCAGCCCTTATATTTGCTTCCTGGTCCCTTCCTGATGTCTCGCTCATGCAGTCAGTTGGCCAGACTAACCTGACCCACCTCCATGCTGCTGCCATCATTCAGGTTTTCTTTCCCATTCCTGCTGCTACTACCCTAATTTAGGCCCTCATTATCTCGCACCTGGAATATTGGAAGAAGCTACTCCTAACTAATCTTCCCTCTCCTTTCCCCTGCACCCAACAACACGCTATTGGCAGAATGACAATATTAGGCCCCAAGTAGCAGTTTTAGTCTTTAGCTCTAAGCACATTAGTCCCTTGCTGACAAACCATCCATGCCTTCAAATTGCCTGCAGAATAAAGTCCTGATTCTAAACCTCTCAAGGCCCCTTGCTCTTTAGGCTGTCTCCTGGGCTTGTTCACCTTCCCACTTTGCCCAAATGATTAGCCCCACAGGTCCTGAACCTGCTTCACATCACTCAAACCTATTCCTTTCTCCCAAGGTACCATTCTTTCCATTCTAATAACTCCATCCCTCTCCTCCCTCCATTCTCTGCTCAGGAAAATTTGACCATCTTTAAGGCTCAGTCTGAAGTCTGTCTCCACTGGGAGGGGCACCTCTAACAAGAAGCCGTTTTCTTTCTTCCTTTGTTTATGGATAGCTTATTGATACTCTACTGTCTTTGTTGTCTGTTCTTATATTATTCAATTTAACCACTTTTTTTTTCAATTTAACCATTTTTGAAACACATCATTAATAGCTCTTTTATTAGACCTCATTTCTTTGTATTCCTCATAGTATATATATGTGTTGAAACAGTGGAATTTGAGAGAGTATGGAAAGGTTCCATAGCTGTCATTTGAGGACTTAAAATAGTTAATAGTTCTGGAAAGATAGGATGATGCAGTAGGAACTGCAATTAACCACAGAAACAACGATGTGAGAAGGCCTTACAATTGTGTTGCACAAAGTTCACCTGTAAAATCCTTATTTCCATGAAATTGTAAAGCTATTAAGATATTAGTGTTAATTTTTGATCTGTTGTAGTTCTAGAGCAGAATTTTGAAGAAGGCCAAATTCCTCCCCCCAAAATTCAACTTATAAACTTTTCAGAATGATGTTATTTAAAATTAGTGATATGTCTATAGTAGCTAATTTCCCAGGACTACATAATATCTGACATATGTTTAAATTGATTGAAATACTGTTTTAGATTTGGTACATCTCTAGTTTGTCCACCAAGCTACTACCTCCATATTTCTCATTGACTACCGCAAAAGTGTCCCAACTTATCTCTTCATATCCACTTTGTTCCCCCACCGCCAGCACACCCATAAGTCACTTTTCCACACTGATGAGGGAAGACATTTTTTGTATATTTTTTTAAAATATCTGATTACATGACCAGATGCTTAAGTCACTGCAGTGGTTTCACATTGCTCTTTGGATAAAGAGCTAGTGTCTAATCACAGCCTGTTTGACCTGTGTGGTCGAGTCCCTGTTTTCTTCTAGCTTCATTTGTACAGTGTTCTCAGCTTTGCATGTGCTCTTTCTTGTGCTCTGAAGACACTCCTCTTACCTCTTCTCTTCCCACACCCCTCTTTTACATCTTTCTTCCTTTGGATGTCAACTAAATCATCATTTCCTCAGGAAGCCTCTGACTTTCCTGGCTAGGCTAGTTCCCAGTTGTAAGCTCTCAAGTATCATCTCTTTTTACTCTGTGGCATTATTAGCATTGTAATTTTACATTTATTTGTGATTCTTTCATTATTACTGGTCTCTAGCATCAGCTTGTAAGCTTCACAAGCTCTTTGCCTGGTTTTGCTCACCGTGGCATCTGTGCCAAGCACAGTGCTTAATGTATGGAAGGTATTTGGTCTGTATTAGTTTAATGAATGCTAAAGGGTTTAAATATATGTATATATATATTAGCAAAAGGAAAACAATTCTGTAGAATTTTAGTGATATAGATTACAAGGGACTAAATATTGCTTTCATTTATGACACTTTGATGATGTTAACGATTTCTCCCAAATTTTATACTTATTATACATATTGTAGTTAAAAAAAGTGAACTACTTAGTTACCCAGTCATGTCTGTCTCTTTGCGACCCCATGGACTGTAGCCCTCCAGATTCCTCTGTCCATAGGAATTCTCCAGGCAAGAATACTGGAGTGGGTTACCAGGCCCTCCTCCAGGGGATCTTCCCAACCCAGGGATCCAACCCAAGTCTCCAACCCAGGTCTCCCGCATTACAGGCAGATGCTTTACTATTTGAGCCCCAGGGAAGAGTATTAGATAATTACATGTAGTAAAGTGAAATCATAAAGAATCACAGAGAAGGGGAAAAAACCCAGATGTCAAATAATCCAGGCTTCCCTTTGATGTGTTGTATCAGAGGCTGTGCAGCTTCTTGAACATCTTTATTCACAAGGGACTCAGCATCAATAGAGGCTCCTCTGTTCTTTAATTTCTTCATGTGAAGCCAAAATTCACCAGCTATATTTTCTATCTATTAGTGTCAGTCTCTAAAGTAATACTTACGAAGTCTGTCTTCTATCCATATGGTACCCTTTCAGATGAGCAGACAGTCATCATGTACTCCTCTAGCTTTAATTCTCCCAACCCTCCCCTTCACATACACTGTGTTCCTGTCCTGTTGGTTCTGGAGACAGTTGTGTCCTCCTCTCTCTCCTCTAAACCTTCCTCTAAAACACTCTTTTTTCACTTCCCCTCCTTGCTTCAGATCCTGTGACTCCTTCCCTCTCATCCTTTAGGCCTCAAGGAGGTCTCTTTGACCACTCCTTCACCCCACTTATGTTGGTTGCCCTTGTTCATATCCTGAAGTAGCTCATGCCACATTTTATTATTATTTTAAATCCAGATTATATAATCCACACGAAGGGAGACCACAATACACCAGTGTATGTCATTATGTCTTCCAGTGTCTGTCTAGCACTGTGTCTGACTTACAGTAAGCATTTACTATGTTTTTGGCTGCGTAAATTTGAGAACACTGTCTTTGCTATTCTCCAAGCTAGCGTTCTTTTTTTTTTTTTTCTGTCAGCCAAGTGTATGGCAGTAAGTGATTGCACGATCTTCTGGATATGCTCCAGTTTGTTGGTATTTCTCCTAGAGAGGCACTCAGAATAAATTGTAGTGTTCCAGGTGAAAATATGATCTGGATTATATGAAACATTATCTCTGCAGATTTAGAATCCTAGGGACTTTTTTATGCTCAGGTGCTAAATTTCTTATTTTTGTTGTGAGCTAAGGTTTGCGTAGTGGACATTATCAAATTATCTTATTACTTTTTTTTTTTAAGGCTGTTAATAAAGTGAACTTAAAGAAGTGGTGTTTTGGAAACATTTAATTTACTCAAACTGTTAATCTGTTCTTTGGATTGTCAACTGTTGTCTTGTGTGCAAACTGATGCTTAGAAGGCATGCTTTTCTGACTGCTCTCTTGATTTCTGTCAACTGGTCCACTAGAGTTTCTTTTCCTGACCTTTTCAGTAGTGCTTTCTGAAAGTGGAATGTGTTTCAGCCATATATGATGTTTCAGGCTCATAGAAGGAAGGATTCCTTAACTTTTGTTATTTTGGGGGAGTAGAAGAAGAAACAGTATGGGAAATTATCGGTGGCTCAAACAGTGAAGAATCTGCCTGCAGTGCAGGAGACTCCGGTTCAATCCCTGGGTCAGGAAGATTCCCCTGGAGAAGGGAATGGCTACCCACTCTAGTATTCTTCCCTGGAGAATTCCATAGACAGAGGGGCCTGGCAGGCTGTAGTCCATAGGGTTGTAAAGATAGAAGAATTAAAAATACATGGCAAAAAAGTAATGAGGAGAGAGATTGTGGTTTTCTGACAGCCTTACCGCCTCCCATGTGCTTCCACAGTGGTGTATGCTTTACTCCTGTTGTCTCTTCCACACAGTGACCACAGGAAACAGATGTCGTTTAACCTCGTTTTACAGAAAAAGTGATAGTCTGAGTCATACAACTAATAAATGGCAGAAGGATTTTTCAGACCTGGTTCTAAAGCAGTCCCTATTCTATTGACTCAATAAATAGTTGGTATATGAATGAAATGAAGCAGATGGGGAGTTGCTATAGCATAATGGATAAACATGTATGTAGACTCAAGAGCCAGGTGGCCTGGATTCAGATCCTGGCCCTATCAGGGTTCTGAGGCTTACTATCTGTGGTATCTTGGGCAAGTTGCTTGATCTCTCTCTGTGCCTCATTTTCTTCATCTCTAAAATCAATTGTGGGGAGGGGGGTTCATGTTTGGGAACACATGTACACCTGTGGTGGATTCATGTCAATCTATGCCAAAACCAATACAGAATTGTAAAGTAAAAATTAAAAATAAATAAATTAATTAATTAAAATAAAATAAAATAAAATCAATTGTGGTACCTTCCTCATAGAGTTGTCATGAATTAATTTGATTAATATATAGTAAAATACTTAGAACAGTTCCTGGCATATATTGTGAGGTTCTATGTTAGGATTTGTTGTTGTTGCTGCTGCTGCTGTATTTTGATGATGATGATGATGATGTATGTGTCCTCTGTGAAAGGTCTCCTCTCTGAGAAGTTTATGGGAGGTGTTATCAAAACTGTTGCCAGGACTATTTCTTCAGCCTGACTTGGCCCAATGTCTCAAAACTCACAACTTAAATTTTTAAGTTTCAAGTTGTTAAGTGTTACCCTCATATCTTTCATTCCTCAGTTCAGTTGCTCAGTCGTGTCCTACTCTTTGTGACCCTGTGGACTGCAGCACACCAGGCCTACCTGTCCATCACCACCTCCCAGAGCTTGCTCAAACTCATGTCCATCGAGTCGTTGATGCCATCCAACCATCTCATCCTCTGTTGTCCCTTTCTCCTCCTGCCTTCAATCTTTCCTGGCATCAGGGTCTTTTCAAATGAGTCAGTTCTTTGCATCAAGTTGGCCAAAGTATTGGAACTTCAGCTTCAGCATCAGTCCTTCCAGTGAATATTCAGGACTGATTTCCTTTAGGATTGACTGGTTTGATCTCGTTGAAGTCCAAGGGACTCTCAAGAATCTTCTCTAGCACCACAGTTCAAAAGCATCAATTCTTAAGCACTCAGCTTTCTTTATGGTCCAACTCTCACATCCATACATGACCACTGGAAAAACCATAGCTTTGACTAGACCATAGCTTTTCATTCCTAAACAGGCTCAACCCCCCAAACACACAGACACACACACAGCCTCACCTTCCTCTTTTCCCTTTCTATAACTAGGAGCCAATTCACAGCTTCTCTTTAATATTATTATTATATACCTCAGGTAAAACATGTATAAGGATCTAGTAGCATAAGTTGGGCTTCCCAGGTGGCTCAGTGGTAAAGAACCCAACTGCCAATGCAGGAGACATAGGTTCAATCCCTGGTCGGAAAGATGCCCTGGAGGAGGAATTGGCAACCAACTCCAGTATTATTGCCTGGAAAATACCATTGACAGAAACCTGGTGGACCACAGTCCATAGGGTTGCAAAGAGTCGGACACGACTGAGCACCCACACACATTAGCATAAGTTAAAATCTGTAATTCAAAGCAAAAAAGTTGGAAAGCACCCCATTTTACATTTTCTTCCAAAATACTATGCTTCCCAGCCTCCCTACAGTTCAGGTCTATAGGATTTAAGTAGATTGTTACATTGTAATAAAGAGATTTGGATATTTCTGTTGATTATTTGTTTCTACTATAGTATAGCTTAATTACCTTAAATTAACTTCCTTTTTCTAGGAAATTAGAACTTCTTTGTAAAAATCATTAACCCCTCTAACCTACTGAAGATCACTTACTAGATTAAGGAGAAAATATAAGTAAAGAAAGAACTGTAACTGTTATTTTGCAGTAAGCCTGAAGATGTCTTATTTCGAAACTAATGAAAGAAGCATGAGGGGTGAAAATTTTCTTAAGTAATGGGCTAACTCATTAATTTTGACTGTATAACTTAATTTAAATTAATTCTTTGTTCAGAAGTCACCCGAGGAAGTCTTAATAAGTCAGTGAAGTATTAGAATACAAATTTTCCTGTTTTTAGAAATAAGGTCTGGAGAAGGCAACGGCAACACACTCTAGTACTCTTGCCTGGAAAATCCCATGGATGGAGGAGCCTGGTAGGCTGCAGTCCATGCGAAGTAGGACACGACTGAGCGACTTCACTTTCACTTTTCACTTTCATGCATTGGAAAAGGAAATGGCAACCCACTCCAATGTTCTTGCCTGGAGAATCCCAGGGACAGGGGAGCCTGGTGGGCTGCCGTCTGTGTGGTCGCACAGAGTCGGACACGACTGAAGTGACTTAGCAGTAGCAGAAATAAGGTCACAGATGTAGAAGACAAACTTATGGTTACCAAAGGGGGAAGGGGAGGAGGGATAAACTGGGAGATTGGGATTGACATATATACACTACATATATAAAATAGGAAACTATTAAGAACCTGCTGGATAGCACAGGGAATTCTTCTCAATATTCTGTAATGACCTATATGGGATTAGAATCTAAAAAAGAATGTGTGTGTGTGTGTATAACAGATTCACTTTGATGTACAGCTTAACTAACACAACTGTGTTAGTTAAATTGTGAATCAACTAAACTCCAATAAAAATTAATAAAAATTTTTTATTATTTTTACCACATTCAAGAATTTTGTTTGTTTGTTATTTATGTATGCTTTTTAGTATAACCTATTTGATTAGTGCTCATGAAGATTGTTCTAAGTGTTAATTTATTATAATATGTTGTGCTTAGTCTTTCAGTCATGTTTGTAACTCCATGGACTATAGCCTGCCAGGCTTCTCTGTCCACGGGGATTTTCCAGGCAAGAATACTAGAGTGGGTTGCCATGCCCTCCTCCAGGGGATCTTCCCAACCCAGGAATAGAATCCAGGTCTTGCACATTGCAGGCAGATTCTTTACTGTCTGAGCCCATTATAATATGTTACCCATAATTTTCTGTCTTTTTTTTCTTTTTCTAATGTTGCCCTTTAGTTCTTATATGACAACCTTTTGTGATACTTAAACAAAAATGTAATCTAGGAAAGTATTTCTGACCTTAGTTATAGTAGAAGATATAAATATTGAATATTCATAGCAAAAAAATACATTCTATGTTAAAGCTTAATGTTGCCGAGAATGATTATTCTTTTGCATAAAAAATAAGAAATGGTAAAATATTTGCCCATGACATTCATTTCCATTTTACTTCTCAAATTTTCGACCTGTGAAGACAGAAATCATTTTGTACCCTTCCCCTTACCAGCATCATCACCACATAACACAACTTCATCGAAACCATACAATTTATATTTCACCTGCAGTCAGCTACCACAAAACAGTTTAACACTGTGGGTTCCTCTTGTTATCAGACCACATGGTTAAGATTGCATGGGAAAACCCAGAAAGAGGTGGAAGCCAAATCAGTAGGCCTCACAGTTTTGAGATTATCACTTTCAAAACTAGCTGAGGGTTTCTCTAGATGTTTCCTGTAGTTACTGCTTCCTCCTGTTAACTCTTTCTTCCACAATCCTATTTCTTTTCAGCGGGTCCCATTGTCTGATTTTGGAAGCATGGGCGTATTTGCAGTAGTTCTCTTACTTGATCCAACTTATTTTGTGATTTTCTTTCTTTCCTTGTTGGCAGGGGTCTTGTACACGACAGCCAGAATAACCTCCAGTTGAGGGGCTTGGTGGTGTTACTTATTTCTAAGGCAGCTGGGCCCAACAGTGTGAATGCTTCGTGTCAAAACTATGACATGGTCAGTGGGATCTATTCATGGTAAGAAGAAATTTTGAAATTGCTCTCTAAATTGTGTTTTCATTCAGTGGTCAGTAGAAATCACTGTTTAGTTCTTCGTCATTCTCTGATTCAGAGATAGGTTAAAATATTTTGTAAGGTTAAAAATAGGTTTTTATTGTTCTTAACAAATCTAATAGTCTTAGCTACTTTGTATGGAACTCTGGTAAATTTTCCCTTGTGTTTTTGTCTAATATTTTCCTTTTTACCTTAAGCATTAAATTTTTTTCATTGAATACTATCCTTCTGCCCCATTGTGATATCATTTTATTTCTGTAGAGAACTCTATATCATTTAGTCCAGGATTCACGGTTTTTAAACCTACTCAATAGGATAACTTAGCTGTATATATAATGATGCAACTACCATTTTAGGAGATGTCTACTTCAGTGCTGTATCATTAACTTTATTTTGTTTATTTTTATGGTGAAGAGGTTTTTATTAACTGGAATAAGAAACTTTACATCTCATGTTTAGATTAAAGAATAAATTCATGAGTACATATTAGTTATTTTGATGCATATAAAACAAACTTTAAAATTTCAGTTGTGATTCTTTAAATGTGATTTAAAAAATGTTTATTAGTAATAATATATCAGCAATAACTTTACTTAATCTTAGAAGTGTACTTGGCACTGTGTTGAAAACCTCTATAGAAGTAACAGGTGGACTTTGGTACATGAAATTAAAGCACCCAGAAACATGGTGACAAGGAAATTTTCCTCACAAAAAGAACTATTTCTTGACGCTAAGACTTATGGTTAATACATCTTATTGATTTACTTTAAAAATCAGTCCTCATCACTATCACAGAATTGTGCTCATTTCACATGCTAGCAAGGTAGTACTTAAAAGCCTTCAAGCGAAGCTTCAACAGTACATGAACTGAGAACTTCCAGATGTACAAACTGGATTTAGAAAAGGCAGAGGAACCAGAGATCAAATTGCCAACATCCATTGGACCATAGAGAAAGCAAGGGAATTCCAGAAAAACATCTACTTCTGCTTCATTGTCTATGCTAAAGCCTTTGACTGTGTAAATCACAACAAGCTGGAAAATTTTTAAAGGGATAGGAATACCAGACCACCTTCTGCCTCCTGTGAAACCTGTATGCAGGTCAAGAAGCAACAGTTAGAACTGGACATGGAACAATGGACTGGTTCAAAATTGGGAAAGGAGTACATCAAGGCTGTGTATCCTCACCCTGCTTATTTTCTTCTCTGCAGAGTACATGATGAGAAATGCTGGCCTGGGTGAATCCCAGACTGGAATCACAATTTCAGGGAGAAATATCAATAACCTGGGATGTGGAGGTGACATTACCCTTATGGCAGAAAGCGAAGAGGAACTAAAAAGCCTCTTGACAATAGTGAAAGAGCAGAGTGAAAAAGCTCTGCATTCAAAAAAAGAAGATCATGACATCAGGTCCCGTCACTTCACGGCAAATAGAAGAGGAAAAAGTGGAAGCAGTGACAGACTTTATTTTCTTGTCTCCAAAATCACTGCGGATGGTGACTGCAGCCTTGATTGCTTCTTGGCAGGAAAGCTATGACAAACCTAGACAGTGTAATGAAAAGCATAGGCAATACTTTGCCGACGAAGGTCTGTGTAGTCAAGGCTGTTGTCTTTCCAGTAGTCACATACAGTTGTGAGCTGAATATGTAAAGAAGGCAAAGCGCCAAAGAATTGATGCTTTTGAACTGTGCCGTTGGAGAAGACTTTTGAGAGTCCCTTGGACAGCAATCCATCTGTAATGCAGGAAACCCCAGTTTGATTCCTGGGATGAGAAGATCCGCTGGAGAAGAGATAGGCTACCCAATCCATTATCCTTGAGCTTCCCTTGTGCCTCAGCTGATAAAGAATCTGCCTGCATTGCGGGAGACCTGGGTTCGATCTCTGGGTTGGGAATATCCCCTAGAGAAGGGAAAGGCTACCCACTTCCAGTATTCTGGCCTGGAGAATTCCATGGACTGTATAGTCCGTGGGGTTGCAGAGAGTCTGACATGACTGAGCAACTTTCACTTTTGGACAGCAAGTAGATCAAACCAGTCAATCCTAAAGGAAATCAACCCTGAATATTCATTGGAAGGACTGATGCTTCATTGGAAGCTGAAGCTCCAATACTTTGGTCACCTGATGTGTACAGCCTACTCACTGGGAAAGACCCTGATGCTGGGAAAGATTGAAGACAGAAGGAGAAGAGGGTGACAGAGGATGACATGGCTGGATGGCATCATCGATGCAATGGACATGAACTTGGGCAAACTCTGGGAGATGGTGAGGGACAGGGAGGCCTAGTGTGTGCAGTCCATGGGGTCATGAAGAGTTGGACTTGACTGGGTGACTGAACAACAACAACATATCTCTAATGAATATCAGCTGGTTTACTATCACTAATCTTAAAATAACACTTGGAAGTCGTTGAGACCTAATAAGTGTTAATTAAATATTTACTGCATAAATGAATCATTCCCATTTTATAGAAAAAGAAACAAACACTGATATTAAAACTCATCTAAAATTCTCTAGGTATAAAATGATAGAGTTGGAATTTAAATCTAAAGGGTATTTCTTTCTCCTATGCAGATGCTGTTACCTGTATATACAGTGCACTATGTTGTGACGTTATGTTTCCAATCTCTTATCTAGCCTCTAAGAAACAGCTGCATTGCCTTCTGATTCTTCATAGGAACATAATGTATTTGGTTGATGGTTGTTGTAATATGAATATTATAAAAGAACTTTGCAAAAGAGTAGGTAGTACATTACAAATGTAAAAATTCCCCAAATGGTATAAATGGGTTTCACACCCAAGTGTATAGAATCCACAGTTACATTTAGGAAATGGTATATGGTTCCAGGTTGTTTTTCTGTAACCAGACTTTATCTAGTAAGTCACTGGTGATGCTTGGGTGTTCTACACACTTGTTAATGTGAAAATGTAATTTGACATAGTACTATGAGAAACCATTCATTTGTTTCTCTGTCCCTAAAGTCATTTGTTTGGCTCCTACTTCCTTAATTGTTCAAGTGTAACTTTTGCTGGAGGCTTATATCTATAATGTCACAGTGAATTATTTAACATTTGAGGAAAGTGCTGATTTGGGAGCTTTTTAATTCACTTCCAAACTACTGGGATTTACATTGTTGGTGATTTTCTCTGATAAACTTGACTTTGATGTCAGTTAATGGGACCTGAGTAAATTACCTAAGGGAACAAAAGGAGTTAGGTGACTTCTTTTTTTTGGCCTAAGGCTGTAACTGCTGGATATATCTTGTGGATGTGTCTCATGAACTTATCACATAATCGCCAGAAGAGGCAAAATTTTGGCTAAAATGTAATAACATTTTGAAAAATAGGTAAGTAAGTCACATTTATAAAAATGCACTATAAACACCTACCATGACCTTTTGCTAGCAAGACCATGGTCTTTAGGTTTATTCCACCAACCCTGACTTTAAAAATTGGTTACAAAGGGGATCAGGCAAAAAGAGTCTTTTTAAATTTGCAAGCATCCCTAACTACAACTGAGAAAATAAGTTTACAGCTTATTCTATTAGTGATAGGATATTTTTGTGTATAGAAGATAGATAACTATAATATATAATACATAGTATTACAAAGTATAGACTTCCCTAATGTAACATGATTATTACATTTAAAGAAATGCATGTGAATTTTGTGAATAATGATTCCATTTTCTCAGTTGCTTTAGGAAGAACCAACTCAAATATTTCTCATCCAACTAGTGATTATAAACAGACCACAAATTTTTACTCTACCTTCATTCCCTGAAATTTCCTACCACCTCTTGTTATCTATGTTAGAAGAGACTGAAACAAGTTTGCCAAACATTTTCTTTTCTTCCTGAGTATTCAGCTAGACTACATTTCTCAGCCTTCCTGTGCAGTTGGCTGGGCTATATAAATGAGATCTAGCCAATAGAATATAAGTGAAATTTACTGTTTACTTTTCATCAGAAAAGACTCTGATGCTGGGAGAGATTGGGGGCAGGAGGAGAAGGGGACGCAGAGGATGGATGGCATCACTGCCTCGATGGATGTGAGTCTGAGTGAACTCCGGGAGATGGTGATGGACAGGGAGGCCTGGGGTGCTGTGATTCATGGGGTCGCAAAGAGTCGGACATGACTGAGCGACTAAACTGAACTGACCATAAAAATCGCACATTTGCAGTACACCGTAAGCAGATGATCTTGGTAGATACCTATTCAAGATGAAAGGTGCCTACACTTCTCGAAGGAGAGCCACCTGTCCATCAGGAACATCCATATAGTCTTGATGTATGAGAGGAAAAACCTATTTGTTCAACTACTTAAACTTTAGGGTTTATCTGTTAATAATAGGGCCATGTGTCTATCAGTTGCTCAGTCATGTTAGACCTTTTGCCACTCGATGGACTGTAGCCTGCTGTGGTCGTCTGTCCATGGGATTCGCAAGGCAAGAATACCGAAGTGGGTTGCCAGATCCTTCTCCAGGGGATCTTTCTGACCCAAGGATCAATCCCAGTTCTCCCGCATTACAGGCAGAGTCTGTCAGCTGAGCCACCAATAGTGCCATAGTAATTAATATTTTTCTGCTTTCTGTCACCCAGTTATCCCTGTGAATTTGGTGGTTCTTGATTACTCCCAGTCTTTCACCTTTCGTGCCCAGTAAACCACTGACTCACAAGTTTCTCCAGGTGGTTTTTTCTTTCAGTCCACTTTCCTCTCTCCTGTTCCAGGCCTCTATTACTTCATGTTTAGATTTTAGCAGTAGCTGTCTATCAGGTCTCCCTGTCTCTAGATAGTTCTCCTTCAATTTTTTTTCTGGGTCTTGTTAAATTGAACACCTGCTTTGATCACTCATTAAATGGATTCTTATTAAGTAGTCACTATGTGATGTTCCAGGCAGGTGCAGGAAGATAGAAGCGAACAGTCAGTATATTTACCCTCAGTGACCTTATTAGCATCAAACTAGGGCACATACAAGTGTACAGACAACTATAATACAATGCTATAGATGCTGCAAGTAAAGTATAAGTAGCATTCTGTGGAGGAATTGAATGGTTGGGAGGAGGAAAGGAGAAATTTTCAGTAGAAGAGATAATATGAACTTTTATAAAGAGGGAACTTATAAATGGATTCTGAAGGTAACTAGGAGGTTATCAGAGGAAAGCAGGTAGGCAAGGGGTTTGGTAAAAGGTGGCTGTGTTCAAGGTAAAGAAAGTGAGGCACACACTCACCAAACAGGTGGTCTGGAAGTATATAGCAGGTCCTGCACCGTGCTGACACAGTTACGGGCACTTGGTACATAACTTGTTATGTGACTGCATGGATTTACATAATAGAGACTGGGGCATTATGCATGTAAGTGTTATGGGTTGAATTCTGTCCCCGCCCCCAAATTCATACATTAAAGCCTAACCCCTCACTCCTCACAATATGCCCTTGTTTGGAGATGGGGTTTTTATTGAGATAATCCAGTTAAATTGAGGACATTAGAATGAGCCATAATTCAATGACCTTATTTAAAAAAGGGGGAAATTTGAGCACAAATGTGCATATATAGGCAGAACACCCTATGAACACGAAGGTGGTCATTTTCAAGTCAAGGAGAGGGGCATAGAACAGGGTTATCCCTCATAGCCCCAGCAAACTAACATATTGCAGACCACTGATGAGGAGATGGTCTAGAAAAGAAAGGTTGAAGTTGGATTGTGAAGGTTCTAAGGGATCAGAGCTCTATCCTGGAGAAACAGTGGGGAGCCATCCAAGAAGCATAGACTAGCCTTGGAATCTGGGAGCAGGGTACCTCACTTACTAGCTGTGCCTCAGATTTCAGCTCTCACCTTTCAGAGAATGGTTTTAAGAATTAAATGAGTGGATAGAGTAATGCATAGCACAGTAAGCATTCTGTATATGTTTATTTTTGTTTATAGACATTATAAAGGTCTTTAAGTGAGGGGGTCATATTAATATATCTGTGCTCTAGAATGTAATCAGTTGAGAAGATAACCCAGAGAGTTGAGGTTCAAGAGGTAAAGAGGACCAGCCAAGGAGTTATTGAAATAGTCTTAAGTGGTTGCTGAGAGGGAAAACAGACCTGGAGAGATTACGGAGTCTTTACCCAAAGCAGCAGGTTAGCAGTTGGCTGAGTTGGGTTTAGACCTATTGGGTCCTTTGGTCTCATGCCCTTTTCTACCGGCATTTCCCAATTTGTGCTTCATTTAGGATGAAGGTTTTATTAGGTAGTCAGTGAGACAAAAGGTCCTGTGGTCAAATAAATTTGGTTTTGCAGGTTAAACAGCGTTTAAAAGATTTCTTCATTTCAGAAATCTCAAGAATTGTTAGGTATATATGGCATCCATCATGAATCTTTAAGAAGAGATATTATTTCCCGGTTATTTGACTATAAAACCCTTAAACCTCTGTCAGCAGTACATCTTGTGGAATACTGCAAAACAGTTAGGTACACCTTATGTTATATTGCTGCTGCTGCTGCTGTTTAGTCACTTCAGTCGTGTCCAACTCTGCGCAACCCCATAGACGGCAGCCCACCAGGCTCCCCCATCCCTGGGATTCTCCAGGCAAGAACACTGGATTGGGTTGCCATTGCCTTCTCCAATGCATGAAAGTGAAAAGTGAAGTTGCTCAATCGTGTCCGACTCAGTGACCCCATGGACTGCAGCCTACCAGGCTCCTCCATCCATGGGATTTTCCAGGCAAGAGTACTGGAGTGGGTCACCATTGCCTTCTCCGTATGTTATGTTAGGGTACCTAATTTTGAGTGCTAATGGAAACTCTGTGAGGCAGAAATAACAGAGTCACCAATAAGAAAACAGAGTC
The DNA here is from genome assembly GCF_014754425.2 of Oryx dammah. Lineage (NCBI taxonomy): Eukaryota > Metazoa > Chordata > Mammalia > Artiodactyla > Bovidae > Oryx > Oryx dammah. The sequence goes on from NW_024070188.1 coordinate 30,230,799, forward strand.
AAAAAGGTGAAGTAACTTTCTGAGATCCTGTACTAAGTGATCAAGTAGGGGAAGAAATATATCATGCTGGTGGCCTCAATTTAATTCCTTATTCTGTCACTTATTTGCTGTGTGACCCCAGACAAGTTAGGTTACCTCTCTGTGCCTCATAGGTTTGTTGAATGGATCAAAGAAGGTCATTTGAATAAAACACTTAGAACAGTGTGTGTAGACTGAACTTAACAAGTGTTATTTCTTATTTCTTATTGTTATTTCAGAGCCCTGTCATGCTGCTTTATGTCCTTTATCAGATTTCTCACTCCTTCAGGGCAGGCCCTTGGCTTTGTGCATATTTTCATCTCACCAGTGTGTTGGACATAGTATTCATTTAAATCTTTGTCTGGATGACTGAACCTTCAATATACATAACTGTTCTACACCAAAACAAACATTTGAAACACATTTTACAGTATGTGCTTTTTAGAGTAGTTTAACGTGGACTGTATCTAACTTTGGCCACCTGATGTCAAGAACCAACTCATTGGAAAAGACCCTGATGCTGGGAAAGATTGAAGGCGGGGAGAGAAGGGGACGACAGAGGATAAGATGGTTGGATGGCATCACTGATGTGATGGACATGAGTTTGAGTAGGCTCTGGGAAGTGGTGATGGACAGGGAAGCCTGGCGTGCTGCGGTCCATGGGGGTTACAAAAAGTCGGACACTACTGAGCGACTGAACTGAACTGAACTTACAATCACTATATCTTATTATGTCCTTTGCAACTTGTAATTTAGGACGTGAGCTGTAATCAGACACTAAAGTACTCTTCATGGAATAGTCTTAATTTTTAGCTTAGTTATCATGTAAATCAATATATAGTTTTATTTAAAGAATGAAAAGTGTTAATGAAGTATCAACAAAAACACACACAAAAAAGCCGACAATTTTTTTAAAGTATTGCCCAATATCTACTTTGCAATCTTAAAAGTCCCATCAAAAGTTCATTTTGTTTCCTCAATATTTCCACCTATTCCTTTCCTTTTTTAAAAATTATATTTTGATTACTCATCTCTGTTATCTGCAACTGCCATTCTGGTATTATACAGCTTGACTTTTACTAATAGGTTCTAGACTCTTCTGAACTTAATTCCCTCTGGGCAGCAGAGGGAGGAGAATGAACTGCTGCTGAGAGACCATTGCGGTGAGAGTGTTCCTGCAGCCATTAGAATCATAGCAGAGCAGCCTGTCTGTCTGGAACTGTAATGCATACCTGTCATTTTGAGGCATAGCCACTGAATTTAATTAAAGACCTGCAGTGTCCTGATACATTATAGACATGGTGCCACCTTCTTCTTGCCCACCTTTCTCTGTCTCTAATCTATTTGCTAGAGATAAATTCAGTGATAAGTAGAACCTACAAGAATGAAAAAGTATCAAATGAATCAGGAGTAAAGTGATTGTTGGGCTTCCCAACAAACTGCTGATTGTTGAGGTGTTGAGGTGGCTCAGCAGTAACTAAGAATCTGCCTGCCATGAATGAGATGCAGGTTTGATCCCTGGGTGGGGAAGATCCCCTGAAGGAGGAATGGCTACCCACTCCAGTATTCTTGCTTGGGAAATCCCATGGACAAAGGACCCTGATGAGCTACAATCCATGGGGCTGCAAAGAGTCAGACGTGACTTAGCAACTAAACAACAGCAACAAAGTAATTGTTGTTATTTTTGTCCTTTAGATGGTCTGTTGGCCAGGATACATGTGGGTCAATACATTTGTCAATCATTCCAATCATGATACATTTGTCAATCATTCTAATTCTGTTTGTAAAACAAGTACTTTTATCATATTACTTATTTGGCTTCTGAGTGGCAGGTGAATAAAATTATGGATTGATCTTTTTATGTATTTATTTGTAGTCCTGATAAAAGGCAATTGTGCTATGTGTGCCGTTAAACATGGTTCAAATGATCTGTTTTCTTCAGAGGAGCCCAATATTCAGCATGTTCCTAGTACATAGATGCCAGTCAGTTGACTATTTGCTTAGAGTGGAATAATCCTGGTAACTATTGTTATCTTATTATTTAATCTGGAAGCAAGGAAGACCTTCCTAAAATGTTTCAACACTCTGGACCCATAAACAAAAAGATTTGAATTCATTAAAAAAGAATTCTTCAATGGAAAGAAATGTCCCATAAAGTCAAAAGCTAAGTGCCAAAGTTACAAAAATATTTGCAACGTACATGACAGAGGCCTAAGTTTTAATAAACAAATCAGTTGCTGCTGCTGCTGCTAAGTTGCTTCAGTCAGTTGAGGATCCTATAAATCAGGAAGAAGACAGTACTATGCAATCATGGACGAAAAACATGAACAGGATGTTCAGTGAAGAAAACTCATAGATGATTAGTAAACAAAAGAGAAGAAAGGCTGGACCTCATCATAAAGGACAAATTAAAATCATAGTTTCTCTCTGTCAGGTTGGCAAAGGTTAAAAAGTTTGATAGCCAACATTTCTTTGTGAGGAAAAAGGCACCTGAATGCCTTATTCGTAGGGATGTTAATTGGTATACTTGCTTAGAGAGCAATTTGGTAATAGCTGTAAATTTTATTTTAATCCAGCTACCCATTGATTTAGCAAAATTGTGTACTTTAACATAAGTGCCCAAACATATATGTAGAAGAATGTTCTTTGTAGTATACTTTGCAGGAACAGCAACAAAAAAGGAAACAACCAAAGTGTCCATCAGGAGGGGACATGTTATGTTACTGATGCAAAGGAATATCAAACGATCATTTAAAAGAATTAAGGAAATCTGTATGTGTCAATCTGGAAAGAGCTCAAAGAACATGTAAGAAAAGCAAGACTCCGAAATATATTCTATAATAGTTTGGTCCCACTGGGGCTTGAGTGGGTGGGCAGTGGATTTTATTTACATGAAAAATGTCTCAGAAGGAAGGCGACAAAAAGAACTGTTAATAGTGGTCACCTCTGGGGAGTGGCAGCTGTAGGGGAAATGGGATGAGAGACTTTGTTTATTCTATGTCCTGTTCAGTGGTCTGAATTATTTTTCATTTATACAGATTTTACTTATGTACTTCTTAAAAAGCAGTGAAAATTTTTGTTGATTGCAGGTAGTTAGCTTAGAAATTCTATCCTACCATTAAAATGAAGGACTTTGAACTGATTTAAACTTTTATCTTTTCCCCTCTTTGACAGGATAAAATATCCTATGAAAATGCACGGACTCTAGATGTTTTTTAAATAAAGAAAGCAGGAGTGATGCAAAATGACATCTTTTAATTTACTTTCTTAGGTTTGTCATCCGTGTTAAGATGGACACTATCAACGTTTTGGTAACTGTGCTAATTCTTTTTCAACTCAGTATATTATTCAATTGATTAAAGTTAAATTAATGATTAAGGTTAAACATCTAAGGTGATTATTGGGCTTAAAGAACTGATCAAAGGCCTTATAAATATAAGTTAAATCTAGAAAATAGCTTATAATCAAATTATTAATCTAAACATTACTTTCTCCTCCAAGTGAAAATTGGTCAGGCTTGGGGTACTGTTAGAAGAACTGGTAGTAAAATATTTGGAGGCCTCTTTGAAATCTTAATTTATGAAGGTAAGTGGAGAACATGAAAAGCTATGAAGAAACAAGATGATTTTTTTTCTTTTAAAATAAATCTTTAAATTTAGGGACTTGATTTCAGCTGCAAATATTATGGTGCATAATTTACCATTTTAATGTACTCCTAATTAGCTTCTGATGACTTCTGATTATACTCACAATAGGCTGTGACTATCAATTCTTACCTTCACACTGCATATTAGTATTTGGCATTTTAAAATGCCAAAAAAAATTAGACAGAGTGCCTGAAGAACTCTGGACAGAGGTTCGTAACATTATATAGGAGGCGATAATCAAAACCATCCCCAAGAAAAAGAAATGCAAAAAAGCAAAATGGCTTTTTTTTTTCCTCTCAGATAGCTGAGAAAAATAGAGAAGTGAAAAGCAAAGGAGAAAAGATATATCCAACTGAATGCAGAGTTCCAGAGAATAACAAGGAGAGATAAGAAAGCCTTTTTAAGTGAACAATGCAAAGTTCAGTTCACTTCAGTCATGTCTGACTCTTTATGACCCCATGAACTGGAGCACACAAGGCTTCTCTGTCCATCACCAACTCCCAGAGCTTACTCAAACTCAGGTCCATCGAGTCAGTGATGCTGTCCAACCATCTCATCCTCTCTCATCCCCTTCTCCCACCTTCAATCTTTCCCAGCAACAGGGTTATTTCAAATGAGTCAGTTCTTTGCATCAGGTGGCCAAACTATTGGAGTTTCAGCTTCAGCATCAGTCCTTCCAGTGAATCTTCAGGACTGATTTCCTTTAGGATGGACTGGTGTGATTTCCTTATAGTCCAAGGGACTCTCAAGAGTCTTCTCCATCAGCATTCTTTATAGTCCAACTCTCACATCCATACATGACTACTGGAAAAACCATAGCTTTAACTTGATGGATCTTTGTTGGCAAAGTAATGTCTCTGCTTTTTAATATGCTGTCTAGGTTGGCCATAACTTTTCTTCCAAGGAGCAAGCATCTTTTAATTTCACGGCTGCAGTCACCATCTGCAGTGATTTTGGAGCCCCCAAAAGTAAAGTCTATCACTGTTTCAATTGTTTCCCCATCTATTTGCCATGAAGTGATGGGACCAGATGCCATGATCTTAATTTTCTGAATGTTGAGTTTTAAGTCAACTTTTTCACTCTCCTCTTCCACTTTCATCAAGAGGTTCTTTAGTTCTTCTTCGCTTTCTACCATAAGGGTGGTGTCATCTGCATATCTGAGGTTATTGATATTTCTCCCAGCAATCTTGATTCCAGCTTGTACTTTATCCAGCTTGGCATTTCGTGTGGTGTAGTCTGCATATAAGTTAAATAAGCAGGGTGATAATATACAGCCTTGACAAACTCCCTTCCCAATTTGGAACCAGTCTGTTGTTCCATGTCCAGTTCTAACTGTTGCTTCTTGACCTGCATACAGATATCTCAGGAAGCAGGTCAGGTGGTCTGGTATTCCTAGACCTTTAAGAATTTTCCAGAGTTTATTGTGGTCCACACAGTCAAAGGTTTGGCATAGTCAATAAAGCAGAAGTAGATGTTTTTTTCTGGAACTCTCTTGCTTTTTTGATGATCCAACGAATGTTGGTAATTGGATCTCTGGTTCAAATGCAAACAAATAGAGGAAACATTGCAAAGAAATAGAGGAAAACAATAGAATGGGAAAAACTGGAGATCTCTTCAAGAAAACTAGAGATACCAAGGCAACATTTCATGCAAAGATAGGCACTAAAAAAAAGACAGAAATTGTATGCACCAGCAGAAGATATTAAGAAGAGGTGACAAAAATACCCTGAAGAAATATACAAAAAATATCTTAATGACCCGGATAACCATGTTGGTGTGATCAGTCACCTAGAGCCACACATCCTGGAGTGAGAAGTCAAGAGGGCCTTAGGAAAATCACTACCAACAAAGCTAGTGGAGGTGATGGAATTCCAGCTGAGCTACTTCACATCCTAAAAGATGATGCAGTTCAAGTGCTGCATTTAATATGCCAGAAAATTTGGAAAAGTCAGCAGTGGCCTCAGGACTGGAAAAGGTCAGTTTTCATTCCAATCCCAAAGAAGGCCAATGCCAAAGAATGCTCAAACTATTGCACAATTTCACATGCTAGGAAAATAATGCTCAAAATCTTTCACGCTAGGCTTCAACAGTATGTTACCTGATAACTTCCAGATGTACAGCTGGTTTTAGAAAAGATAGAGGTACCAGAGATCAAATTGCCAACTCCATTGGATCATAGAAAAAGCTAGAGAATTCCAGAAAAACATCTATTTCTGCTTCATTGACTGCACTAAAGCCTTTGACTGTGTAGATCACAACAAACTGTGGAAAATTCTTCAAGAGATGGGAATACCAGACCACCTTACCTGCCTCCTGTGAAACCTGTATGCAGGTCAAGAAGCAACAATTAGAACTGGACATGGAACAACAAACTGATTTATAATTGGGAAAGGAGTACATCAAGGCTATATATTGTCACCCTGCTTATTTAACTTACTTTATTTAACTTACATGCGGAGTACATCATGCAAAATGCCAGGCTGGATGAAGCACAAGCTGGAATCAAGATTGCCAGGAGAAATATCAATAATCTCAGATGTGCAGATGACACCACCCTTATGGCAGAAAGCAAAGAGAAACTAAAGAGTCTCTTAATGAAGGTGAAGGAGAGTGAAAAGGCCAGCTTAAAACTCAACATTCAAAAAAAACTAAGAGCATGGCATCCGGTCCCATCACTTGATGGCAAATAGATGGGGAAACAATGGAAACAGTGACAGACTTTATTTTCTTGGGCTCTGAAATCACAGTGGATGATGACTGCAGCCATGAAATTAAAAGATGCTTGCTCCTTGGAAGAAAAACATTGACCAACCTAGACAGCATATTAAAAAACAGAGACATTGCTTTGTGGACAGAGGTCCATATAATCAAACCTATGGTTTTTCCAGTAGTCATGTACAGATATGAGAGCTGAACAATGAAGAATTGATGCCTTTGAACTGTGATGCTGGAGAAGACTTCTGAGAGTCCCTTGGACAGCAAGAAGATCAAAACAGTCAATCCTAAAGGAAATCAACCCTGAATATTCATTGGAAGGACTGATACTGAAACTGAAGCTCCAGTATGTTGGCCACCTAATGCGAAGAGATGACTCATTGGAAAAGACAGTGATACTGGAAAAGATTGAAGGCAGAGGAGTAAGGGACAATAGAGGATGAGATGGTTGGATGGCATCACTGACCCAATGGACATGAGTTTGAGCAAACTTCGGGAGATGGTAAAGAATAGGGGATCTGTCATGCTGCAGTCCATGGGGTTGCAAAGAGTCAGACAGGACTAAGCAGCTGAACAACAACAGAAACAAAATTAACAAACCATATTTCCCTTGCTGCTGCTGCTAAGTCGCTTCAGTCGTGTCCAACTCTGCGTGACCCCATAGACGGCAGCCCACCAGGCTCCGCCGTCCCTGGGATTCTCCAGGCAAGAACACTGGAGTCGGTTGCCGTTTCCTTCTCCAATGCATGAAAATAAAAAGTGAAAGTGAGTTCGCTCAGTCGTGTCCGACTGTTCGTGACCCCATGGACTGTAGCCTACCAGGCTTTTCTGTCCATGGGATTTTCCAGGCAAGAGTACTGGAGTGGGATGCCATCGCCTTCTCCGATATTTCCCTTGGGATTGACCAAGTCAAAAAACACCTTAAGAAATGAGGCTTAAGTAGAAACATATTATTATATTTAATTAGTGCTTAATTATATAAAAGTGCAATAATTAATATTGTATAGCATTTTTAAAAACTATTGTTATTATTTTTTCAAATGACATGTGTAAATGTATAGAAAAAAAGACTTTGAGGAAACCTTACTCACTTGATGGTAACTGTGTTTGGAGGAAGTGGGGACGGGGAAAAGTTTGAGAACAGGTATAGGGGAATAATCAAAGGGAACTTTATTTTTAGTATTTCTTTTTTCATATAAAGAAAATCTAATTTAAATTAACTTGAAAATTAAAAGGAAATTATATTTCATACTTATAAAACATTAACAACCTATTTAAGAAATGTACCTTTTTGTATTATAAGAAATTGGAAAATGAGGAATGCTTATTGACAGTTATTTAAAATGATTATGCTGAATGACTGAATTTAGAGTAAGCTTTTAAAGATAATTTCTTAAAGATATCTCAGCTCCTTTTCAGAGATTTCTCAAGAGATGAAAGCATGTGCAGTTTGATTACATATTACTATTGATTGTGTTCCATTTACAGCAATAAAAATAAACTCCAGATACAAATCTAGTAATATTACTAATTCATTACAACCAGTACTTATTTTCTTCATTAACTTTTTATTGTTATTTTCAGCTTACACAGCATGCACAAATGCAGCAATTATATGTTGAGTAAGAAAGGGGAAGGCTCTTTATGTTCCATGTACAGTACATCAGAAGTCTTTACTTCACCAGAGCTGTTGGAAAAGCACAAAATAGGAACAGCCTCTTACAAAACAAGTATAATTAACCACAAAAAGTAGGTGGGCTCAGCTACTAATCTACTCTGCTGAGAGTTAATTGTATATAAATATCTTGATATAGATTAGCCTGCTTGACTACATCACAACAAAAAACAAGCTGCATAAATTGTTTTGTCAATAGTAAAAAAATTAAACTGTCTTTAAGAAGGGCTATACATTAACTAGTAAGAAGCCATAGGCAAAGGCATTATCCAATGTCTAATCTAAATTTAAATGGTGCTCAATTCTTGACATTTACTATAGTAAAATGTTAGTTCTATCAGAAGAATTTAAAATGTTTAATGACAGAGTTTGCTTAATAGCTTCATGACTTAATGCTTATCCTTTGAACCCAAACTCAAAGCACCCCCATTGGTAAACAGTGTGATGTAAAAGAGACATGGATAAAGGTTCTTGTCTCAAATCTGTAACTGATTAGTTATTTGATCTTAGGCAAGTCACTAATCATGCTGTGTGATTACTCATCTGTAAGATAGATAAAATGGACTTAAATCAGAGAGCTTCACAGGCACATATCCAGCTAAGTTCAAGTAGACTGTGGTCTATCCTGACCACCTCCTCTCTGCAAGTCAGAGGGCTGAGCATTGAGGGAAATGGGAATATTATTCAGAAATAGTCTTTGACCTCCAATGACAAGGTAAAACAATTTATGCATCTATTTGCCTTTTGACTCCATTGATGCAACATCATTTCTAGAACTCTGTTTCTGGAACTTAACTTTCAGAGCTCTAACCATATTCGCTATTGGGTCCACAATCTACCCATGTCCACTTGCAACCCTTTGTTTAATTAAAGACAATCATGAATATCCTTCACCTAAGATCCTTGGGGGGCTTCCCTGGTGGCTCAGTTGGTAAAGAGTCTGCCTGGAATGTGGAGATGCAGGTGTGATCCCTGGGTCAGGAAGATCCCCTGGAGAAGGAAATGGTAGCCCACTCCAGTATTCTTGCCTGGAGAATTCCATGGACAGAGGAGCCTGATGGCTATAGTCCATGGGGTCACAAAGAGTTGGACACAACTGAGTGACAAATAAGATCCTTGGAGAAACTGGCATCTATAGGTAGCTTAGTGCCCAAGGAAATCCTCCTTCACTATTCTCTTCTTCTTGCTCTTGGACTGGTAGCTGGGTGGCGATGTTGGTGGTTGTTCAGTTACTAAGTCATGTCTGACTCTTTGCAACCCCAGGAACTACAGTACACCAGGTTTACCTAGCCTTCACTATCTCCTGGAGTTTGCTCAAATTCATGTCCATTGAGTCAGTGATACCACCCAACGATCTCATCCTCTGTTGCCCCCTTCTCTTCTTGCCCTCAGTCTTTCTCAGCATCAGGGTCTTTGCTGGTAATAGAGGCAAAAATTCTCAGGTTGGTTATCTCAAACTCTATAATCCTTCTCTAAAGTTACTGGCATACTGAGTGTGCATTTTCTGTTGTTAAGATTGCCCCATTCCCTTCTATTCTGTTCAAGTTTTTAAGTGGAATAAAGTAGCCTTAATTTTTCAGTGGTATCCTATTACCTACAGAATTAAATCTGAATTCCTTAGCAGCAACAGGTAATCTCTAGCTGCCCTAAAGTAGAAATGATAGAGATAAAAGCATGATTATGATTTTTTATTTGCCCAGCTAGTAGAACTATTTAGGCTCACTCAGGAAGGAAGGCTGAGGGAGTCCAAAATTAGGTTAAAAGTAGTGATCAAATGTTGGAGGTCATGAAGATTCATATTTTAGAGGGAAAAGTAATAGTGAATGAGAGAACTGAGAAGTTTGGAGATTGTAGATAGAAGGTAGGATATGTGAATTGATTTCAGAAGTAGAATAGTTCTAAATGGTAAGTTCTAGTTTTTCCTCAGAGTGGGGTTGACAGCATTTGAATTGAATAGACTGAGAAACTACAGTGTGGACAGTTCATGTGACTGATGTCAATCAAGAGAACCAAACTAAGCGAAATGGTGAGGACTCCAGTGAGCACAGAGTGACGGTCAGAAGCAGTGGTAAAAAGTAGACCAGTGGTTTCTCAAGAGGGTCCCAAAACAGAGCACCAGTCTCACCTCTCAGCTCCTCAGTCTGTGGCTTGTAGGAGGTTAACTGTATCTACTCACAAAGATATGGGGATTTCAGTACCCCAGGAAAAGCTCTGGCTCAATTAGAGCCAGAACATGGAGGGAATATTCTGTGAATTTTTAGTACACTTAACACATGGTTGGGTTTTTTTTTAATTATTTATTTTTTGGCTGCACCATGCAGCATATGGAATCTTAGCCCTCTAACCAGGGATCTAATCCGCATCCCCTGAATTGTAAGCATGAGTCTTAACCGCTGGACCGCCAAGGAAGCCCCAACATATTTTTTGTAATGATGGATTTATGTATGTTTCCTCAGTTCTTGAAGTCACTGCCTTGTGTTTTAGCAATCTTCCAATTCAGCACCTCTCCCATCACTGAGCCTTTTATTACATTTTGTACCTCTGAGCCCCCCCACCTTTTTTTAATATTGTAGTAATTTGTATACCTATCTGGGCTTCCCAGGTCATGCTAGTGGTCAGGAACTCACTTGCCAATGCAAGAGACATAAAAGACATGGGTGTGATGCCTGGGTCGGGAAGATCCCCTGGAGAAGGGAATGGCAACCCTCTCCAGTGTCCTTGCCTGGGAAATCCCATGGACAGGGGAGCCTGGTTGGCTACAATCATAGCGTTGCAAAGAGTTGGACATGACTGAAGCAACTTAGCACACATGCACTTATCCTTCTACTACGTTTGTTTAGTCACTCAAACTCAACATTTGTTGAGTGCCTGCTGTGTGCAAAGCTGACTGTGATAAATATAGAGAAATAGTCCCTAAATAGTTAACACATATTGAATTTTCTGTATGTCTGGTACTCCTCCCTGTGCTTTATAAATGTTAACTCATTTAATCCTTATAGTACTGGTTAACAAAAAATCGCTTTTGGGGGGAAACAGGCTTAGAGAAATTTAATAACCTAATAAAATTGATAGTGTAAATAGATGAAGGATTTGGGATTCAAACCCCATTTAACCATGGAATTCATGCTCTTTCCAGTATTGTAGGCAACCTCTGGATTAGAATGCCCCAAATATACTGTTGCCCCTTGGTATCCACAGGGGGTTGATTCCAGGAGCTCCCATGGATACCAAAATCCACAGATGCTCAAGTCTGTTTATAAAATGATACAGTACAATGAGTACATTCAGCTCTCTGCATCCACGGATTTCTCATTTGCAGACATAGCCAGCTCCACAGTTGGTAGAATCCATGGATGCGAAACCCAAAGATACAGGGGGCCAACTGTACTTTGTTTTTCATCTTGACATCCTCACCTCTGAGCACAAATCTTTATATTTAGTGGTATTGAATTACATAGTGCTTAGAAACCAGATTATAGACTTTTTTCTTTAGTCTCTAAAATCTAAGCACCATAGTGGGCACTCAACTGCTCCATGAATTATTGTTGATTTATTCAGACAAAATTCTTTTGTTTAGAGGTTGAATGTGGATCATAGTAATGTTCTGTACAATTTAAAAATAAAAACATTTAGGTTTGCAGACTATACCTCTTTCATTGCACATCTCCTTTATTCTTTCATCTGTTGGGAATATAGATTCCTGTATATTTTCTTTGATACAGAAACCATTTTTAAAATTAGACCTGCCCCCAATAGACGTTCTGTCTAATGGGCTTCACCTGTAGACAGAGAGGAAAGTGTATTTTATTTGTCTTTAGTCCTGAAATGTTCAATACTATAAATTTTGGTATTAAAACCCATTACATTCATACTCATTGGAGACACTGTTTCAAGGAAGTACTTGGATAATTATGCACCTACAAAATTTGCTGTTGTCCATGGATAATTTACATCTTGCAGTAATATGGAGCTTCTAGTTCTCTACTATAATTACAATGAATAACTTACATATTCATTGCAAATAATGATGTAACAGATTTTTAGAGGCTATGCATAAGAGAACCAACAAACTGAGACGCAAAACAAGTTTCCACCCCTTCTTTCCAAAGCTGTAGTTAATCACTTGAACCCTATCCAATATAGTAGCTGGCAGACTTTTCTTTGCAGCAGGCTATGTAAAAATGTTTATAATTTACAGCTTATTATGCCATGCAAACGACTGTGTTCTCAGTGAAGGAGAGTGAGAAAATACGGCTGTGAAATTACTTAACTCCCCTTTGTTAGTAGTTTTCTGGCAACAGTGGAAGGATACTTTGCACTTAAAATACATCTCTGTATTTAATTTTATACCATTCAATTCAGAACTTTAGAAATAGGAATTTACTTTTTATTTCTTTGTACAGGCCAGTGTAGCTCAACAAAAACAAAAAGCTGAAAAATCAGTTGTCAGAATTTAAATGGAATGGTACTAAATTATTAGAATTTAATTCATGACTTTGATTTTATAAAAGCTAGCTTTTTAAAATATATATCTACAGTGTTTAATAGACAACTTGTTATTTTTCAAAGCTACGTCTTGTAGATGTTGCTTTATATTGTCTGTACCACTTTGACTAGAAGTTAATCTTCCTCAAGAATAGTTAGAAGGGTAGGCAAGGTAACTTAGACCTTTCTATAATCCACCTATTTTAGGTCTTTCCTTAGCATTTTCTAATTTTCTTGGTTTCACTCTTAGATTCATAAAGCCCTTAAAGTCAGGGTACCACATAGTCTTAGGTGGTTGCGGTTCTCTCTCTGCCTGGTACACTACTGCAAGTTTATATTGGATAAATATGCCCCAGACCATGACTTCCATTTTGACGGGAAAGTAGCTCCTCTGTGAAGGACTGGAGCTCACTTTTAGGTTCTGTATGTTTTAGGTGGGCCTTCAGTGAAGGAGCTTCCTAAGAGAGAGAAGTAAAGACACAGGAACTGGTATTTAAAAGTCTGTACCTTTTTTCTTGTAATTCTTCAGCTCTTGAAGGAAGAGCTTTTCATTTAGTTTATACTTCTCTGGAGGTAAAAGAGAGGAAAATTTTCTATTTAAATATTTAAAACATTCAAAACAACATGTTTAATTTTTGTACTCTTTATTTAAAATTAATTTAGAAGCTGGAACATTGTCATAGGAAAATGTTTTCTATTTCAAATCTCTTTTTTCTGAGTTATACATTACAATAGCCTTAAAGTCATCTCTGATTGTGACAGAATAAAAAATTGAGTATAATGATTTATTCTGGGTTTTCGGTGTGTGTGGTTTTTTTGGGTTTTTTCTTTTGGCTTCTTCCTCTTGAGTAAACAGAGGCCTGAAAAGTGCCAAGAGTTCAGACGTCTGGGTGCGAGAATGGGGTGCCTGGAGCTGCTCTCCACTGACCTCTTCTGGCCTCCTGTTAGATGTGTCGTTGAAGTGGACAGCCGCTCTCTTTTAGGATACCTTAGGGAAAGCAGATGGCCAAGGAAAAGTAGAGGGAAGTTAGCCAGCCGTAGGCTTGGTGATGATAACCTCTCAGCCTCTTCAGCACTCAAGACTCCTTTTGCTGTTCCCCTGACCTTCTGTAAAGGAGTCTGTTTACCAAGCACACTTTATATGTAATATAATGATTACTTGATTTTCTGTTTTATCAGATGCACTTGTAACTGACAGTCTGGGTGCCCAGTGACCAAAATGTAACTATTACTCTCACATCTTTTTAATAAATACAGCACTAAAGGAAATTGGTGTTTGTATTAACAGATGTACCTTTGTCTAGGGGTGAATGAATGAGTTTCCTTAGACATTTTGGAAAGGGGAAAAAAGCTCATTTCTCTGAAGAATTTTTCACCTCCTGTGAAGAATCCTTAAAGATCTAGGAAATCCAGACAGGGAGCTACTGTGTTAGAGTGTGTTATCAAGCAATTAAGTGCTCAGATATTTTTGCTATACAGATGGTGATCATTTCTAATTTAGTGCCACTTTCGAATAGTAAAATGTGAGCCCCTCTGTTATTATAAATGGTGACTCAGAAGCTTTTATTTGTACTCATAGAATAGGATTGGAGATATAACCCAAAGCCATGAGGGTTTCTAAAACAGAATTTCTTTCTTTCCTAAAACTGGGAGATCAGGCAAGATTTTAATCAAGGTACTGTCTTTGGTTTGGTGGTGCAGCTCAGCCGTTAACATTTTGAGATAAAATGGCACATTTGTTACACACAGGAAAAGTCTCTGTTTCTGGGTGCTCCATTAAAGTCAGTAATTCAGACTGTTAGCTTATTGCTATGGGTTCCTGCCTCCCTTCCATTTTGTGCTTTTCTTTCTCAATGTATCATACTTTATCTCGTTACACTTTTGTCTCATGTTTTCCCGACATCTACTGGTTGTGGTTTTTATCTGCTATTGAACATACCTAAAACATTTACAATTCTATAGAATAAGACAGAGATGAGATCAAATGAATAAATTATAGTCCTTAGAATGGTGGGAAGAAAAGACATTGACAAAACAGCTGTTCCTGCAGGGCCTCTGGATGCTCTCATGAAGTGGGCCACCCATGCTCTTCTCTCTATCCACCTTCAACAGTCTTATTTTTGTTTTTTTCCTTACGATTCATAATTATGCATAGTAATGATGTGAACTTAGACCAATAAATAATCAGTATGGGGCCTCATTGCTTTTTCTTTTTCTTTAGTTTAACAATATGACTTGTTGTATTACAGTTACCATCCCATACTGCTTACCTCTTGTAACTTCTGATGTTCATTAGCTAGGGCTTTTCTTGATAGAAAAAAATTGAGCCAAGCAAAATTCAAAGTCAGGAACGATGCTGCAGCCATTTACACAAAGCTATATGTACATAATATGTACACAGTTACAGATGTTTTACATATAGTTTTTTTTTTAATCTTTGGAATCTTTACTTATATTTGTTTAAGAGATTAATGTTTTGGAAGGACAAATACTACTTCATTAAAACAGCATAGATATATAGGACCTCGTTTAGAAACATCACAATATTCAAAAAAAAGGATACCTGTTATACTCTGGAAGAAATGAAATATTCTCTCATGATGCTACAATCTCTTAAGGAATTCACTGTATCATTGACCATAGCTATGTATAGAGGCTGTATTAGGACATAATGGCATTTCCATTAAAAAAAGAAAGCGAACTTTTGTGGGTATCTAATTATACCTGTACTGGGTACCATAACAAAAGAATTAAATAGTTCTATTCTCTGTTCTCTAAAAGTGTGCTATGTTTTACATGTATTTTGAGAGCAGGCACATGTTAGACTATAGTATATTATGGTTCGTACTTTTATCAGTTTAAGGGAAAAGAGATAAGGACTTCTCTCATTTTTAGGGGTAAAGAACAATTAGAATAACCAGTCAAATTCAAAATTTGGTCATGGCAAGATAGAAGTTATTCAGTTGGTCTCACAGTTAGCATTAAATGGAACATTTATTCACTCTGAAATTAGATTAATCATACCTAGACCTAACCAAAAACTGTTTTCCTTAAGATTTTTTTTTTTTTAAAAAGGTCATTTGACCTTCCTAGACCTTTCTTGCTGACTTTATTTCATAAAGTCTATCCTTCCAATGTCGGGATACTTTCCTCTAATTTGGATCAGCTTTTAAGAGGTTCCTTAAAACTGTGTTTTCTGATTCTGTGAGGTAAATGATCCCACTCCAGCCCCCTCGCTCTCCACTTCTCCACGTTCTCAGTGTATTTCTCCCTCCCCTTCTCTGCAGGGTAGAATTCTCCTTTCTGTCCCACTGTAGGCGTTACTTTCTTTGAAAGCCCTTGCCTTCCTCCATTAAGATTTGGGCTCCCCTGACCCCTGTGTGTTTATTTCTTTGATAGCAGTTGTCGCCTATGATTGAAATAATTTAGTTCATGTCTGAATCCTTCACTACTCTGGCCATGAGCTTCTTAAGGACACAGCTCTAAGTTTTCTGCCCCTTTCCCCCATTTTTGGATGAATTCTCAAAGCTTATCACATGGTTTGACATTTGGCGGACACTAAATAAATGTCCACCAAATGAAAGCAAGAGATCTTTGAATATCCACTACAATTATGGTCTGTTAATAATAAAATATGGGCAAGGTATACAACCAAGCAGGACTTCAGAAATCTCTTCAAAAGATCTCTTTGCTACAGCTGTTTTCTGTCCCTAATTCCTGTGCTGTTAATCAGCTATCTGATGATTTGACAAAATCCACTAACTATTTTTTATTTGGTAGTACCTATTTTAGTTTTTAGTGCTTCCATAGTAGCTCAGCTGGTAAAGAATCTGCCTGCAATGCAGGAGACCCCAGTTCAATTCCTGGTTCAGGAAGATCCCTTGGCGAAGGGATAGGCTACCCACTCCAGTATTCATGGGCTTCCCTGGAGGCTCAGATGGTAAAGAATTCGCTTGCAATGTGGAAACCTGGGTTCAATCCCTGGGTTGGGAAACTCCCCTGAAGGAGAGCATGCCACCTCACTCCAGTATTCTTGCCTGGAGAATTCCCACAGACAGAGGAGCCTGGCAAGCTACAGTCCATGGGGTAGCAAAGAGTCAGATGCAACTAAGCACAGTTTAGTTTTTATTACCTACTCCAAAATTTGCTTTCTTGACCAGATCTTTCTGATTTTAATAGTTTATCCAGATTTCCAATTTAATAGATATCTATAAATGTGCATTTGCCCCAAAGATGAGAACCTAGGTTATCTTAAGAAAATAAATACTTTATAGCAATAAGTGGATTTATAATCAAATTGTGCACAAAGGCAATTTTTAAAATGTTTAAAAATAAGTTGATGTGAACAAAGCATTTCAAAGTATAGGTTGGTGCTTCATCATTAACTTTAGTCTTGTGACTTTTGTCAGTTGATGTCACAACCTTAGTATTATTTTTTAAATAGTTTTTTTTTTAAGGATATTTAATTAAGTAATGTGGTGTTTACTTATTTCAAACAGTCTGTCTTTGTTCCTGTCAAAGCCATGCTGGCAAGGCATTGCTTTTCTTTTCCCTTTTGTTAATATTCTATGTTAGATAATGGTTTTGCAAATAATAGATTCTGAGGACCTTTGATCCACCATTACTGTAAAATAAAATGCAACTTAATTTTTTTCTGGGCGTAATGGTTTTAACCTTGTGTACTAATTTGACTGTGCTTGTGAGGGCAGATCTTTAAATGAGACGCAAATGAAGGAAAAATTGCTAATGCTGCCACTGTATATCTAATGAGCACTGTGTAATAAACCATAACCTCTTCGACATTTCTCTGGAAAGCGACATGATTATTTTGGATGGCTAGCCCTTTGTGGATGGCTCATTACCGTCTGGCATAATATGTATTGATAGAGACTGTAATTGTCAACTCCTATTTGACATGCTGCTTCTAATAAATATGGCTTGCATTGCTGGAACCCACTGATGGTTATATAGGAAACTGTAATTAAAGAAAAAATTATATATTTTAGGTTTAAAAATTGTATGTATGTATATAAAATATCTCTATACAAGATTGTCTGCTCTTCTCTGCCCCTCAACCCCCCTTCACAGCTTCTTGTCTTTGAGGATTTGAAGTTTCCCCTGAGGATTGGTGCTCTTTTATCAGTATAGGACCAACATGTGACAAATCCCGTGTGTGTGTGTGTGTGTGTGTGTGTGTGTGTATGAGAGAGAGAGAGAGAGAAAGAGAGATTGATTTTCCTCCCCACTTAAAAAAGCATCTTCATTGACAAAGAAGTGACAATATGGAAAGCTCCTAGATTTGTGTAAGACCCATAAGACCATAGTGTATACTTCTGAGTTCAACTCAAGAAGTTAATGCTTTGTAGCCAGACAGTCTCATATTATTCCCTTTTCCCATGGTTTTCTTTAACTTTATTTTTTCCTGACTTTATTCTCATTTTGTTATAAGAAATTTATATTCTTCGGTAGGGAAAAAAAAAAGGTACCCGAGAAGCCAGATTACTATGAAATAGCAATCTCAGGTATATTAAAATCCCACCAAACACTTTATACAATACTTAAGTTTGTAGAGGGGGAAGGAAATTAAAGGCTAGAATTGGGCCTACCTCTTGTTATAAAACAAATGTAGGTCTAGTCAGTTTATGTCTGAAAATGTAAAATTGGGATTCTAAAGAATAGTATTTTTGTTACCCATTGTGTAATTGTAATATGCTCTGAACTTCAGACAAGCAAATGTATGCTTGATTTATATCCTATAGTTCATGATATTTATGAAATGGAATCCTCAGCATAGCACATGAAATCATACCATGAAAAATGTTTGTATTTCCTGGAGTAAGCCCAAAAAAAATCATGTAAAAACTTAGGCAGCTCTCAGGTTTCTTCTTAGCAATGTGAAGTTTGATATCATAATTTTCAAGCTAAGAAAATGGAGGCCCATTTTTACCATTTTGGTGAAGAGAAGCAGGTGTTTGGAAGAGCATAGCTCTGTATTCATCTACCCATGGTTTTGAATTGTGGTTTTGCCCATTTGTCTAGGCACATTTCTTGAGCTTTCTGAGCCCCAGTGTACCCATGTATAAAAATAGGGACAATTGGACCTAGTAGGTATTCAATAAATATTGTACTTCTTTTTATTCTCCCTTCTTCCTTCTGCCCATCACAGATAACATTTCTAACCTAGTGCATTCTCTACTTTCTCAAGGATGTCCTGTCCATGAAACATGGAATCTTAATTTTGTTAGGTGATATTAGCTAATCCTTATTAGTAGCCAGACCCTGTTCAAATTTTCTTACATGTGTTAGCTCACTGAATCCTCCCAGCAATTCTGAGATTATTCTCATCCACTTTTAACAGATAAAAATGACTGAAGCACACAGAGGTGAAGCAACTTGCCCAAAGTGACACTGATGGGACCGGTACTTGAACCCAGGCAATCTAACTCCAGAGCCCACACTCTTCAACTCAGCTGTATTACCTCAGCAGTTTACCCTTTCTCATGTCACAAAAGAAAGAGAAGATTCTCATAACGTTCTAGAGAGGCCTGGTCTGCCTTTCATTGTAAGGCTGAATTATTCTTAAAGGACAACACCAACATAGCTGTCAGGGATAGGCTGGGTATTTTTAGGGAAGATAAATGGTAAACTATATAAGAAGAAAGCAGCTATGCTATGGGATATTGAGGAAAGGGGGTTGCTGGGAGCCAGCGTGAGGAACTCTGCCCATGGCAAAGGTCATGAGGAAGGAGGCTTCGGCATACGCAAAGGCGGGATCGAGCCTCAGGAAACCCCCTGTTCCCAAGCATCTACCCCCAAAACCAGAGTCTGCCTACTTTACTGTTTTATGCTCTCACCTACACCTCTGACTTTACGGGGGGCTCTCCCCCATCACCTCTCTCGAAGAAGGAGTTAACCTACAGCTCCAGTTAATAAAAATTCCTGGGTGTGACAAGTGTTTCAACTTAGGAACTCCTCTGAAGGTTACCTAGCCTGCCTGTACAGGTTCGTCCGGCCACATGTGATTGTTTACAGCCTCCCACCCGTGACAGGCATGAGATGTTTTAGACTTACTAAAGGCAGATTCTTTTAGGAAGTTAGAAATTATTAGTATAGTGGGTTGATTAGGAATTATATTGGTGAAGGTTTTTTTCATTTATTGGGCCAATGTTTGCTGCTAAATCCCCTGCCCTTATACATGTTAATGAATATATAACTAGCATATAGGAGAAATAAGTATTAACCTTTAGATTAATCATGTTAACCTTAGGCTAAGTAAATTCCTTTCTTAGTTGTAACCCACTACACCTTCACCCTATAGGAATGCAACTTTATCTGGTACTTTTGGAAGGTGGTGTCTAGTTTAAGAAAAATCACCCCTGGAAAATAAGTTTTTTGGTTATCAGAAAGAAAGGATCATAAAATGTCAGCAGGCCTCATGGCCAGAAGATGATGTAAAACCCCTAAGAGCGTTATGTATACTTTTATATGAAGCACCTGATTTTGATAAAGGTCAGGACTGCTGACCCCTGTGTGACTTAAAAATTTCTATTTGTCTCTATGTGTAACAAAAGGTATATAAGCAAACCTAAAAATAAAGAAATCGGATCAGTTTCTGGAAAGACTGAATCCCCCGTGCCATTCTTTGTTGTTCTCCGTTTTTCTGGCTGAATTCCCATCTGGAGCGTGGGTGCTTGCCAAGCCTGCTAATTTTGCCCTGGCATTTAAGTTCCATGCGAGAGGGAGCCCAAGGCGGGGCACCCTCCGATATTCAAGTGGGCTCCAGTGGCCTACGTAGGTGGTGCAAGCTTCTTGTCTCAAAGCTTTATTAGTATCCCACGTAAACCAAGTTATTCAGCCTCTTTTTCTCCTCTAATTTTCCTACTATGCTATTTCTTTCTAATCTTCCTCTATATCTTTAATTAAGCAATTCCTAGGATGCTAACTCCGTCCCTGCTTCAAATTACCCTGGCTCCACCAGGGCTGGACCCTGGCAGGGGGTACTGAGTGATGACTGTTCTTGTGCAAGACCTGCCAGCAAATACCAAATATCTGCAGCGCCCTTTATACCCTGTGCTGTTACCTCAGTATGGAATGCCATTCCTACTTTTCTTCATCTGACTTTTTCTTGGTGGTAGTGGTTTAGTCGCTAAGTCATGTCCGATTCTTGCAATCCCATGGACTGTAGCCTTCCACGCTCCTCTATCCATGGGATTCTGCAGGTGAGGGGAATGGGTTTCCATTTCCTTCTCCAGAGGATCTTCCCGACCTGGGACTTGAACCCGAGTCTCCTGCATTGCAGGCAGATTCTTTACCAACTGAGCTATAAAGAAAGTGTTCCTTAATATACAGCTTAGCTCTCATCTTCTCCAGGAAACCTTCCCTGACCACCAGGCTAAGCTAAATACCTTTTTTCTGGACTGTCATAGCACACTGGGCATAAGCCTATACAGATATTAGTGGGAATAGCATTAATGCTGCTGCTTCAGTTGTGTCCAACTCTGTGTGACCCCATAGACGGCAGCCCACCAGGCTCCCCTGTCCCTGGGATTCTCCAGGCAAGAATGCTGGAGTGGGTTGCCATTTTCTTCTCCAATTCATGAAAGTGAAAAGTGAAAGTGAAGTTGCTCAGTCGTGTCTGACCCTCAGCAACCCCATGGACTGCAGCCTTCCAGGCTCCTCCACCCATGGGATTTTCCAGGCAAGGGTACTGGAGTGGGGTGCCATTGCCTTCTCCAAATAGCATTAATAAGTGAGAGTAATAACCATCATATACTGGGTATAGACCATGTGCCAGGCATTGTGTTGAAAACACTTTACACATGTCTCACAACAGTCTTAAAGGGTCAGTAGTGATAGATTGGGCTTCCCTGGTGGCTCAGTGGAGATTGGGCTTCCCTGGTGGCTTCAGTGGTAAAGAATCTGCCTGTGAAGGCAGGAGACGTAGGTTCAATCCCTAGGTCAGAAAGATCCCCTGGAGAAAGAAATGGTAACCCACTCCACTATTCTTGCCTGGAAAATCCCATGGACAGAGGAGCCCGTCAGGCTATATAGTCCATGGAGTTGCAAAAGAGTTGGTCATGACTTAGCGACCTAACAACAGTGATAGATGAGGACAGTAAAGGCTGGGGACATACATAGTTTAGCCAAGATCATACAGCCATAAGTGGCAGATCTGAGATTTAAACCAGGTCTTTCTTCCTCCAAACTCCTATTCGTAATAACTGCAGTGTATTGGCCATGCTTTGTTGACATGGTCTGCTTTTGTCTTTAAGAGTCGGATTGCAAACACTTCAAGGCATGTACTGTGTCTCAGTCATTTTTTACCCTTAGATCCTATCAAAATTGTGCTTTAGAGAAGAAAGAAATGGAATATTAAACCATGCTTATTTTTTAAAATGAACTTAAATTTTAAATGTGTTTTGTAATGAGCAAAGTTTAATTTTCTTTTGACTTTAGTATGTTATCAAACAATAAAAACTATATACAGATATTGCTGAGTAGGTTTTCTATGTCTTGATTTAGAATTTAAATCAGATATTATATAAAGAAATGTTCATAATTGATAACATAAATATCCAACAAAAGGTAGTACCACAAAATTACTCAAGATATGGCATTAATAATATGAGTGGAATAATTATAAGGTTTTTTTAAGAAATACAGAGAAGTCAAACTCTGTGTATTAGCAGAGATTCAGAATGACAGCCACTCACCTTTAGCCCCCTGAGGAATAACACAGCTTCACACCCTTTTCTCTCTGTGGGCACCAAGGCTTCACCAGCAACCCTCTCTCAGTACCCTCTCTTGGGTCTCCTAGCTTATTAGTCCTTTCCTATGGAGAAGGGCAAGACCTTTATGTCTGAAGGCAGTTCAATTAGGAACTATCTAAATGCCTAAACCTAAGACCCAGGGAGGCTGAACTGTGGGTACATTTTTATCTTTCAGGAGGGCTTGCTAAAAGGGCAAGCCAGGGTGTTTTCTGTATCACCTCCTCTGATAAAATCTTCACTGCATTCTTCTCTTTAGAATGAAGTTGAAGACAAAGGGCTAAGTTAGCTTATTCATTTATTTGCTTTCAATCTGAGTTAATTCTGTTCTCCTTACTTTATCCAAGTCATTTGGGGCTGTGGCCGGAGGATGGAGGATGTTCCTGAACTTTTTTCCTCCTTTCTTGTATTGTTCTCATTTCTTTTCCTCTCAAGCCCTGAGAAAAGATACCCAAGCCTTTGTCCTAAACCTGTGCTTCATCCATATTCCTCTTTCTGTCTGCAGCCATTCTCGAACTATTCCATGGCAGCAGTCGACTTTGCTTATTGTCTGGCAGGGGCGGTGAAACCTGTTGGGGCCAGCAGCATCAGTAGTATCAGCAAGCCAACTGGAGAGCCATTCTTCGCCCCTCACCCCCCACCTCATACAGATAACCCCCAGCAGTGCTGTGGCAGCCACACGTGGCACGGTGGGGCTATGGCAGCCATGCAGGGCACAGTAGGGGATGAGCAGCAACATCCTTGTTCTCATTGATCAAGAAAAGCCCAGCTCTCCTGTTACCTCTTCCATGAAGCCTTCCCGTTCTCCCCCCGTATCTTCAATGATTATAATTGTGTATCCTTATAGCAACAGACTGTGGCATTCATTTTACACTTATCCTATGCTATATAGATTTTTTTGTTAGTTTTTTTTGTCATTGTAGTCTATATGCAACTAAACTGTGAGTCTTCAGGGCACAGACCATGTCTTAAACAATGTTAAGAGAAAGAATACATGTGTACTCATACTTTGATACACACTCATGGATAGAACAACAACAAAAAACACTTTTATAATTTACATTTCTGGGGTTTGGCAAGTAGGTACTCTATTAATAATTTTACTGACAATGGTGATAATCAGATAACCCAGATTAACAGTTTTCTCAATTTTCACCTATTCTGACTTGAGTTACAGATAGTCAAAGTATTGCTCTTAAAGCTTTTCTCCCATAACTTAACTCAGGAGTGAGCTATTTCATGTTATTATATTTTAACTTAACTCAGGAGTGAGCTATTTCATGTTATTATATTTATATTAAGGTTAACATAGTTTATTGTAGTGGAAGTAAATATAATCTGAATTGAGTGAGTGTCTATTAAATAACTCTTTCTCATTTCTTACTACATTTTGTTGAGCATTGACTTCCCAATTAGCTTGTGAACCATTTGATATCATCAACTATCAGGAAGCTTTTTAATAAGGAAAGTTGGTGACTTATACTCAGTTATTTCAGGTTTATCTTACTCTTCTTTACAGCCTTCTTATTTTTAAAACTTACACATTTATAAAGAAAAAAAGAGGGATCAGTATTTTTAAAATGATTACTGTAGGCTTAGATTACTCTTTAAATGATTGGACTTGATTGAAAGAATATCTTAGAATGTAGAGTGGTGAAAGGAAGATGGTATCCTTTGAGAAAATTGTGCTGTGGACATAAGAACTAACTAGATTACTGGGTGGGGAAGATAAAAATGGTAACAGAGTGCCAAGATGATTAAATGTGAAAATGTATAAAAACGTGAAAGGCAAGATAGAGCCCATAAGAAGAGGAAAAGATCAGATTACTTGGAAAGTTAGACATTGCAGAGTTTGCTCAGAATAAGCACAATAATACAGGCAGCCATACTCTCAATTGCTTGCCTACAAAAAATGTCTTTGGAATAGAACTGCTTGTCTATGGGTTGGAAGTGTATCAGATGAGCTTCAGGGTCATTGTTTAATTCTTTTTTAATTGTTGGCTGCCCCAGGTGGCTTGCAGAATCTTAGTTCCTTGACTAAGGATCAAACTTGGGCCCATGTCTTTGAAAGCAATGAGTTCTAACCACTGGACCACCAGGGAATTCCTTCCATTTAATTATCTAAATTCAGACTTCTTAAGATGCTGCCTTGTATTTCAGTTGAAAGCATGAATAAAATGTTTACTATTTGGAATATATAGTTTTATCCCTTCATAAAGTTAATGTATTTTTCTGAGGTGAACAGGGGGCTTGTTCAGATGTCTCTGTTTCTAGCTTTGTTGGGATTTTTTGCAATTTACTTTTAATTGGAGGATACTTGATTTACAGTATTGCGTTGGTTTCATACAGCAACATGAATCAGCCATTGATAGACATATGTCCCCTTCCTCTTGAACCTTCCTCCCACCTCCCACCCCATCCCATCCCTCTAGGTTGTCACAGAGCACCAGGTTTGAGCTCCCCACATCATACAGCAAATTCCCACTGGCTGTCTGTTTTCCATAGAGTAATGTATATGTTTCCATGCTGCTCTCGCAGTTTATTCCACCCTCTCCTTCCCTCACTGTGTCCACAAGCCTTTTCTCTATGGCTGCGTCTCTGTTCCTGCCCTGCAAATAGGTTCATCAGTATCATTTTTCTAGATTTCATTTATACGCATTAATATACGGTGGCTTTGTTGTTTTTGGTTTTGTTTTTTTGTCCCTGCTGGCTTTAAGCTCCTTGGGAATAGTAAGTACTCCAGTGTGTTTATGGGGTAAGGGCAGCACCAGGCACAGTGCCTTGCACATCACAAATACAAGATTGGCAGAACTGTGTGCACACTTGGCCATCCTTTGAAAGTATATTTTGTTAGTTGTTTGTTTAAAAACTATATTCTTAAAATGTGTGCTTATTTAAATAAGCATGTTACTTGCCTTTCCAGGAGTAGAAGTGAGCACTGTGGGTCCAGAAGGCCAGGATGAGAAGTCATGGTTAGACACTGGGAAAGGCAAAGATAACTAGAGGTGGGTGGGGAAGGTGCAGCCAAAAGTAATGTGGTCTTAGAAGTCTCTGTAAACATGTTTACATTAAAAAAAAAAAAAAGTCTGAAAGAAAATGTGCCAAACTGTAAGACAGATAACTCCTGGAGAAGGAAGTAGGATGAAGGGATAATGAACCTGGTAGGACCTCGTAGGAATATAATTTTAAATTTGGTAGTAACCACACTAAAAATATAAAAGAAAATAAATGAGTAAAATTATTGTTAATAATATATTTTATTTCAGCTAACATAGCTAAAATATTATCATTTTAATATCATCAATATAAAGCATTTGTTACTGAGAATTTTTTTTACTAAGTCTTTAATGCTTAAGCACATCCAAGTTCAGACCAGTGATGTTTGAAGTCCTTAATAGTTGCATGTGGTTAGCATCTACCATACTGAACAGTGTAGCTCAATATATTTTTATATTGTTTGGATTTTTTTTTACTGTGGCTCAGACGGTAAAGCATCTGCCCGCAATGCGGGTGACCCGAGTTCGATTCCTGAGTTGGGAAGATCCCCTGGAGAAGGAAATGGCAACCCACTCCAGCACTCTTGCCTGGAAAATCCCATGGACGGAGGTGCCTGACGGGCTACAGTCCATGGGGTCGCAAAGAGTCGGACACGACTGAGTGACTTCACTTCACTTCACTTCTTCACTTCACTTCATAAAAGTATGCTTTCATCTGACTTGTATGATTTATTTTTGTAAGTAGTCCATTTAACTATCATGAAAGTTTAAAGGTGAGTTTTAATCCTATCTTTTTTTAAATTTTTATTTATTTTTTTATTTTACAATATTGTATTGGTTCTGCCATACATCAACATGAATCCGCCACAGGTGTACATGTGTTCCCCATCCTGAACCCCCCTCCCACCTTCCTCCCGTACCATCCCTCTGGGTCATCCCAGTGCACCAGCCCCAAGCATCCTGTATCCTGCATCGAACCTGGACTAGCGATTCATTTCTTATATGATATTATACATGTTTCAATGCCATTCTCCCGAGTCATCCCACCCTCTCCCTCTCCCACAGAGTCCATAATCCTATCTTTTAATCTTCCTGTACCACTTTTCCTATGAAAAAGAAATTTAGGTGGCATGCTTGTTTCACTTGAAATCAGTAGTCAAGGATTTTCATTCTGGTGAACACACAGTAAGTCCATACTAAAATTAAATACAGTAGTGTAATTTGAAAAAAAAGAAATGGAGATAGCTTTTTATCACATCTCAATTGTGATTCACAAACTTTTTCATTACTTTGTATGTGTTGTTTCTTTGGATGTAAACAAAAACACACTAAAGGAGAAATGTGAAACTGAAGAGTTGCCTGGGATGTGGGGTATGATTATAAAGTAATATGGGTTTTTTGTTTGTTTATTTCGGAAATTTTTGATGAATAAACAAACCGTGTACATTAACCTTTTAAAGTAATTTGCTTGAAAGTTGTATATGGATACCATTTTCTGCATATGTCCTTTGAGATACCTTATAGTCAGTTTTTTAAAAGGCAAACTTTACTTTCTGATACCTGATAGATCTGTCACTTATATTTGGGTTTGAAGAACATGTATATCATGTGGACATTTCACTCTTTGTCATAGATTGTATTATATTTTAGTAAAAGTATATTGACATTTCCATTTTATAATTGGTGCTCTTTATAATTAATTTAAAACTTCAAATATTTGAAAACAAAAAATCAAAACAAAGAACCTGAATAAGGAATGACTCTAAATGAGCATCAGGTTTATTTTTTAGGGTGATGGAAATGTTCTAAAACTTGGTTGTGGTGATGGTTTCACAACTCTGTAAATAGTAAAATTCAGTGAATTGTACAGTTAAAAATGGGTGAATTTTATGATATATAAATTAAATCTCAACAAACCTGTTTTTAAAAAAAAGAAGATGAAGTAGCTTTCAGTGACCATATTACGAGTTTTTATAGCCATATATGTGATCTGAAAATAGCTTTATGCTTGGTAACAAGAGTATTTTGTAGGATCTAATTGTTTAAAGTGATATTTGGAAATGCCATTTGATGTTAAATCTTCCTGTCTTTCCCTCTCTTGGGTAGTATTTCCTGGAGAGGCTCTCTGACATTTCTTTCCCCAGTAGAAATCTATTTCTTTATCTATAAAATGGAGTTAAGAACTAAACTTGGTGAAGATTAAATGAGATTTTGTTTTAAAAAATCAAACTATCTGGGTTGTAGTAGGTTATGAATTGTTCCTTAACCTGCACACTGAGTACCTCCCCATGGTTTTTACTGTCTATGGTTTAAACATATGGGGACCCACCATACACAAAATATTTGGGGTAACATTTAGGATCTGTGGCTCTAGATTCCTAGGTTGATTAGATAGCCAGTGTAAGTCATCAGATTTAAAGCATGTCATTATATACCTATATCCTGACACCTTTTTTCATACGAAACAAATCTTTTCCACTTTATGCTCACCTTACCTTCACTTTTCCCAGCCTCAGACACATTTCATGGTCTAAATGAAGCCTGCCAAGGTTCCCTTTTCAGACATCATTGCCTCCTGTTATTCAGTTGGAGAGGTCTTTGCAGAATGACATTTCCCTCCCACAGTGCTTCCTGTGCCCCATTTAACATGCAGCCTTCGCATTTCTCCTAACCCCTACTTGCTTTCAAAAGAAGAGAAAACTCAAACCGCAGTCTTTCATGAACAGTTCAGAACTCACAGAGCCCTGGCAAGAGGCAGTGGATCCAGCACTAAAGTTCAGTAATGATTCTGAGTCCCCTTATTTTTAAACAGTTTCCAAGAATCACAGGTAAAAATCTGCATATCTTCTTTGTTTGCCATCTCACTCCTAAAACCAAAGTATGTATGCCAACTCCAATTCACTAAATATTTTTAGGTTACTCATATTCTAATATAGCTCCCAAGCATTTTCTGGTGTACTGTCTGGGTTTCACTGAACTGTTCTCCCAGTCTGATTGAGCCTGTAGGAAATTTCATAACTCAATGATGAATCTTCGAAGAAAGGTTTATATTGAAAATTGAAACACCAGCTTGCTCTTCGTAACCAGTTCTTTAATCCTCCACCTGCCATAATGTAGCGATGGCTCATAATTATCAGAGCAGAGAACCAAACTCCTGTATTTCAGCAGAAAGAATGGCACTGTAGGGGGGCAGGTGACAGAATCTACACTCCAGCGAGGAGGGGGCCAGGTTTTTTGGAAACTTTGACACAGAATCATCAGATGTATTTGTATAACCATTTCATGTGAACTGTGCTGCAGTCAGAGAGGGGATTTTGCTTTTCTTCATTAAAAGCTTATTAAATGAAGAAATAGGACAGTGGTTTTGCTTCAGTAGATGGGGGTCAGAGAGGCGGGTCTGATCTCCTCAGGATATTAATGTCTGCCTTCAACCGGGGGAAATGAGCCGTCACTTGAGTTAGAGGCAGCTTTATGTGCTCATCACTAGGGATTCCCATATGTCCAGGGAGCTGCAGCAGTAAAAAATGGCAGAGCTCAGTGGTAGAGTGCAGAGGGCTCTCATTGGAATTCATGTCAGGAAGCTCAGCTCAGTCTGCCCAGAGCAAATCTGTTTAATGTTGATCAGCTGTCCATCTGATAAACCGAATTGATATGGGCATTCCCTCCAAGGACTGTCCTGACGGTGACAGCCGCAGCACCCAGATGTCTTGTTAGGTTTTTTGGTAGTCTCAAGTATTTTTAACCCCTTTTGTAATATGCAAACCCGAAAGTACTTTTAGGGACCTAGCTAAGGAGGCCTCGCTACGCTTGCCCTTGGCTTCTCTGGCAGAGAGCAGCCCAGCCCAGCAGCCTTTCCAGAAACCACATACTCTTGGGTTAGCTGTACCTCTCCTTAGAATAAGCATCTTGGTAACCTGCAAGATAATTATGTGACAGTGTCAAGTTGTGTCTAGTTTTTCAAAATAATGTTTCTTAAAATGTTCTTAAGAGCAGTAAATTACCTAGCTTGGTTATGGTTTATTAGTTTCACAGGTGTATTAGATGATCACTAAGCAGAACTTTATTATGTTCATGCATAAAGAGAAACCGTATTACAGATTTTTTTGGTTGGCTGATTTCTAGTAGTAACTATTATGACCCCTGCTGAGTCCCTGCATCTTCTGCTTTCTCAAGTATGAGTACCACCACTGAAGGCAGCTCACCTCCCTGTAGATTGTTGGCAGGTATCATCAGTTCGCTTCAGTTCAGTCGCTCAGTCATGTCCAGCTCTTTGCGACCCCATGAAATGGAGGGAATTAATTACAGAACACATCAATACTGAACTGTCCCCCTTTGTTTTTCAAGTAACTGTGAGGAGATGGATATGTTAATTAACTTGGCTGTAGGAATCATTTCACTATATGTTTATTAAAGCATCATGTTGTACACATTAAATATATGTAATTTTATTTAAAAGTTTTAAAAATACTGAACTTTCTCTTATGGAAACTAATCAAGAGGGATAAATCTTTGTGTTAAGTTAGAATTATTTAAAAATCATTTCTGCAAAACTATTAGTAGTTCAAAATTACAATATTGAATATGAGAGAACTTTACTTTTGTTTATTTTAAAGGTTCTCATTGAAGTACTACTTAAGGATTTTGTCTTTTCTTACCCTCACTTTGAGATCTTGTTTTCATGGTATAGAAAGATTCTGACATTGCTTAGATATCTAATCATTTGAATGAGACTAGATGCAAAGACTGTTTGCTTTCTGCCTCTTTTCTATGTATTCTAACTTAGACTGTCAGGTTAGCTTTCCTAAAAGAGATACAGAGCTCCCAGTCTTTTTTAGGATTGCTCAGTGTGTGTGGTCAGAGCTGGAAGAAGGCCTGGTCAGTATTTCAGTGCTTGAACCTGTGACTTGATCTCTATTTGGAAGTCACCATTACTACAGCCTACAGGTTTGAGATTCTGGGTTTAGTCACCATTTTTAAAATCAGAATTCTCATTCATGTATGATAGAATGAAGCAAGATCAGTTTCAATTGCTGCAGTCATGGAAAACCTTAAATTCAGAGTTGACAGTTAAAAGTTATCACCATGAAAGTACCTTTTACCTAGTGTTAAAGCATATATTGTTTCTTTTTATTATCGCTATTTTGATAATTTGGTATTTTTGAAGTACATGTAAGGAATTCTGTTGCTCTTATCAGGTTTCCTCCCTACTTTCTCTATTCTTTGTTCTTGTGGAACTTTCTTTCTGTGGGGCCCTGGAGAGAGAAACAAAATACAGATGAAATAACTAGTTTAAGTGCTGTGGAGCGGGGAAAAAAAGACAGGAAGTAGAGCTAGGGAGTGCTGACTGGAATGGAAGGTTGCTGTTGTAAATGGAGTAGACAGAGAAGGCCTTACTGGTCGTGTGCACTTTGTGGGTTTTTTTTTTTCTTGTTCCTTCATCTGGGACATAATCCTGTGCCTTTTCATTTAGTTTAACTTTCTGTGGTGGTGGGTTTTGTTCTGGAGGCTGCAAGATTAGTTCTTCTTGGTTCTCCTCTCTGTGAGGCTGATGGAACAAGGGTGGAAATGATGTTTTCAGAATCACAGCTGAAGTTGTGAAGGAAAGACCATCTGTTTAAGATCCATAGACATGGAGGCAGCAGAGAAGAAATAAATCTCTCTCTCTGCTCCCAAACTCCAGTTTCCTTCTGTCAACTCCCAATCTTAGTGGAACCCAGCTGTATGGGAGCTCAGGAGATGCAGAGTGTAGGGGGTGAGCCTCCCCATGGTGGAGAGAAGGGCAAAGAAGGGATTTGAAGAATGGTTTATTACTGAGGATATTAAAGCATCAATCCTAAAGGAAACCAACCCTGAATATTCATTGGAAAGACTGATGCTGAAGCTGAAACTCCAATACGTTGGCCACCTGATGGCGAAGAGCCATCTCATTGGAAAAGACCCTGATGCTGGGAAGGACTGAAGGCAAAAGGAGAAGGGGGCAGCAGAGGATGAGCTGGTTAGATAGCATCACTGACTCGATGGACATGAATCTGAGCAAACTCCAGGAGATAGTAAAGGATAGGGAAGCCACGTGTGCTCCAGTTATGGGGTTGCAAAGAGTCGGACTGACTTAGCAACTGAACAGCAACAAAATTAAAGCATAAGAACCAGTAGCCAGATGAAGAGATTCATAGGGTAGCAAAGGAACTTTGGTCCTCTTGAAGTTTGGAACCTGGCACAGTAGCACCTGAAGACTTTCTGCTCAGGTACACTTTGAAGGGACCTAAAGAAAGCAAGTGGCTAAACCTTGCAAATATATAAAGGAAGATTAGTCTAGACAGAGGAAGGTGCAAAAGCCCTATGGTAGGAACAAGCTTGCCATGTTCAGGGAGCACCAAGGAAGCTAATGTAGCTAGAGAAGAGTGAGCAAAGAGGAAAAGAGTAGCAAATGAAGTCAGAGAGGTAAGAGGTAAAGGTTCAAGGGAAGATTGTGTTGGTCCTTGGAATCCATTGTTGGGACTTTGGTTTTATTCCGGAGTGAGATGGGGAGCCACTGGAGGGTCATGAGCAAAGGAGCAAAGTGATGACCTCATGGTTTCTTTATCTTCCTGCTTGCCTCATTTCTAATCATTTTCATTTTTGCAAAGCTAATGGACTAAAAATATTATCTCATTATTCTTATAATACTCCATTTCCAAATTATTAGTTAAGCATCATTTTATATGGTTTTGGCCATTTGTGTTTCTTCTGGAATTACTTCATTATATCCTTTCCCATTTTGTTCTTAAGCTGTTTATCTTTTTCCTATTAATTTCTTGTCCAATTTGGACAAGCTCCACATGTATTTTGAATGTAATCTTTTGCCTGTTGTGTGTGCTGCAAATGTGTTACTTCAAATCTGTGTTGCTTCAGCCTGTATTTTATTATATAAACATTTTTGTATATTTTAGCCACTCATTTTTATTCATTATTTTCTTCATAACTTATGACTTCTATTTTATTTTGCAAGGCTTTCTCACTCCAAGGTCATAAGAATGTTTTCCTAAAATTACAGTCTTGTTTTTCACATTTATATATTAGCTTTATCTAAATATATTAATATTTTTATCCATGGAATATAATAGAGATCTAACTTCATTATTCTTTCCCTTACTAGATAGCCAGTTGCCCCAACATTTTTTGTATGTAAGAATATTCCATCTCTTCTCTAACAATTGGAAATGTTACGTCTTTCTGGAATTTGTCCCACTAATCTATTAGTTTGTTCTCATGGTGTTTCTGTTATTTTTAAAATTGCAATAACTTCATAAGTTTTAAAATCTAGAATGACAGCCTCTTCTAAGATTTTCTTTGTAATTTTCAAATTCTTCCCACATGAACATAAAAATCAGTTTTCCAACTTAAAAAAAAAATCTTTTAGGGCTCAAATAAAATGACTTTAAATAAGTGACTCTTGCCTACCATTTTAAACTTTCAGAAGAACCTGGAATTTTGTATATTTTGTGTTTTGGGCTTTGGAATCAGAGAGCCCTGGCCTTGAGCTCCAGGTCTGCAGTTTACCTCCTAGGTAGACTTGAGCAAGTTACTTACTCTGCCCACCCAGCTTCCTTCTGAAGGAAGCTGTAGAGATAATGCTTACCTCAGAGGAGCTTTTGTGAATTTTACATTATTTTATTTATTAATCTGTTAATCGAACTATTATTATGCTTGCAAGTTTATACAAAGTTGCTCAGCATACTGTAATTAATTGGCTCAAAGTAATTTAGTAAGTGGGAGCCACTTCCACTATTAGGCATTTTTAAAAATAGGATATTTGAAGTATCTTCGGACGGAATGACATGATAACCTGACATTTGCTTCAAAATAATCTGGACGGAGAGTGAAAGATGCAACTAAAACAAGATTAGGGTCACAGAGGTTCTTTATGCTACATTTTCAACTTTTGTTATATTTGAAAATCCACAAATAAAGTTTTTTCAAGAAATACATCTTAAAATTGTTGAAAATGGCAAAGGGTAAACATCTGTTATTTCAAAGGGGAAATATTTTTTATTTACTATATCATAGACCTCTCAAAAAGAAAAGCAAGCAAGGAAGAGGAAGAAAAAGGAAAAAATAGAATAAGAAAGGAGACTGTATTGTCTTTTATCTCCTTTGCCTGAGTGATGAAACACTATTGACTCTTCCGTTACTTTAACACAAACTTAAATGTGTAAAACATTTTTAGAGATTTCAAGTTAATATTTCCAAACTGGCTTTGTGGCTCAGATGGTAAAAATGTGCCTGCAATGTAGGAGACTTGGGTTCAAGCCCTGGGTCAGGAAGATCCCCTGGAGAAGGTAATGGCTACCCACTCCAGTATTATTGCCTGGAGAATTCCATGGACAGAGGAGCCTGGCGGGCTATAGTCCAAAGGGTCCCAAAGAGTTGGACATGACTAAAGCATCTTAGCATGTAAGTTAATATTAGGAACAATTTCTGATAAAACTGTTCATCAGCAGACTTGACGCCTGTATAATTTATTACTCATCCCTGGAAGGGGCTAATTGAGCTTAATTGACCTCTGGGGTCACTTCCAACTCTGAGTCTGTAAATCTGACTTTTTAGTTTACATCATTCCTTATCTTTTGAAACTCAAGAGTGATGGCTGTTCCCTCTACCTTTATAAAATTGATTACTAAGTAAAGAACTATTAATTTTAAAGATATTTATAGGCAGCCTAGGGAAATAGGGTAGTATCATTTATAGTGTTGGGAGAAAGAGAGGTGGCAGGAAGAAAGATGGCTCAAGTAATAATTACAGCATAGTACAACAAATGACTGAGTTATGTTCAAAGGCTTTTAAGTGCAGAAAGAGTTAACCTTGGGGAAGTGAGGAAAGACTTCCTAAAAGTGGTGCATGGACTGATTCTTAAAAATTTCTTAAACAAAAATTTACTTCTCATTCACCCTATAGCAGCAAAAGTATGGCACATCTATACAATGGACCTCTGAAGAGATGTTAAATAGAGCAAGGAGATTTTATTTGTAAATAACATGAAACTATCTCCAAGAGATAATATTAGGTAAATAAAATCAGAGTGCAGAAATATAAACATATTTTTGTGATATAGTTTTTATTGACTGCATCTTTTAGGAGTTGAGTCCAACAAACAGTAGCTTAAAGGAAAGTGGTATTTATTTATCTCAGATATCAAGAAGTGTAAAGATAGGTACATCAGAGCTAGAGTAGCCCTAAGACATCACCAGAGGTCCAGGCTTGTCATTTCTTCTTGCTCTGCCATCCTTAGGTTGCGGGCTCTCTTGAGATGCTTAAAGTTGCTATGGTGCCCCCAAGCAGCTGAGCCATATTCCAAACAGGAGGAAGGGGTAAGCTCAAAATGCCAAAGGTGCATGCCCTCTGAATCTATTCCCTTATATTAGAAACTCAGTAGATTTCTCAGAGACTCACCTAGTGGACTTCTACTTACATTCATTGGCCAAACTGTGCTAGAGGATCACCTCTAGCCTCAGGGGATTTTGGGGAGGTGAGTTTTTTAAATGAGTACTTTGTCTCTCCAAATACAGCCACAGGTATGTTAGTAGTGAGGAAGGAGAGAGGAAATAGGTAACTAGCAATGTCTGTCCTCTTATATCCAAAGCTTAGGATGCTAAACAATTTGGAGAAATGTTGGAAGAATATGAATCAAAGCAGATTAAGTTGTTTAACATATAATTGAAAGAAAGTAATCTGGTGAAAGTTCTTGTAAAAATATTGGTTAATCCTCAGGGTTACATTCAATGTAGTAATTACTTCTTTACTCTGATTACTTAACATAAGCAGTATTCACTTATGACTTTTATCCAATCAAGATTTAGCATGAAAAAATACCTGAGTACTAAAATATATATGTATAAAATTGTATGAATACTTTTATATAAGATACTTTTTAAAATCCAGTACACTGAAAGTTTACTAGATTACTTTCAGTGGCTAAACTAGGAATAAGATAATGAAAAGGAAAAATTCCCAGACTCTTTCATACTGTCACTGCTGTAACACTAAATTAAAAGTTGTATAATGTGGCCTGAAATTGTTTTTCTAATGATAAAATCTTAGAAGTTGTGAGCACAGTACTAGAGTGGACAGATTTCAAGATGACCAATCAGTTCATTTCTGTTTCTTTAGAAAGTAGGTACTAATCATCACAATAATTTTGTCTTTTTTCAGTATTAACTGGGCTCCCAGGTGGCGCTAGTGCTAAAGACTCTGCCTGGCAATATAGTAGATGTAAGAGATGTGGGTTTGATCCCTGGGTTGGGAAGATCCCCTTGAGTAGGAAATGGCACCTCATCCCATCATTATTCTTGCCTGGAAATCTCCATGGGCAGAGGATCCTGGTGGTCTACAGTCCATGGGGTCCCAAAAAGTTGGACATGACTGAGCAACAAGGCACACACATAACTATTAAACTACCAGTCTAAGTAGTTTTTTAAATTTCCAAATCTTAGAATTTTAGGGCTGAATATTAAATTTAGGACAGAAATCCCTGAATCTTAGAACTAGAAGAGACTTTCTCCAGCTCCCCTCCTTTCACAGATGAGAAGACTAACAACCTGGGAGTTTTAAGACCTGCCCACAAACTGTCTGTTATAGGCAGAGAGAGAATTGTTATCTCCCTCTGATTGAGTTAAATCACTTATTTTGGTATAACCAAATGATTTTGGAAACAACTTGATTACTTTCTCCAGCTACTGTAACAGAGAGTCAAGTCTAGTCATACTTTCTCCCAGAAAAGTTTTCTTCTATAGTGCTTAGAATGAAAGATGAAAATTGGACAAGTCTGTGGTGAGCATTTATCAATCTTGGTAGCCTTGTAACTCTGCCCCCTCCCCCATTTACTAATCAGGTAAGTAAACATTTTAAACCATCATTGGACACCATGACCATGAGGCTCTGAGTTCCAGCTTTGTCTTTCATAAACTGAATGTTCCAACCAGGTATTTAAACTCCCCACACATGCTGTTAATTAGAATCACAAGTAGATAAAATAAGTAAAAGTTCTTTGTGAATGGTGGGTACTATACAAATTATGGTTTTTACTCTCATTATTACCACTGTTTTTGTTGTTTCTGGCCATGAGGCTTTTAGATTGCCATTTGTTTCATGAATGGAGCTTTATGATTATGGATATCTTTATTTAAAGCTCCCAGTAATTTATTTTCATCCTTAGAGTAATTCAAAACACCTACAACTTTGACTTGCCTGGTTGTTGCTTTCTTTCATAAGCTGAACTGCATGAGAGATTTATCCAGTGCTTAACCCTTCTTGAGGTTTATACTTGCTCATAATCTCATTGTGCTGATTTTTGTGAAGTGTAGCAGTGGACGTTTTTATAAACTAGAATACATTTGCAGGGTACCAATAAAATACACTTTTATTCGTTTCTTTTAGTTACTCTTTTAAAGGACAGTTTTACATGTTAGCTCCCTTAAAAAAAAAATGTTTTCTGTTAACTTCTCAATAGTCCTTAAGTCTCCATCCTCAGTGATTTTCTTTGGGATGTAGGGAGGTTTTCATCTAAACCATGAATTTACTCTTTTCAGAAGCTGTTTAACTCACTGGTTCCTCTTTTCCTACTTCCCCAATTTGTATTCAGGTACACTATGTACACTGGAACATTTTTACATATTCTTTTACTTTTTTTAAGCAAAGAAATAAATTAGAAACATGCTTTTTCTTTGTAGATGCCAAATTGTTTGGTTCCTTTACTTTATTGCATCTTTATATAATTTATAGTTGTTAAACTAGTAGTACATTGTTTTTAGAGAAGAGTCTTTTATTATTTGATTGGTTTATATATATTTGTCTCCTTTTCTAAGGCTGTTATTCTAGGTCAAATCCTTAAATTTGACCTTTAGGTCGAATCCTTTTGTTACATGTCCCTTGGGCCTTTGTTATAGCTTCTGATCTCTCTACTTTCACAACCTACTTTTTAAGATTTTATTTAGATATATTTTCTATCTTTCAAGTTACCACAGGCAAGTTTTGCAGGTTGTTTCACTCCCTTATAATACCATATGTCCTTGCTCTCTCCTCCAATAAGTTTCCTCACTGCCTTTCCAGATTCTGCTGAGAGTTTGCCATTTATTCAGCCTTTACCTCTAGCCCCAAACATTCAGACTCAAAGCCGTTGACATATATTTTAGGCTTTTGTTGTCACAACACCCACTCGTAGACGTACAGTTTCTGTATCAGATACCTATTGCTGTGTAGCAAACTATCCTAAATTTTAGTGACTTGAAACAACCATTTTATTTCTTACCATTCTGGGATCATTCATGTGACCGCATTGACAAGCCTTAATGCATAAACACTTACCAGGCCTTGCCTATGTCACTTCTGCTAATATCTTTTTGGCCAAAGTAAGTCATATGGTGAAGTCCAAAGTTAGTGTGGAGGGGATTACACAGGGACCTGGAAATGAAGAAGTATGGTTCACATGGGGTCATTTGTAACAGATTTTAATGTGTTTCCAGCTCTGTATTGCTTACTGTGTGCCTTTGGGCAAGTCATTACACTATGTGTAACAATTTTCTCCTTGTAAAATAACAGATTAATAGTACCTTCATAGGGTGGTTATGAGGTTTAAAATTTTTAGTAATTGTTGATTTTCTAATGATTATAAAGTAATTCTTTTGTCATTTTAGAAAAATGTACAAACTATAAAAAAGTATAAACAAGAAAACAAACATCTGAAATGCCATCTGATACAGTCCTATACTATAAGTTCCTCAAGGGTCTTCTTTATTACAGTTACTACTGTAGGTATATATCGTGGTTCTTATTCTGAAAGATAAGGTCCTTGAAGGAAGGGACCACATCTGTTCACCTCTGTAAATCCCATAGCCTTGTATTTAAGATTAAAAGTGATCATGTGTAAAAGTGTTTGGCCTAATGACTGGCACAAATTCCATTTCCAACTAAGTTGGAATTTTATAAGATACTAGTAAGGATTCTTAGAAATCCTGAAGTTACACTGAAAACAAAGTATCTGAATAGAACTGTGGGGGGTGGCTGTTATTGGTCATCTTCTCTTGGGGGAATCCTGGAGACTCCTGGGATAGAGAATAGGGAGTGGTAGAGAGAAGGAAGGTGTCAGGATCCACTTACAGCTCCCAAATAACTCAGTGGAAAAGTCTCTAATAAAAACTTCATTCACCTTTGCAAGGGTACTGATACAAAGTTACACCAAACCCTCAGCTGCAGTTGCCATAGTTCTCTCTTCAGCTTCATGATGTTTCCCTGAGTTTGATGCATTCAGCTAAGACAGAGACACCAGAAGTGTATATCTGGTTTCCAGTGCAAATATGGTAACACTAGTAGGGTCACTTTGTGTTGCTATATGGGTATATGCAGCAGCACAGATTAGAATACTTTGGACCCTGTCCCCTACTGGCAGTATTGTACCAGCTAAATCAGTAATCATCTAGCTGGTATAATACTGAATTGCCTCAAAACGAACTCATAATTGATGCCAAATAAGTAAAAGCACTGTGTACCCATTAAAATATGGCATGATTGAAGAAATAAAGTACATTTGAAACCTTAAAAAGAAAACAAAACTCCACAAAACTTCAAAATGCTAAGTGAAATAAGTCAAAGACAAATACTATATGACCTCACTCATTTGTGAAATATAAAAAAAAAAGCAAAACCAAAAGCTGAACTCATAAAACAGATTGGTGGTTGCCAGAGGTTGGGGGGAGAGGGTGGGGATGGGCCAAGGGAGGGAGAAAAAAATGGGTGAAGGTGGTCAAAAGTTAACAAGCTTTGCCTGGAAAATCCCATGGATGGAGGAGCCTGGTAGGCTGCAGTCCATGGGGTCACAAAGAGTTGGACACGACTGAGCGACTTCACTTTCACTTTTCACTTTTGTGCATTGGAGAAGGAAATGGCAACCCACTCCAGTGTTCTTGCCTGGAGAATCCCAGGGACTTGGGAGCCTGGTGCTGCCGTCTGTGGGGTCACACAGAGTTGGACACAACTGAAGCGACACAGCAGCAGCAGTTACATATTATCAAGAAAAAAAAAAAAAACATGAAGATATGATGTACTGGAGATATAGTGTGTAAATGGTGACTGTGGTCAATAATACTGTATTGTATTTGAAAGTTGCTAAGAGAGTAGATCTTAAAAGTTCTCATCACAGGGAAAATGTGACTATGCATGGTGACGGATTTAATTAGGCTTACTGCGGTGATCATTTCACAATACAGTCCTCCCTTGGTGTCCACAGGATTGGTTCCCAGACTCACTTTAGATATCAAAATCCATGGATGTCCAAGGCCCATAGTCTGTCCTCTGTATCTGTGGTTCGACATCTGCAGATTCAGCCAACCTCAGATTGTGTACTACCTACGTATTTATTGAAAAAATCCTCATAAAAGGACTCACATAGTTCTGTGCTATTCAAGAGTCAGCTGTGTGTACAAATACTGAATCACTATATTGTACACCTGAAACTAATATAATGTTATGTATCCGTTATATCTCAATAGAAAAAAACTTCATTAAAAAGGAATAACCTGAAAAAAGAGACACTAATCTATAAAATATTTTGTTGTTGAAATCTGACAGTACTGATAAGATGGTATTCTTTACACTCAGACAAATCTTACCTTTGTGTTTTAGTCAAAGAAGTTTGGCAGAGATCACAGAACTTATCCATACTGCTCTCCTAGTACATCGTGGGATAGTAAATTTAAATGAATTGCAATCTTCTGATGGGCCACTGAAAGATATGCAATTTGGAAATAAAATAGCTATCCTAAGTGGAGACTTTCTTCTAGCAAATGCCTGCAATGGACTCGCTCTGCTCCAGAACACTAAGGTAAAACTGGGCAGGGTTTGTTTTTATCTGAACAGCCTTTGGGTGGCTCTTGGTTGACTGCAGGAGACACAGAGGTCTGGACACCCTGCTGCCCCAACTCCACACACATAGATGCTCAGTAAAATTGTGATGAGGATAATGATGATGATGGCAATATCAATACCAGTTAAAACTGTTAAATGCTAGGAAAGAGTTTTGAAATTAATTTCCAGTTGTTGGTTTTTTTTTTTTTTTTTTTTCTGGTAACAGAATTATTTGTTAATTATAGGGTAGTGTTAAATACTCAGGATAAAGATGATGTCATAAATATTACCTATCATCTCACTATCCAGAGATTATTACTATAGGTTACTGTTTTCATATATTTCCTTCCAGTCTGTATTTGTTTATTCATACCTTTGGGTGTGTGGATTTGGGAGTAGCATAAGTGAAAACTTAACATATGTAAGGTTTCTTTAATCCTACCTTTTTCTCCCATTGCTTATATGACATGAGCATTTTCCCATATCATTAACATTTTTCATAAGCTTCCTAATGGTTGCACAGTATTCAGTTATTTTGATGTAGTGTTGTTTATTTACCAGATTCCTTATTTGGAGACATTTAAGTTGCTTCTAATTTTCTACTCTCATAAATAGATTTGCATTAAACATTTTTACACATCAGTTTTTCTTCATTTCAGATTATTTCTTTAAGGTAAGTGCCTAGAAGTGGTTCAGAGGGTTTAGTTTTAGTATTCTCAATGCATATTGTCAAGCTGCTTTCTAGAAAGACTGTAGATGTAGTCCTTATTTATCAGTTAGGATTTGGTGTGACTATAAAATAACAGTGACCAAAACAAGATAAGAATTTATTTTTTTCTCCCTCTCTCTCTCTCTTTTTTTTAAAAACATACTATTACTATCTGGGAC
Organism: Oryx dammah; assembly: GCF_014754425.2. Taxonomy (NCBI): domain Eukaryota; kingdom Metazoa; phylum Chordata; class Mammalia; order Artiodactyla; family Bovidae; genus Oryx; species Oryx dammah. The sequence goes on from NW_024070188.1 coordinate 30,271,864, forward strand.
TATGCAGTCCAAGGTTCGTATTGTCCAAGGTGATTCTAAAATCAGGAACCCAGGCTCCTCTTATCTTACTGCTCTGCCATTCTTATCTTACCACTTTGTGGCCCAAGATAGTTGCCATTATGTCTTCACTCCAGTCAATAGGAGGGAAGGAGAAGGAAGGGCAGAAAAGGGCGATCTCCTCCACTGAAGATCAAGTAAATACACATTCTGGACACCCAAGTACAGCCTCTGTGTAAGTCTGCTGTCCCAGAATCCCATCTGACTTAGCATTTGTCCTAGATTTTTATTTTTAACAGAGAATGGTTACTTATAATTACATTAGAATAAACCAGCATGGATGGATTGGTAGAGCCCTGCTTTCTACTCCCAGCCTCTGCCTCGATTTTTTTTGTCTCACATAGGCCAATAATAGGTGGGACCCATGTACTGTAGGGGAAATTCTCATGTTAAGGTATTATTAAATCTGAAAGAAAATCAGCAATAACTCTTCTCTTTCCCCAGCGCTTTCAGATACCCCAATCAAGGACAGAATATAGGACAGTTATTAATGCAAAGTACACTGAATGTCTAGAGACAGTTAAAGCTCCTTCCTGTCTCAGGTGATAGAAGTATTTGACACTGCTGCCCCAGCTGGCTGTTTGGTGTATCACCCAATTTCTTGGAAAAGTTAATTTAGTAAGGAAAGTATAACTTGCATAAAATGTTCCTTGACGTTTGCTGTTCACTGTGGAGGCCATAGTTGGGTCACTGACCACATGAAAAAGAGAAGAGTCAAATCTGCTGAAAAACTGTCAAGATTAGTAGTAGTTACTACTAAATTAGTAGTTACTTTAGGGAGACTTCCTAAACATGAAGGTTTAACACATATGGCTGAAGAAAGTATATATACATACAACTCTGTAATGCCTAATTTTTGTTGAGATAAATTACTATCGCCCTAAATTAATTTCATTCATTTTTGACCAAAAGCAGTAGCTCTAAGTTTGTTGACTCCAGTGCTAGAAGAATTTTGCAAATAGCTAAATAATTCCAGTTTCAGTTGTGTGTCGTCAGGTACTTCAAGTAATTAAATCATTTTTGTTAATTCTAAAAATGTTTTCTTTTTCAGTCCATTCATGAAATCAAGGTAAAACTTTTGGAAGTATAGTCTATCAAAGGTAAAGCCATTTTGAGTGAGACTGGAAATTCAGTTTAAAAGTTGAACATGAAAGAAAATTGTTAGCTCATAATAATAAAACAAGTACAAATTTAAGCGAAACACACCACGGTATTCTGATAAAAGTGACCATCTTAACTATGTTGAGAAACTTATAGAGTAGTTGGAGCTAATTGAGGCATACTCATAGTTCATGTTTGCATCAAAACAAGTACCAACATTCTACTAATTGAAATAAAAGCTATTGTTACCAAAACTAACAAATATCTTTATAGTCAGATCTCAGGACTGTAAGATTTGGGGGATATAGCTGATACTGAGTATAAAACTATACTTCAGCACCACATATATGTGCCTTCTCTCTTTGTTGCCTGTCGTTAGTCAGATTTTAGAAATCTTTATGTCCAAGGATGGTATTGAACTTTGTTGTAAATGGTCATCATAGTTTTGGTGACATTTTGTTCAAACTCAGTTGAAAATCTGAAATCAAGTGTTCAACAAATGAAGTACCCAATGAAACTTTTGTAGAATTACAATTAATGAAAACAAAGTTTCCATTGGAACTTTTTCCTACAGAAGGAAAGAAGGAATTGAACAAAATAAATGGTAAGAACTCAAATGCAAAGAATAAAGATTACAAGATTAAAACATGCAGTTCTGTACTTGTGATTTGGAATATTTCACCTTGCAGAAAGAATCTTTTGGTGGTGCTCCTATTTTGAATAAATTATACACATATATGAATGAAATGAAATTGAGAAAATATAGATTTTGCTGCATCTAATTTTGGCAAAACATTCAAAAGAATCATAGTCAAATTATTTGACAAGTTTAGTCTTATAAAAATATTTGTCAAAGAAAGGTACTCTGAAGGAAGCAAAAATACAGTACCTTGAAAATATCTGGGGTGGAATAGTTAACAATTTTCAATATGAAAAGAAAATTAGAATTGAATATCTCTTCCATTTAGCAAATTTGCTCTGAACTTAACCAAGTAACTCAGAACCTGTAGAAAGAGCATCTTTCTCAGTTAAATCTACCAATTATCATCTACCAGTCATCTACCAATACCATCAATGATGGGATTGTCATCTACCAATAAGAATCCTTTAAAATGTCAATAATTTCAAATTAATTAATTACAGAGTACAGCTGTGAGAATATTGTTGGAGGTTTTATTTTTAAATGACATGTTTTTAAAAACACATCCTTCAGAAAAATCCAAGTGACACTATATTAGAGACAGATATGGCTAAGAAAAAAAGTATATGGATATGTACCAAGAATGGTGATTCTACTATTTTTTAGTATTCATATAATCAATATAAAAAGTTATTTTTATTTTAATATACATGAATATATGTTATTTTTATTTTGTTTGAAAATTTGTATATTTTTTGAAAGTAGTTTTTGAATAGAACTAGTTAACAAGTCCCCCAATATAATAAAATCAATTATTAGTTAGTACAAGTTTCATCAGATGCTTCCCTGGTGGTTCAGATGGTAAAGAATCTGCCTGCAATGCAGGAGACCTGAGTTTGATCCTTGGGTTGGGATCATTCTCTGGAGAAGGGAATGGCAACCTACTCCAGTATTCTTGCCTGGAGAGAGGAGCATGGCAGGCTACAGTCCATGGGGTCGCAAAGAGTCAGACACAACTGAGTGACACACACACACACACAGACACATACACCACCACCAAAAGAGTTTTCCTGCAAGGTGAGATAATCCAAATCACAAGTACAGAATGGCACATTTTAATCTTGTAGAGCATTTGATTTCTTACCATTTATTTTGTTCAATTCCTTCTTTCCTTCTGTAGGGAAAAATTCCAATGGAAACTTTGTTTTCATTAATTGCAATTCTACAAAATTTTCAAAAAGTACAAAGTTTTAATTATTTTATTACTCCCTTTTACATGGCCCAGTTTGGATGATAAATTTTATAGTGTCATACCACTTTAAAGAAGTTATTTGAAATCCTTCTGCATACGTTCTATTGGCTAAAATTTAATGATACAGTCACACCTAGCTGTCAGAGAAACTAGGATATACAAACTTTGTGGGTTGCCATGTGCCCAGCCAAAAATTTGGAAGATACAGAGAACAGATATTGGGAGGCAAATAGCGTTCTGCCCTCCCTTCCCTTCACACTTTTTGGTTGACGCATAGTTTCATAGACAGACCTGCTGGTTTTAGGGAGAACATAGTATGGTGCCTTTAGTATGTAGTTCATGTTCATCTGAAAAGGAGGCTAAAGAAAGATTAATTGACCATATAAAATGAAATTGTAAATAATCTCAGTTTACTTGGGAGCCACTCTCTGCATTTTCCCTCTTCACCATACCTGCCATGGTCTCTGTTGAACTTTGCATCTTGGAGAAGGAGAAAGCCTCAGAAAATGTGGATCTGGAATGGTCTCTGGCTGCCTGGAGCTGCACATGACTAACCACACACACTGACCTCTCATGGTTTAGACCCGCATACCTGAGAGGAAGACATGTCATGGGACAAATTTATATCTGTTTGCTCTGATCATCCGTTTTAACTCACTTTAAGCTATTCTAATGAAGTCTTTTTCTTTTTTTAAGATTCATATATTTATTTGTTGGCAGTGGCGGTTCTTTGTTGCTGCACGTGGTTTCTCTAGTCATGAGGAGCTAGGGCTACTCTTCGTTGCCGTGCACCGGCTTCTCCCTGCAGTGGCTCCTCCTGTCGCAGAGCACAGGCTCTAGGTGTGAGGACTTCAGTACGGGCTGTATACAGTTCTGGCCTAGTAGTTGTGGCACAGGAGCTTAACTGCTCTGCAGTATGTGGGATCTCCCTGGACCAGGGATCAAACTGGTGTCCCTTGTACTGCAAGGCTGATTCGTAACTACTGGACCACTAGGGAAGCTCCTGATGGAGTCTTATATAAGATTGGGCTTCCCTGGTAGTTCAGCTGGTAAAGAATGCCTGCAATGCAGGAGACCCTGGTTTGATCCCTGGGTCAGGAAGATCCCCTGGAGAAGGAAATGGCAAACCACCCCAGTATCCTTGCCTGGAAAAATCCCATGGAAAGAGGAGCCTGGTGGGCTGCTGTCCATGGGGTCACAGAGTCAGACATGAGTGAGCGACTTTCACTTTCATTAACCTTTTATATAAGGTTAAGATGGTGGTATTATGTACAAATATTATTAACATACTATAATGACACAAGCAAGTGTTCACTTGCTTTAGTCACTTCACTTTATGGAAATAATATTTAAAATGTTCCTTTTCTTAGCTAGCTTGTATCATTCACATATTCTTTCTTTCAGTGTGGTTCAAGTTCAGAGAAAATGGAGGCTCTGTTCTCATCAAAATCAAATCAGATTCATAGCCTGTGAAATCCATTCTTGGTGCTTTGCATTCAGAAGCATCACTATAAATGTTCCAGAGTCTAAGACCTCCACCATCTGCTCCATCAGGCACCGGATTTCAGTAGCACTACTTGATTTACCAAAAAAAAAAAAAAAAAACTTAGCATATCCAAGCAACAGTTCAGCCTGAAGCTTCTCCTTGAAATAAGAATGGTCAAGCATTCCTTTCCCATCAAGTCCTGTACCTTCATGATCTCTGCACAGGTTTGCACCTTTAGATTTGCATTTTATCATCCTTTGCCTGGTGAGGAGGTTTTTTCTTTTCCTTTTTAAGCCCTGGTATATTTTTTTTTCTGAATTTGAGAGTTGTGTGTTAAATTGAAGCCTTTATTGTATGCATCCCCCCTGTTCATCCAAAACAGATCTTTTGCACATTGTTCTTCAAAGGGTCATTTGAAGGTTCTACAAGGTCACTTTCAAAAGATGCTTCACTGGCTCACTTTTTGTGAAAGACCTTGAGTACCATGTCCAGGGGCCATAATTGATCTACAAATCTAGGCTTTCAGTAGCCGTATTTTAATCATAATGGATGATTTCCAAATCATATGAATATTGTTTTAAACTGAGTAAATTGTAATGGGTAACTAAAGTGCTCTTTCGGAGAAAATCCTTTGATAAAACAAATCTCCTATATTCAGAACTGGTTCCTTTCATTTAAATACATGGTGGTATTCCTCTTGGAATTTTTTTTTTAAGGAAAGTAAAGTTTTATCTCAGAAGAGGACTAATTTTATTAAATGAGTTCCCAGAAGCTTCAGTATATTACTATTAAAAGAGGGAGTCCGAGGGGAGGAAAAGGTGGTGATAAGTAAGATCTCTACATATGATAATGTCTTAGCAAAGTTAGATGTCTGTTTGACATTTTAACTTTCTTTCATAAGAAAGAAAATTTGTCAGCATTAGCAACATAAACAGAGACCTCAGCAATAAGGGGACAGGCAGAACATAACACAGAAATGCTGTATATAATATTCTGTTTTTTCACAGTAACAGCCTGCTTTTTCTTTGAGAGTATATATTTAACTTGGTAATTAAAGTTAACATATTTGTAGCAACTTTTAATTTTTTTATAACTTACTCATTCTACCAACATCCCACTTTCTTTTGCTACTGAATTCTTGTCTGAATTCCTGTGTTATATGTTGTCATTGTACTTCTCCTGGGGCAGACCATTAGATGAAGTGTTCTGCAGTCATATGAAATTCAGAGCTCTTTTATAACTGCCAAGGGTAAAATTAGCAAAGTCAATTATTCTCCCTTTGGCTTTTCCCTGAAGATATTAGGGGTCTTCAAGGTAATTGCCTTAGGTAACACTTAGATTTTTAAATATCTCTAAGTATAGAAATTGGTATATTAATCCTCTGGTAATTGTCTTACTATTATAGCTAGAGTCACATAAGTGTGAATTAACAAGATTTTGAATTCAGTAGTGAATTTAAAAATTAATGCTTGAATTTTCATTCATTTTCAGTTATAGAACCTAAGGACAACTTTTTATTTTAGTATTTCACTATATAAAGACCCTGGACTAAGAGACCTCAGAATACCTCTTTTTAAGCCATAAATTCTCTGACTCTGTTGAAATAAATTGCTCTATATTGTGTTCATGTAAAACATCACTGAGTGCTGAAATGATGGGGTCATGCCAGAATCTAAAATTTTAATGTTTGAGCATCAGGCTATCAACGAGACATGCTAGATAATTGGGAGAAAATCATGACATGGAAAAGCACTATAATTTAGAAATCTGGCTGACCGTTACAGTTTTTCCCTGGTTCCCTGTATTTATTTGTGGACTAGATTTGTATTTTAGGATTAAGCCACAGTGTAAATAAGACAGTGCACGTTACTACTTGTCATCTTAAAAAAAAAAGTTTTATTTTATATATAGAGTGATAACCCTAGTATTTAAAAAATCTAATTCACCATATTATTATTTTTAACCTTTGTAGTGATTTTCATTTAATGGACCTATCCTTACACATCTGAGAGTTAGCCTGGGTCTTGTGTAAGCACCCTGGAACATCATCATGATATCACTCCTGGGAACCATTCTATTAAGCATTAGTGATTTATATTTCTAAATAACCAGTGGCACAGATGTACTTCTTACATAGCTGATGTATTTCCTTATGTTAACTTTGTTTTCCTAAAGGCATAAATATGTTGTTTACAAGGAAGAAATTTAGTTGTATAAATATGCTCAATTTATGCATGTAAATCTCCTTTTGTACCGTCTATATATTTTAATAAAGCAGCTGCTATTGGTTATTTGATGTTTTTCTTATCTGTTATATTAATTTTACTTACAAATGCATATTGAAAAGTGAAACCTAAAAACATGCTATGTCATATGAAATTTAAGTTTTTCTTTGTCATATTCATTTAAAATAGCGATTATTGTGACCTTGTGTCTTTACAGACCAGGGTCACGTGGCTGAGGATGAAGAGGAAGGAATCAGCTGTTTATCTTTCCAGTACTTTGTAAACTCTGGACTCAGGAAGTCCCTTGAGTAAAATCAATAGAAAGGCCAAATTAGAATACTGAATAACTCAAGCCGGAAAATCCTTTTCTTTCCTCTCTCTGACTTTGGAGAAACAGCAACTTACGCCAGTGAAATTGGTGGGGAAAAAGTAGATTTAATTAATATTAACTCTAGAAAGTGGGTAAAGGGAATTACAAAAATTGAGATTGCTGAAGTGTACAATAACATTGCCATAATCAGTATATTTCTACCTCTCATGGCCAACCATGGTTCAACTCTACCCATTTCAGAGGGTGTATTTTTGTAGAAAACAGGCTTAAAAAAAAAAAAAGTTTCTTTAAATGCCAAGCATATGGAAGAAATGCTTCTCTTGCTCTTTTTTCTCGTCTTCAGGTTTCTGACATAGACAATTCAGAGAAGTATCCATTTTGCCTACCCCCAAAAGACATTTCATTTCATTGTTTTTTTGGCACCAAAAGGGTAAAGTTCAAGGTTTTAATGAGATAATCAATTTTAAAAGAACATAATATTTTGTCTTATTTCTAGTACACATCTCAAACATGTATTACTTTTATTTTAAATGCAAGGAAGCAGATTCAGAATAAAAATATAGTGTCTGTTTAATACTTGGCTATGTTAGCATCATATGATAAGAAAAAAACTGGAAAATTATTCTGAGAATTTTGAAATTGTGATTTTATAATAGCATTCTGACTTATCTAAGTGATATGAAGATAGTTTCCTTTATCATTACAATGTACAACACCCCCCTTAGGTTCTGTGCATATTTATTCTAGTCATGAAAATCTAAACTTGAGTGGATTATATGAAGAAAAGAATATTAATCCTGGGTGTCAAACTGCAGAGGATGAAAACAATTAATTCAGTAATTTCCACAAGTAAAATACTGATGACAAGACTCTTCTCCACCCATCCTTTCTTGGTGCCCCTTTCACAATGGCACCCCACTCCAGTACTCTTGCCTGGAAAATGCCATGGACGGAGGAGCCTGGTAGGCTGCAGTCCATGGGGTCGCTAAGAGTCGGACACGACTGAGCGACTTCACTTTCACCTTTCACTTTCATGCACTGGAGAAGGAAATGGCAACCCACTCCAGTGTTCTTGCCTGGAGAATCCCAGGGATGGGGGAGCCTGGTGGGCTGCCGTCTATGGGGTCGCAGAGTTGGACACGACTGAAGTAACTTAGCAGCATGCATTACTCAGTTCATTTCACCTTAGGCAGTCTCCAGAATGTATACACATTATCTTTAATTGTTTTCCTTCTGTTTTTCATTTTCCTTTTACCTGTTATTTCAGAAAAATTGTCATCACCCTTTTGCCTTCTCTACTTTTTTCAAGAGGAAAGATAAACCAACAAAGCTTACTTGGAGTTGAAGAACTAAAACTTGGTATATAAAAGGAAAATTATAATAGAAATGAAATGGGCATAGGAAAGAACCAGTGTATCTATCCTCATTCTCTTATTGAACCAAATTTCCTTGTAACTATCAACATTTAAAGATCATTTTTGAATATTTCATATTTAGTTTTGTTTTTCCATTTGTTTAGTTGCAGGTATTGGAAGATTGTGGTTTTCTATCCAATTTTTTGATTACAGGTATAAGGTATTTCTAATATTATGGACTAAATAAGCTTTTGTAGGTTGCTCTGGAAACAGAGCCATCATTTATAACCTTATATTTTGGGAAAATGTAGTATGAGCTCCAAAAAATTTACTTATAGATAAAAATTTTAAATGTATTACAGTTGTAATCTGGTGCCTGCTATATTAAATTAATACTGAATTTGAATACCATAAGCAAAAGAAAATTTAAGAGCATCCAAAAGGATCCATGCGACTAGTTTTCATTAATTATAGTGATATAACTTTGGTTTTAGCATTTCCATCATTTTCTTCTGAGTTGTAAATACTCAATGAAAAAATTCACTCTAAGCCCAAGTTGGCTTAACCCAGAAGGGCCTTAACCCAGAAGCAAATTTTATTTATTTAGCAATAGTGATTGGGAAGAGCCCTTTTCTGGCAGCTAATGACCTACTGGAGGACTTGTGTGCCCAAGGCAAAGCTGAAGGCCATTAGCCCAACTGGTCATTAACTGACAAATGCCTGACCCTGAGGTCATTTCTGATATAGTAAATTGTGAAAACATTAAAGTGGGTTGTTGGAAAGTATGGTTGTGCCAAGGAACTTTCTTTTTAAGAATTTTGGAAAATACATTGAGTTATTTGTTGTTATTCATGTGGCTTAATTGTCTTTGTTCTTTGTTCAAGTCAGATATCAGTAAACACTAAAACTATACTGTGTGTGTCTGTCTATAGTTTTTGAAGGACAGTTTTGCTATTTAGAATATCAGATTAACTACTTTATTGCTAAGCAGCTACACTCTTGTGGACTACTTATGTTTTCATAATGTATTAAGTTTTATAGCATTTATCTATTTTATATTCCTTAGTGATGTCATATAAAGCTACAAAGAGACATGGAAATAGCCCTGATGTTGAAGTATGTAGACCTACTTCCTATCTCTACCTTTTTTTAAAAAATAGTCATTTAACATTGGACAACTCATTTTATCTCTCAGAATTCCAGGTGAAACCTTTTTCTCCAGATTGTTTATCTAATGTCTTAATACCCCATTTTGGAAATGAAATTAGAAACTTCATAATGTAGAATATATAATAGTTATTAAAATTACTACCAGGTATTAAAAAAAATAGAAGCTTATGCTTTTGAGTACTTACTGTGTGGTAGAATTCCAGGGACTGGGGAGCCTGGTGGGCTGCCGTCTATGGGGTCGCACAGAGTCAGACACGACTGAAGCGACTTAGCAGCAGCAGCAGACACTGTTGTGATTTTTGTGTATTAACCTATATAACCTCTCCTGAGACAAAGGAAAGAGCTAATTTCCTTGCGATAACAGTGCTAATAAATGGTAAAGTTGCTGTCTAAATCCGGGCAATCCAGCTTTGAAATCCTCATGCTTAACTGAAGAAGAGAACAAACAAAGAACCACAATAGCTTTTTTGCCAGAAATTTTGCAGTTAGAGATACTGGAATTTATAATATCTTAAACAATTAGTGGTTTTTAAATAAACATTTCAATAAAAATATCAATAAGGCTTTATAAAACATTTTGGAGAAACAACTACTAAGCAAAGGCAACTTGTTTTCTTAGTTTCCTCATCTATAAAAGCAGCATTATTTCCATCCCCTGCCTCTTTGCCAGTTCCAATATTCTGCAGTTCTGAGTGTTGTGGGAAAAAGTCAAAAGCTACAACATACAACCAGATTCTGAAAAGGACATTCAATATAAAGAAAAGCAATCAAGAAAAATTTGTAATAAAATCAGAGGTGTAATAGAAAAATCAAAATGTTTTGTAACTATCAGAGATCTTGAGATTGGACATGCATATTTCAGCAATCTAAAGTCATGCCCCAAATTTATGAACTCATCTTTATGGCTGATTTGTGATGAGAAACTTATATTTTGTGATGAGAAGCTTCATTTTTTTCAAGTAGTTTAAGCCATAAGGTGGTATACAAATGAAAACAGTGATTGAACAGAATGGTAGTTGTGCAAATTTATTTTGAAATAGTTAAGATTTATACAGTGAATTCACACATTAGAACAGTATTGATAATTCAACAAAAATTTTTGTTCATGTGCTAAGCATTAGAGATAGAGATATCAGTTTAAAAGTCAATTGTGTATCTTTATAAATTAGAGAATTTCTAACCCAAGGGTATTCATTATTTGATTTAAGGGAACAATGCAGCTAGTTTCAATTCTCACTACCTAATTTTTTTTAAAGGAGGGAAAAATGGATTGTCTTAATTTTCTAGAATGCAGTATTAGTAGGGCCCATTATTTTTAGAGTTTCATTGAATCACAGATTTTGAAGAACTGTGAAGGTATTTGGAAGAAATACAATTACAGTTTTAGACAAGATGCATGGATTTTTAACACATATGAGCAATGCTTTTATTTCTGTGACTGCCTTTGAAGTGCAGACCTTGGGATGTGTCTAAATTACAAACATCTGCCTTTCAGTATGGCCCAATTTGAACAGGAACTGATTATGCTGAAAGGTGAACTGTGTTACCCAATAGGACATGGTATCCCTGGAATTTTCAAGATGTATATGTGAATCCCAGAAAAATGCTGAAGTTTTTAATTCTTTGGCCAAATGTGGTCTAAACCAATTTGTTTTCATGAATCTAATACAATTAAAGCTAATAGTCAACATCAGTAATATAAACCAACAAGTTGATATGTACCCTAACAGAATATACTCTCCAGTACCCAAGAATGATTCTATTTTATCCTGCCTCTGTTTACACTCAGTTGATTTACTTGTTTTTGGTATAAAGTGATAAAGAAATTAACACCTTTACAAATATATTTCAGAATAACAATGTTTAAACTGCATATCAAAAATTTGGGGATTTTGCAATTAACATGGCTAACCAAGGGGCTTCCCTAGTGGCTCGGTGGTAAAGAATTTTGCTGCCAATGCAGGAGACATGGGTTCAATCCCTGATCCGGGAAGATCCCATATGCTGCCGAGCAACTAAGCCTGTGTGCCACAACTGCTAAACCTGTGCAGTAGTGCCCCAGAGCTGCACCTACTAAAGCCTGTGCTCCCTAGAGCCCAGGCTCCACACCAAGAAAAGCCACTGTGGTGAGAAATCTGTGCACCACAATGAAGAGTAGCCCCCACTCACTGCAACTAGAGAAAAGCCCATGCAGCAAAGAAAACCCAGCACAGCCAAAAATAAATAAGTTTAAAAAATTTCTAAAAGATGGCTAAGTATGAGCTATACATGACATTATCAGCATGATTGATATAATGGTTCAAGCCACATATCAAAATATGAGTCATACGTGACAAGCTATGAGCTATGCATGACATAGCAGCATGATGTGAGATAATGGTTCAAACCTCAGATCACATCCTGATTATTGGTGGGTGGTGAAATCGATTTAGTAAGTAACTATTAACACCTTTTTTTATGAAATACAAAAGAAAATAGGAATAATGAAACCTTTCTTTTATAAAGCTTTTCATTCATTTTTATACATATACATGTATACATGTACTGTGTCATGATGTAAAATACAGTTCTTACTCTGGGTTACCATTTAAAAATTCTGAAACCCAGTACTACCGGGCAGTGTCCTAGCCAGCAGCATCCTCAGTTACATGAAATACTCTACTATGATTCTGGTGTTCTGAAGATTCACACTGTGAACTTCTCAAAAGTGGAATTAACTTTTCAATAAAATCATACTTGGAAAACACCACTTAACATCACTGAAAGGGCCCTCAAATGAAGAAGCAGTGAAAGCAAAATGTAGGTTATTGGCCACATGGGGAAGAGTGTGCAGATCACTGAAATGGCAAACATTATTTTCTTCAGAGAAAGTCCGGTCATAACAAGGTATGTTGTTGTTAGTCGCCCAGTCGTGTCTGACTCTTTGCGACCACATGGGCTGCAGCATACCAGGCTTCCCTGGCCTCACTATCTCCCAGAGTTTGCTCAAACTCATGCCCATTGAGTCGATGATGCTATCCAACCATCTCATCCTCTATCACCCCCTTCTCTTCCTGCCCTCAGTCTTTCCTGGCATCAGTCTTTTCTAATGAATCAACTCTTTGCAATAGGTAGACAAAGTATTGGAGCTTCAGCTTCAGCATCAGTCCTTCCAATGAATATTCAAAAGCATCTCCTTTTTCTTTATTTCTTCTGAAAAGTTTGATCTTGATGTCAGCATTTTAAATTACCTGCCACTTTTTCAGGAACCTAATTATTTGGAAGGAAAGTTATGACCAACCTAGATAGCATATTAAAAAGCAGAGATATTACTTTGCCAACAAAGGTACGTCTAGTCAAGGCTATGGTTTTTCCAGTGGTTATGCATGGATGTGAGAGTTGGACTGTGAAGAAAGCTGAGCACCAAAGAATTGATGCTTTTGAACTGTGGTTCTGGAGAAGACTTTTGAGAGTCCCTTGGACTGTAAGGAGATCCAACCAGTCCATCCTGGAGGAGACCAGTCTCCTGATGGACTGATGCTGAGGCTGAAACTCCAATACTTTGGCCACCTCATGTGAAGAGTTGACTCATTAGAAAAGACCCTGATGCTGAGAGGGATTGGGGGCAGGAGGAGAAGGGGACGACAGAGGATGAGATGGCTGGATGGCATCACCGACTCAATGTACATGAGTTTGGGTGAATTCCGGGAGTTGGTGATGGACAGGGAGGCCTGGTGTGCTGTGATTCATGGGGTCGCAAAGAGTCAGACACGACTGAGTGACTGAACTGAATTATTGTTTAAATAAATGATATTTGTCACTGCTCAATGACAAACACAGCCAATCATACACCCTCATGCAAAAAGTAAGCAACTTTTGGATTACTTTTGTATTGCTAATAAAAGAAATCCACATTTTTGGCTAATTGGCTATAACTTGCGGTTGCACAGGCCTCCCTGGTGGCTCAGACCATAAAGAAACTTCTGCAATGCAGGAGACCTGGGTTCAGTCCCTAGGTCAGGAAGATCCCCTGGAGAAGGGAATGGCAACGCATTCCAGTATTGCTGCCTAGAAAATCCCATGGACAGAGGAGCCTGGTGGGCTACAGTGCATGGGGTCACAAAGAGTCGGACACAACTGAGTGACTAACACACGTACAGTTGCACATTGTAATTGACATTCCTTACAAATGTGCATAGTATAGGTGCACATTTAGGTATTTCTGATCTTGGGGCTTACTGTTGATACAGTTACCTCTTAACCTAGATAAGCAAACTGAGCCCCTAAGAAGTGATGCACTGGCCCAAGGTCGTGCAGCTCATCTGTGTATTATCCTTCTAGGTGATCAAAGACAAATAAATGGCCTTTATCTCTGTATGGCTATCACTTCTCTCACTAATACAGTACCAGGTACATAGTAATCTATCAACAAATGTTTTTGAAATTTGAGTGCACTAGCCAATGTAATATTAAATTTCAAACTTTATATGCAAGCCATTTTCCTAAACTTGTGGACTGTTTGTTTTATCAGCTGTGATTTTATACTTTTCTGTAGTTCACTGAATTTTCATGAACCCTTTTGACAAATGTTACCAGTAGTTAGAGTTTATAAACCAATGTATCAGCTGTTCTAAATTAAAAATTAAGATTATCAATTTGCTTAGTTTTTGCTGCACCTGTCCTACTGGTAGTGCCATTTCTCTCTCTGCTCTTCCCCCTTAGCCAGAAAGAACTTCCAGCTCACTTGAACAGATTGTCATCTCTCCCACAAATAAGCACGGCCCTTACACATTTGGCAGCATTGAAAAGACTCCCTTCAAAAAGCTGAGTTAGAAGCTTCTTCCAGAACTCCTGTGAGTTAGTGGTGTGTTTGCTACAACAGACTTTTTATCATTGTCTTCATTAAACCTGGTCCTTGTCTGGTAGGAAGGAGTGGAGAGAACCATTCTTTCATAGACTTCATCAATGGCTTATTAAAGCCACTCATTTATACTAATCAGCATACAGATTAGGGCTCATCTGGGTTGTTTGTGCCCAGGTGGTGAGTGAGCAGATTCACCCTTGATTTGGCCACTGCTGCTGCTCCCAATGTTCTTCAGAGATTGCTTCTCCACTGAGGCTGCCAGCCTGGAAGCTCTGGCCAGGTACTGGGGACTGAATCCACCTGGAACCAGATAGTTTGCTTACACCCAGTTTGTAAATGATGAAGTGCTTTACAAATGTTAGATATTACTGGCCTCTATGGGAGAGCACTCATCCTTTACCAGTCCTTCTGTACCTTACCTTGGTGATATAAGTAAATCTTTGCGTCTTTAAAAGCACCTCTCAAATACTTTGTGCTCCATTTGAATGAAGAGGAATGGAAGTGTGAAGCTAATGGCTCTGATTACTGTTAGCAGGCTATTTGGCATCCTTTATCTGTAAAAGTATTTTTCTGTAAAATGTTTTCACTGACAATATAATTTCTCTGGCTTAAAAAAAAATCTTGACAATATCCCTTCCCAATGCCGAAGCTCTTTGAAAAGGACATATTTGCACCAAGTCCATCTTTTTTCCGTCCCAAGAATTAATTCTCCCTCAAGGGTGTTTTATCTTTGCTACCACTTCATACTTTGCTATTTGTTCCTAGGGGCTGGGGGAGGAGTGCAATAAATTTGTGCATAATTAATACCATGAGCACGGCAGATGCATGCACACACATGACTGTTTCCTTTGCTGGCAGCTGTAAAGAGTACTAAAGGCTGAGGGGCTGTGTGTTCATTTGCTTCCCAGATAGCGTGATGGATCATATGTTGTCCTGTCATTCCACACTGTAGTAAAAAAAAAAAATCATTAACCTTCCCAGTGCAAGTTTTTGAAAGATTATAAAATCTTTATAAATTATAAAGATTATAAATAGATTATAAGACTATTATAGTCTCCACAGTTTTAATATACCAAGCAGATTAAGTACATAGTGACCTTTTAAAGTGAATTAAAATACAATTATACCACCTTCTTACATAAACTCAGATAGCTTATGATGGCTTAAGTTTCAGTTGAGCCACATCAGTTTATAATTAACATTTTTCCAAAGATTTGGTTTTACTTTATATTTTACTTTATATTTAGGATAGGCACTCCTTTGCTCAAACCAAAGTGCTCTGGTGTACTAGTAAAACATCTACAACTCTGTTGAGTCTGTTCCATCTGTCAAATGCTAACTGACAGTACTCCTGAATCACATTTATTTAGAAGGGCACAAGTTGTCTGCACAGAATGCTTATCACCAGTTCCTGATCTTATTTTTGCTAATCCAGGGACTTTCAATTGCTGTATTCCATAAATCAGTTTATGGACACAGCTTAGCTTGAAGCCTTTCTGAGACTAAAACAGGGTGTGCTTCCTCCTGTCCCTCTACCTTAGAAGTAGGTTTTCTGTTGTATCTGATATAAAAGCAAGATATATAAAGGGGGGAGAATATGCAATACATTATATAGTAAGTGATTATAAATTTAAGCAAATTGGAAAAATTGAAAAAATTATAATTAAAAACATCTGGAATCTTACCACTTACAGATTATATTATTATTATTATTTTGTTGTATCAGACTTTTCTCAGCATACACAAACATTGATTGAGCTGATTTTTTTTTTAAAAGAATACCTGTCATGTTATTCTATTTTGTAACCAGCTTTTCTTTTTCTTTTCCTTAAGAATATGTTACCGACATCTTTGTATAGCAGTGAGTGAGGATGCCACCTCCTACTTCTCTCAATTTCTAATTTTTAAGATGACAATTTTATTATAGCTTAGGGCATAATAATCACAACACTTTAGTTTTTCAGTTGAAAAAATTGTTGAATTGTGGTTATCCTTACCAAAAGATAAAGAATGAAGCAATTACATATTCCCCTGCAACTGGTAAAATTTGTCCCATGAATTAACCATTTAACAAAGCCATTCCAGAGATCACTTATATTGGATCTGTAATTGTGCTAAAGTTCAGCTGCATCTAAAAAATACCTAAAAAAATAAAAAAATTTAAAAATAAAAAATACCTAATCTTTAATCTTCGGTGAAAGAATAGTGATTAAAATGGGAAAAGATCAACATTTTGCTTGAGAACAGCAATTTGATGTCCACTTTATTTCCTATGCAGCCTTCTCCCTGGTAGCCAAAAACAAGGTAGCAGGAGAAACCAGCTCGTAACACTGACACTGGGAATGGTTACGACTTCTGGCTCACTGAAATCTAAGGTGTTACTTTGACGATTTGTGTATGACATTGCTGTAGCGTCAGACTTAAACACATGACACAAACCACTTTTGTGCAAAAAGCATTTTTGCATCTGCCTGTACAGGTAAGCTATTCTGCTCGTCTCACAACCTCTAGAAATGTAGAGATGAAGAAACCTGTTTCCTATTTGATTACTCTGTAGGCAGTGATAAACTCTCTAAAGTTTATTATAAAATAAACTTTATATTATTGATAATGACAGTCATATAATCTGAAATAATGATTCAAAAAACTGTAAGTCAATGTTACAGAGACCTCCGATTTTGGTTAAAATAGTCTTTTCATGTGTTCAATTGTTGAATTAAAACCCACTTTCTTCCCAAATATCTGGACACACTTTAATCTTGGTTTCCATGCTGTGCCTTTCATCTGTCTAACTTATATTGTACCCTCCCTGAGACTATGTTCCAGATTCCCTTCTAAGCACTCTACATACTTACTTATTAGAGAAGGAAGGAAGGAAGGAATATGGTCAATTATGCCATTATTGTTTGTTGCAACTTTGCACTTAAACCTGTTATTGTTCTGAATTCAATATATATGAGTTATTTCCAAGTATTAGGGCCCTTCAAGACCCAGAATTTAGCAGTGTGACCTTTAATTGACCCAACTAGGACTTCTTTGCCAGTTGGTGGAGTGGGCTGCCAGTCATTATAGTTTAAAAAATGGAAATGACTTAAAGTGGTTTAAAAAATAGAAATAGTTTCATTATAATTTCAGATATTAGAACCAAGAGGGATTGGGTACAAAAAGTTTCACAAAGAAAGTGATCATTAAAGTTTAGTTGGAAGGAAAGGTCCATGTGAAGACAACAGATTAAAAATAATATCATGAGCAAAAGATGTCTCATCAGTTTACAAAAAAGCAGTTTACAAATTAATTTCTTCATTATAAATACTAAGATTTGCGTTTCTAAACTCAGGATTTTAGAACTGGAAGAAACTTCAAGGAATTATGCTTTGCAACCGCCCCCCTCCCATTTAATAGTTGAGGAAAACCAAGATTCAGAGAAATAATTGATTTGCCCCAAATCTCACAATGAAATTGGTAGTTTAACACCTTGCAGTAAAATTTAGATCTTCTTCCTTATAGTGTTTTGCTTTATTTCATTACAGCTCTCTAATCTGTTGGACTTCTGAGGGTAGCTAACTTCGGGGCTCTTTTTAGCCTATCTCTTTCTAATAGAAAGTATTTGCTTGCCTCCCCATCCCCCCCCTGCCCAAGGTCTTGGAACAGTAGTCCTTGAATCCGTCTCAGGGTCACTTCTATCTAAAGCACCAAAATGTGGCAGTTAGGCTGTAGGTTCTTCTCTGGCTATCATTATCCTTGCTACTGTAAATTTTAGATTGGTTGCCTAGACAAATCATTCCTCAAGAATCTGAGGCAAGAGTTGGGGGTGGAGGGGAGAGCTCATTAAGCAAGTGCCTTTTAAAAAAATTATTTCCTTCCTGATGGCTGTGCTGTGTCTTTGCTGCTACATGGTCAGTGGCTTCTCTTGTTGCAGAGCAGCGGCTTCAGTAGTTGCGGCTCCTGGGTTAGAGCACAGGCTCAACAGTTGTGGCACATGGACTTAGTTGCTGCGTGGCATTTGGGATCTTCCCAGATCAGGGATTAAACCCATGTCTCCTGTATTGGCAGGTGGATCCTTTACCACTGAGCCACCAGAGAAGCCCAGCAGGTGCCTTCTTATATTTAAGTACAGTAAATATCTAAACAGGTGAATGCGTATAGTAGTAAGCCATGTAATGAACAAAAAAGATCAGATCATTAAATGTTCTTATTAACATATATATGGGCTGATAGCCCTATCATCTTCCTAGAAATATTTGTGATTCTAAAGGAGAGTAGTACACATCACTTTGGGGTATAATTTTAAAAGTAAACATTTCAAGCAGTGGAAAGATACTTAAGTGTGTGCTGGATAAGTCACTTTTGTCTGGGACGCAAGCAGCTCCCTTAGGCTATTCTGCTTTTTATACTTTCCTACCTTCCTGGACTTGTTAACCCAAGCGAGTCCAAAGTTTTTTCTTTGATGGCTGTTGTTGGCAATGGAGGTATTATATTCCGCTTAAGCAAGGATGGTCATTTGAAAGTATAGGTCACTTATAAATTATAAATTTGTAAATACAGGTATATTTGCTAATTGCATTAACAGAAAAAGAATCAGAAAATAAAATGTTTTTGTTGCTTCTTCCTGGTCTGGAATTTCAGAAAGTAAGGGAACACAACTCTGGTTATCCAAAACCAGGTCCACTGTTAAAATTAGTGTCGGAGTTTCTTTTTGTAAATCCCTCTTCACTTTACCAGTGCTGATCTCAGACCTCAAACTGTTTCAAAACCATAACATTTCTTAGTGACTGATTGATCTGTATTATGTGTCTAGCCATCAGAGGGACCTTGGGATGTTGCTTGTGTAAACTGTAATCCAATCTGATGCTGTGCATTTAGTTACAGTCTTTCATAGACCTATTGGCGATACTCTATCCTCCTGGATTTGAGAGCAGAGCTTATCTGATACCTTCAGGGGAAAAAAAATCCATTCATTTTTCTCTTTTACCCACTTAAATAACTCAACACATCTGGTAACACTGTAGGATCATTGTCCTTGTAGTTCCTCTGCAGCTTATATTGCTACAATATTTCTAAAGTATTTGGTTACCTAAAGGGCAATGCGATTAAAAAAAAAAAAGACTTAGTTTAGGTCTTACAAATTAACCCATCTGCAGAGCTAGAAAAAAATATCCCTTTAATCAGCAAAATTTCCATATCAGTTGCCTTGTGTGTGTTATACAGGATGAATGTAAATATAAATTTGGAGATAAATGCTTATGTGTTAAAATTTTAAAGCATACCTTTCTACAAATTAATGTCATTTACCTCTAAGAAAATGTTTATTAAATCCAAGGTACCTGAGGTTGAAGTATCTTGTTGTTTGAGTCTGTATCCTTTGGCTTAATAATGTCTTCAATTACAAGAATGATAAAAGCTGAAACAAAATCCTTTAATTCAATCAGAACTAAGCTAAATTTTAGGAAGCCAAGAGTGGGAATTTGATATAAGACTTCATAACATAGAGAGCTAAATATACAAGATACTAAGACTTGGTAAGAAACAGATAGGGTTGCCTTGAGAATTGTTGTTTGAAATGGCTGCATTGAACATTATAATAAATACCATTATTTTGTTCTCCTGAGTTATGACGGTTTATGCAAACATCTCTAAACTGTACAGTAGTTCCAAGGAGAACATGTACTGTTTTCTGCTTGTTTTACAGTCTGGAACAAGTTCAAAGCTTTTGATTTTTTTAATAGTCTAAGCCTTGAAAATAATACAGGTTAGATGAATACAATTTTAGTATTACAGTTCTATTAAAATTTTCAGTGTTGTAGTACATTTGACCCAAGGGCCCTATACCAAATATATCCACAGCACATTTATAGTGCAACAGAATGAACACATTAGAAAGGTTCACTGTTCTTTTGCTTTTGCTCTTCTTTCTGTGTTAAGTATGAAAATTGGCATTGTGATGGCTCCCAGAATGGGGATATTGAAAAAGTGTCCACCTGACAGAAACAAACATTCAGAAAATAAATTGGGTTAAGATTTTATTCATTATCTGAAATTTAAACTTATGTTCAATATGGCTATTACTGGATTTTCACATATAGTTGTTAAATGCTATGCTTGTAAGTTTTTTTTTGTTTGAATTATGACTGGAAAAATTGGATCACAGCTCTAATATCCAGGTGGACAATGCCATTTGCCAGGATTTTTGTGCATAACCCCTCCTTTTTTTTTTCTATCAAACACAATACTCCCTTGCAAGTGAGCCTCCTGAGGCAGTCTGAGGTAAAAATGGGGATACATTTTTTAAATTCTTCTGAGTTTTTCTTTTTTTCTTGTTTTTTAGGTTGTGGAACTTTTGGCAAGTGCTCTTATGGATTTGGTACAAGGAGTATACTATGAAAATTCTACTTTAGCAAAGGTAAGGATTTGGTACTCATTATAAAATGTTAGATTAAAAACCCTCATGGCAGAACTAGAATTGAGTGAAAATGTCATTCTTGTTTTGTGTTTAGATTAGTGTTTGGGCTACAAATTCATGGCCATACGCTTAGTACATAGCAGATTTAGCCAATTAAAACAACCTCTTATCTTCTGGCTGGATTCACAGTCTGCTCCGTCTGCAGCAGCCCAGTAGACACCTTTCTGGCTGGCAGGTAGCACTGTCAATAAGGCAGACAGGCTGGAGAAGCAGCTCATGGCTCATGGTGACGTGACTGGACCCAGCCTTTCCTCAGAAGAAGAGGCTTTCCGTGTCCCAAAAGTGTGGATGTGATCCCAAGAAGGTGACTGTTGGGGGCATAAGGGAGGAATGTCTTTTATATCCAAGATCTAAAATTTACTGCGCTATTAGATTCTCTATGATAAGATACAGAGTGATTGTACAGTTGGATTATTTTGATTAATTTTATAGATCTAGAATTAAGGTTTTTTGACTCATTTAGCAGGACATCTCAAAAAGGGTTATGTTTTATTTCCTTCAAATGCACTTATTTCATTTCAGCAGGATATTGAATGTGAAGCAATTGCTTCATTGACCACCACCATCATTTAACATGTTATATGCTATTATAAGGGACTCCTTTATTAGTGTTTCATTATTCTAACTTCTTTAGCTCTCTGCATTAGCAAGATTCCACTCACTGCAAATTAGAAAAAATATGCATGTATGCACATCTTAAGCTTTTTGACATTTCCATTTGAAAAAAAAGAAAGATAAATTTTACTGGAAGTGAAACATAGGGCATGAGCAACCTGGATATGAAATTTTAAATTTAAAAGTATAACCCAGGGATTCTGGATGGCTCTGAGAGTGGTTAGTGAAATATGAAGAATTGTACCTTGAACATCTGCTAACATTTGGTTCAGGGAACAGTTCCTGGCAGGCATATCTTAGCTTCACGTACGTAGCATAGTGCTGTGTGGTGACTGGCAGGATATATGACCACAGTAGACCCCATTTGCTGTGTTTTTCAAAAACATACCATAGTTCTCTGCCACGGCTGAGGGTAAATAGCAGTTTGTAAAATGGAGGACCTGGTCTAGTTCCACTCATAAAAAGACACCTCATATAAAGTATGATGAAGTTGATGGTAGGTAAGCACATAATGGGCATCCCTGGTGGCTTAGTGGTAAAGAATCCACCTGCCAATGCAGGAGACCCGGGTTTGAGCCCTGGGTCGGGAAGATCCCCTGGAGAAGGAAATAGCAACCCACTCTAGCAATCTTGCTTGGGAAATCCCATGGACAGAGGACCCTGGCAGGCTTCAGTCCACTGGGTTGAACAGTGTCCGACACAACTTAACAACTAAATAACAACAAGCACATAACACTATGGTAAGTAATTCATGAGTGTCTTCCTTGAAGTCTTCACAGTAATCCTGCTAGCAGAGACTACTGCTCTGCCCATTTTACATCTGTGAAAACTGAGGCTTAGAAAAGATTAATGTGCCCATAGTCATACAACTTGCTAGTTGAGATTTGAACTTAAGAGCTCAGCTCTTAACCTTTCATCCTGTACCTTAATGAAACCTGATCTGTGAGCATGCCTCTGTCATACCTGAGATCCCACCGTATATGATGATTGCAATGGCCTCTTCTGGCAGTTTTGGAAAAGGAAGTGGCAACCCACTCCAGTATTCTTGCCTGGAAAATTCCATAGACAGAGGAGCCTGGCGGGCTGCAGTCCATGGGGTCACAAAGAGTCAGACGTGACTGAGTGCGCATGCGAGCTTCTGGCAGTTGAAGCATTGTTTTTGTCCTGGGATATTTCTTAGGTGTTTATTGGGATTCCCTGGTGGCTCAGACGGTAAAGCGTCCGCCCGCAATGTGGGAGACCCAGGTTCAATCCGCGAGTTGGGATGATCCCCTGGAGAAGGAAATGGCAACCCACTCCAGTCCTCTTGCCTAGAAAATTCCATGGATGGAGGTGTTATTAGGTTGGTGCAAAACTAATTGTGGTTTTTGCATTGTCAAAATTTGTTGTTTGTTATTGAACATATTCTTAAATAAATGTGATTATGTTATATATCGGGCTTCCCTGGTAGCTCAGCTGGTAAAGAATCCACTTGCAATATAGGAGACCTGGGTTCGATTCCTGGGTTGGGAAAAACCCCTGGAGTAGGGAACGGCTACCCACTCCAGTATTCTGACCTGGAGAATTCCATGGGCTGTATAGTCCATGGGGTCACAAAGAGTCAGACACGACTGAGCAGCTTCCATTCACTCACTCATGTTATACATCATTTTAATGCGCATTTCTTGCTTTATATGTTTTTGCTAATGACTTCTTACTTGCTACTTATTTTATATTTGTCTTAGACTGTGGATATGATGTTAGACAAAAAGCAAATTCTAGCAGTTTTCTTATTTGAATTCCAAATGGCTTGGTTGTAAAGCAGCAGAGATAATTTGCAGCATCAACACCACATTTGGTCCAGGAACTGCTAATGAACATACAGTGCGCTGGAGGTTCAAGAAGTTTTGCAAAGGAGATAAGAGCTTTGAAGATGAGGAGCGCAGTGGCCAGCCTTTGGAAGGTGACAACAACCGAGAGTGGTCACTGAAGCTGATTCTCTTACAACTACACGAGAAGTTGCCAAAGAACTCTACGTAAGCCATTCTATGATCATTCGGTATTTGAAGCAAATTGGAAAAGTGAAAAAGCTCCATACGTGGGTAGCTCATGAACTGACTGCAAATCAAAAAAATTGTTCTTTTGAAGTGTCATCTTTTCTTATTTTACACAATAACAACGAACCATTTCTTGATCGGATTGTGACGTGCAAAGAAAAGTGGATTTTATATGACAACCAGTGACGACCAGCTCAGTGGTTGGACCGAGAAGAAGCTCCAAAGCACTTCCCAAAGCCAAACTTGCACCAAAAAAAGTTCATGGTCACTATTTGATGGCCTGCTGCCTGTCTGATCCATTTGTCCACTACAGCTTTCTGAATCTTGGAGACACCATTACATCTGAGAAGTATGCTCAGCAAATCAATGAGATGCATGAAAAACTGCAGTGCCTGCAACTGGCATTGGTCAACAGAATGGGCCCAGTTCTCCACGACAGCGCCTGACCGCATATCACACATCCAATACTTCAAAAGTTGAACAAATTGGACCACAAAGTTTTGCCTCCTCCGCCACATTCACCTGCCTTCTTGTCAACCAACTACCACTTCTTCATGTATCTCGACAACTTTTTGCAGGGAAAACTCTTCCACAACCAGAAAGCAGAAATTGCTTTCCAAGAGTTCATTGAATCCCGAAGCACAGATTTTTATGCTACAGGAACAAACTTATTTCTTGTTGGCAAAATTGTGTTGATTGTAATGGTTCCTATTTTGATTAATAAAGCTGTGTTTGAACCTAGTTTTAATAACTCAAAATTCATGGTCCGAAACTGCAATTACACTTGCACCAATCTAATAGTTCCATATAAGATATTAATGTTTTATAGTTAAATATCTGTTAAGTTTTAAGTGAAAATATTATTGTTGATTTTAAGGTTCTTGACTTACTTACTCTTACCATTTGTCCACTATAGTTGTCACAGTTTATTAATAACTTTGTGAACATTTGTTAAATACTTTCTATATTTCAGGCAGTCCTACTAGCAACAAGAGTAAATGCTTAGCGCTTTACAGTTTGCTTATACTTTCTACATAATCACCTATGAAAATGGTATCATTTGTTGGTATACCCATTTTATAGAGGAAAAAGCCTAAAATTCAGAGATGACAAATGCCAGGAAAGCATAGTGTCTGGAAATGGTTAATGCATGTTTGAAAGTGACATGATCCGCACCCAGGGTTTTTTGGCTCCAAGTCCCATATAATCTCTTTCTTCCTGAGAAAGAGAAGAGAGGTGGCAACAAAGTCTTCAATGAACCACCTGTTAGTAGGCACCAGTTGCTGACTTTGATTATCTAGTAAATTTTACTCAGAAGATTCTAGCAATGCTTTGTCATCTGCCCTCTTTCCCTGCTACCTTCCCAAACACTTCAGAATTTTTTTAAGCAGTTGCATTTCTGAATATAGCCAAACCATTTAAAGAGCTGTTCTTTTTTTATAACGGAAACAAAAATGCATAGTTGAACTGAAGCAGTAGAAGTGCTTCTTGATGCCTCCATTTGCTCTCTAGGACCAATTTAGGTTAACCACATTTCCCTTCCTAACCAGAAAAATTCTGAGTTTTTTATCCCCCTTCTGAGTGTGCTTTCCATTGCAGTGGCTCTTCAGAATTTGGTTTTTTTAACTTGGCCCAGGAGTCACTTCAGAGGCAGAGAGAGCACTGCCCCACATGGAGTGCCTTCAAGGTTTTCATGTTCTGACATGATTGGGAAGCAGCCACAAGTGGAGGTCACGTGGAAAGTGAGTTGCACAACCTCCTCGCCTGGGGCCAATTCGTACACAAAAGAATTGCTTTGTGATTTAAAATGAGCTGCAAACCATTTCATCTCTCCAGGGATAAGAGGATACAATAGTGGTCTGTTTTCTCCCTCCTTAGTGCTCCTTTCTTAGTGCAGTGATGAAGAAGCTGGGTAGTATAAAAATAGCTTTCTGTGGAGTAATAGTAATAGCTTTCTGACTAGAGTAAATGCATTAAAACAAATGGAGGCGAGTTGTAACTAAATATGTTAAAAATCACCTTCTCTGGAAGTTTGTAGAGTAATTACTTAATCATCCTTAAAACTATGAAAATTTATGTGACTTATGTTAGTAATGCTTAACAGATTGTATGTAAATTGGGATTCAGTGTTATTTAGAAAATTCATCCTTGTTCTATCCTTTGCAAATAACATTTTTATTTTTGTATTTTTGCTAGTTTGTGAGCCATTTCTTCTTGCAATAAAAATTAGTCCTTGTGCTTTTTTTAGTGTTTATTTATATCTTCCTTCCCTTTACCTGTTTTTCTTTTCTTGTTAACTAATTAAACAAAGAAGCACATCAGATTTAAAAATACACTTTAAATGGTCATTTGCCATGCTAAAAGATCTCTAGTTAACATTCTATTCATATTATTCACTGTGCATACTAAATATTTTATAGTTTAGCTAAAGTTGCTTTGAATCCATAGGCCATTATATCTAAAATCTTTTTAACACAATTATGTTATTATTATAACTTAGTTTCTAATTAGAAAAGTAAATACGTGTTCATTAACTAAAAATTGACAGCACAGAAAAAGGTTGAAGAAAATAAAAATTATTTTATATAAGCCATCCCCAGAAATGAATTATGATTACATTCTAGTATATTTCCTTCTAGCTTTCATTCTGTATTCCTCCCATTTTTTAAAAAATTTCTCCCATTTTTGAGTTATTATTGTATATACAATTTTTTCATTCTGATTTACTCCCCAGGATAGTCATTTTTTGTTACTAAAAGTCTTCAAAATATCTAATGGCTATTTAATATTTCCTCATTACTTCATTACTTTCATTCATATACTGTACTATAATTTACTGAACCATTCCACAGTTTTTGGACACTTGTTTTGTTTTCTTTCCTCTTTTTTTTTTTTTTACTAATGTAAATGATATTATGATGAACATTTTAGTGTATATAACTTTGCTTTATTTCATACTGTTTGCTAAAAAAGTTCTGAAAGTCACATTCTTGAATTAAAAAGTAAGAATATTTTTAATATATCCCTATGTAGAAAAGGACTTCTGTCCTTAAAAAAAAACTTGCTTGTAAGGTTAGCCCTTGGCTAGCATCTGGAAACTTGGATTTTAGAAATGTTTCCCCCATTCTCTAACTGATAAGGGCAGTTCACTGTACCTAAACAGTCTCTGCCAACAGTATGGTTTATATTGATCACCTCCTTTCCTTCTGGGAGTCTAGAATTTTGGTACATGCTAGGCAGAGGATACCTACATTGCCAGCTCCAACCAAAACCCTGAGGACTGAGTCACCAGTGAATATACCTGCTAGACAGCATTTCACATGTGTTTTCATATGTGTTAATTCGCAGAGTCTTTTGTGACCCCACCGGAAGAGGAAGAATTCTTAACACCTTACCCCTGGTTTCCTCTAGTCTTCATCTCATGCACCTTTTTCCTTTGCTGGTTTTTGTATCCTTTTGATGTGTGAGTTCAACTATATGCTGAGTTCTGTGTATCCTCCTAAAAAATCATCAAACCTGGGAGTGATCTTAGGAACCCCAACACTGTCTTTTTCTGATTTTTTATTGTTTATTTCCCATCCACTCCTGCTCCCTCCTTAGGAATCTATAATCAAGGTCCTCTGCAAGGCATGTGTCTTTAATTTCTGTTGCTGTTAAAATGGGGAACAGCAGACTTCTTCCCTGTTTTCAGAGATTCTGCTCATGTTAGCTCAATTGCAGTCTCAGGAGTTTGTTGTTTGTTTAGTCACTAAATCATGTCCAGCTCTTTTGGGACCCCATGGACTGTAGCTTGCCAGGCTCCTCTGTCCATGGGATTTCCCAGACGAGAATACTGGAGTGGTTCACCAGTTCCTTCTCCAGGGGATCTTCCCAACCCAGGGATCAAATTTGTGTCTCCTGAGTTGCAGGCGGATTCTTCACCATTGAGCCACTAGGGAAGCTGAGAGAGGGTTTTAAAGAGAATCAAGTTCTCAACTGATTTTAACACTATCGCTGAAATAGTAAAGATCCATTCTGTTTTTTTTTTTTTTCCTAAACACATTGTATTTTCAGTAGATTATTGTTTTATGAGGAATATCATTATTTTGTGGGGCAAGATAACTTCTATCCACTTACTTGTTTTATCTTTATGTTTATCTTATTTTGACTCTTGTGCAACTTTCAAGTAAAACATGGAAATAAGCTATTTCAGTCCACTAGGAAGTTGTACATTATCTCTTATTTGCAAAAGCCTTATGCCACCATCTAATATATAATAAAGAGATAAACAAGCTAAGTTTTCACCATTGAAAACCATAACAGGAGGAAAATGTGAACAAAAATTTTATCTGTTTGGGAAAAATCAGAAAAAATATTAAGATCATGATACTTTAGAAAAGCATTTAAGTATCTTTCATATTTGCCCTCTTAGTTAATATCTACAGTGCTTTTCATCTCTTTATGTTGATCCCAATTTCCATGTGGTATTTTTTTTTTCTTCCTAAAAGATGTATTTTAACAGTACTTATAGTGCAGGCCTGCTAGTGATTAATTCTTTCTTTTGTGTGTCTGAAATAGTCTACTTCAACACTGCTCTTGAAAGATATGTTCACTGGATACAGAATTCAAGATTGATTTTTTTTTTCTTTCAACGGTACCTTTTAAAGGTATTGCTTCATTATCTTTTCACTTAATTGTTGCCAAAGCTGCTGTTATCTTTGTTCTTCTGTACATAATATGTGTAAATTTCTCTGGCTGTTTTTCTGATTTCCTTTTTGCCACTGTTTTTGAGCAATTGGATTATGATAACTTGTGTCATTTTTCTTTTTCTTTTCATGTTTCTTGTGTCTGTGGTCTTTTGAGCTTCTTGGTTCTGGTGACTTTATTTTTTTTTTTTAATCAAATTTTGAAAAATTTTGGTCATTCTATCTTAAAATATTTTTTGATCTTTCCTTCTTTCTCCTCTATCATAGGGACTCCAGCTACATGAGTAATAGACTGCTTAAAAGTTATCACAGAGTCCACTATGCTGTATTCTTTTTTTATTGTTGTTCCCCTGTAATTTTCTTTTTGTGTTTCATTTTAGATAATTTCTGTTGGTATGCATTCAAGTTCACCAGTTTATATCTTCCATGCTTCTGCTTAACATACTCAGTATTTGCTGTAGCTTCCAGGTCACATGGAAAATATTTTACTATCCCTATCTACTAATTCTATCATCTGTGTCATTTCTAAATTGATTTCAATTGACTTATTTTATTCCTCGTTATGTGTTGCTTATTTTCCTGCCCATTTGTTTTTTCTTGCATGCTTGGTTATTTTTCACTGGCTGCCAGACACTGTGAATTTTATTGTTTGATGCTAGACATTTTTGTGTCTCTATGAATATGAATATTCCTGAACTTTCTTCTGGAATGCAGTTAAGTTACTGGAAACAGGTTGATACTTTCAGGTCCTACCTTTAAACTTTCAGAGGATCAGAGTAACATTTAGTCTAACATTTTTCCCACTGCTAAGGCAAACCCTTCAGAGTACCCTACTGATACCCTGTGACTTGTTTTCCCACTCCAGCTGATGGGAGCAGGAGCTATTCCCAGCCCTGTAAATTGTTCACTACATACCTTCTGAATGATTTTTAACCCCCATACTTTGTAGTTTCTTTGTACCCACTGGCAATACTTGGCTTGTTATTCAGTTGCTCAGTCATGTCCGACTCTTTGTGACCCCATGGACTGCAGCACGCCAGGCTTCCCTGTCCTTTATCATCTCCTGGAACTTGCTCAAACTCATGTCCATTGAGTCAGTGATATGATCCAACCATCTTGTCCATTGTCACCCCCTTTTCCTTCTGCCTTCAGTCTTTCCCAGCATCAGGGTCTTTTCCAATGAGTCAGCTCTTCACATCAGGTGGCCACAGTATTGGAGTTTCAGCTTCAGCATCAGTCCTTCCAATGAGCACCCAGGACTGATCTCCTTTAGGATGGACTGGTTGGATCTCCTTATAGTCCAAAGCACTCTCAGAGTTTGAAAGCATCAATTCTTTGGTGGTCAGCCTTCTTTATGGTCCAGCTCTCACATCCATACATGACTATTAGAAAAACCATAGTTTGGACTCTACAGACCTTTGTTGGCAAAGTAATGTCTCTGCTTTTTAATATGTTGTCTAGTTTGATCATAGCTTTTCTTCCAAGGAGCAAGGATCTTGGCTGCAGTCACCATCTGCAGTGATCTTGGAGCCAAGAAAATAAAGTCTGTCACTGTTTCCACTGTTACCTCATCTGTTTGCCATGAAGTGATGAGACTGGATGCCATGATCTTAGTTTTTGAATGTTGAGTTCTAAGCCAGCTTTTTCACTCTCCTCTTCCACCTTCATCAAGAGTATCTTTAGTTCCTCTTTGCTTTCTGCCGTAAGGGTGATATCATCTGTATATCTGAGGTTATTGATATTTCTCCCAGCAATCTTGATTCCAGCTTGTGCTTCATCCAGCCCAGCATCTCCCATGATGTACTCTGCATAGAAGTTAAATAAACAATATACAGCCTTAACATGCTCCTTTCCCAATTTAGAACCACTCCGATGTTCTGTCCCCAGTTGTATGTTGCTGTGGACCTGTATACAGGTTTCTCAGGAGGCAGGTAAGGCAGTCTGGTATTCCCATCTCTTGAAGAATTTTTCCACAGTTTGTAGTGATCCTTACAGTCAAAGGCTTTAGCACAGTCAATGAAGCAGAAGTAGATATCATTCTGGATTCTCTTGCTTTTTCTATGATCCAACAGATGTTGGCAATTTGTCTCTGGTTCCTCTGCCGTTTCTAAATCCAACTTGAACATGTGGAAGTTCTCAGTTCATGTACTGTTGAAGCCTAGATTGGAGAATTTTGAGCATTACCTTGCTAACATGTGAAATGAGTACAATTGTGTGATAGTTTGAACACTTTTTGGCATTGTCTCTCTTTGGGTTTGAAATGAAAACTGACCTTTTTCAGTCCCATGGTCACTGCTGAGTTTTCCAAATTTGCTGGCATATTGAGTACAGCACTTTAACAGCATCATCTTTTAGGATGTGAAATAGCTCAACTGGAATTCCATCACTCCACTAGTTTTGTTTGTAGTGATGCTTCCTCAGGCCCACTTGACTTTGCATTCCAGAATGTCTGACTCTAGATCAGTGATCACACCATTGTGGCTATCTGGGTCATGAAGATCTTTTTTATATAGTTCTTCTGTGTATTCTTGCCACCTCTTAATAGCTTCTGCTTCTTTTAGGTCCATACCATTTATGTCCTTTATTGTGTTCATCCTTACATGAAATATTCCCTTGGTGTCTCTAATTTTCGTGAAGAGATCTCTAGTCTTTCCCATTTTACTGTTTGCCTCTATTTCTTTGCATTGATCATTGAGGAAGGCTTTCTTATCTCTCCTTGCTGTTCTTTGGAACTCTGCATTCAGATGGGTATATCTTTTCTCCTTTGCTTTCCCTTCTCTTCTTTTTTCAGCTATTTGTAAGCCCTCCTCAGACAACCATTTTGCCTTTTTGCATTTCTTTTTCTTGGGGATGGTTTTGATCACCGCCTCCTGTATAATGTCACGAACCTCTGTTCATAGTTCTCCAGCACTCTATCAGAGCTAATTTCTTGAGTCCATTTGTCTCTTTCATTGTATAATCATAAGGGATATGTTTAGGTCATACCTGAATGGTCTAGTGGTTTTCTCTGCTTTCTTCAATTTATGTCTGAATTTTGCAATAAGGAGTTCATGATCAGAGCCACAGTCAGCTCCCAGTCTTGTTTTTGCTGGCTGTATAGAGCTTCTCCATCTTGGCTGCAAAGAATATAATCCGTCTGATTTTGATATTGACCATCTGGTGATGTCCACGTGTAGTGTCTTCTCTTGTGTTGTTGTAAGAGTGTGTTTTCTATGACCAGTGCATTCTTTTGGCAAAACTCTGTTAGCCTTTGCCCTGCTTCATTTTGTACTCCAAGGCCAAGCTTGCCTGTTACTTCAGCTATCTCTTGACTTCCTACTTTTGCATTCCAGTCCCCTGTGATGAAAAGGGCACCTTTTTTTGCTGTTTGTTCTAGAAGGTCATGTAAGTCTTCACAGAACTGTTCAACTTCGGCTTCTTCAGCATTAGTGATTGGGGCACAGACTTGGATTACTGTGATATTGAATGGTTTGCCTTGGAAATGAACAGAGATCATTCTTTTGTTTTTAAGATTGCACCCAAGTATTGCAGTTTGGGCTCTTCTGTTGACTATGAGGCTACTCTGTTTGTTCTAAGGGATTCTTGCCCACAGTAGTAGATATAATGGTCTTCTGAATTAAATTTGCCCGTTTGAGTCCTTTTAGTTCACTGATTCCTAAAATGTTGATGTTCACTCTTACTATCTCCTATTTGACCACTTCCTGTTTACCTTGATTCATGGACCTAATCTTCTAGGTTCCTATGCTGTATTGTTCTTTACAGCATCAGACTTTACTTTCACCACCAGACACACATGGACACCTGAGCATTGTTTCTACTTTGGCTCAGCCTCTTCACTCCTTCTGGAACTGTTTCTCTACTCTTCTACAGTAGCATATTGGGCACCTACCAACCTGGGGAGTTCATCTTTCAGTGTCATATCTCTTTGTCTTTTCGTACTGTTCATGGGGTTCTCAAGGCAAGAATGCTGAAATTATTTGCCATTCCCTTCTCCAGTGGACGACATTTTGTCAGAACTCTTCACCATGACCTGTCTGTCTTAGGTGGCCCTGCATGGCATAGCTCATATTGGGTTAGACAAGGCTGTAATCCATGCAGTCATTTTGTTTCATTTTCTGTGACTGTGGTTTTCATTCTCTCTGCCCTCTGATGGATGAGGTTAAGAGGCTTGTGGAAGCTTCCTGATGGGAGGGACTTGCTGTGGGGTAAACTGTGTCTTGCTCTGGTGGGCAGGGCCATGCTCAGGAAATTATTATTCCAATTTTCTGTTGATGGGTGGAGCTGTCTTCCCTCCCTGTAGTTTGGCCTGAGGTCAAACTGTGGTAGGGTTAATGGAGGTAATGGTGACCTCCTTCAAAAGGACTTAGGCCAGGCACACTGAGGCTCCTAGGACTGTTGTATTCAGTGTCCCTGATGGTCAACCTCCGCCTCTCCCAGAGACTCCTGGACACTCACAGACAAGTCTGGCTCAGTCTCTTGTAGGGTCACTGCACCTTTGTCCTGGGTCCTGGTGTGATCAAGGTTTTGTTTGTACCCTCCAAGAGTCTGTTTCCCCAGTCCTGTGGAAGTTCTGTAGTCAAATCCTACTGCCCTTCAAAGTCAAATTCCCTGGAGGTTCTCAGTCCCTTTGCTAGATCCCCAGGTTGGGAAATCTGTTGTGGGCCCTAGAACTTTTGCAAAAGTGTGGGAACTTCTTTGGTATAATTGTTCTCCACTTTGTGGGTTGTCTGCTCAGCAGCTCTTCAGTGGGGGTAATGGCGATCCCACTTATGCCACACGCTATGCCTCTCAGGTCTGCTGTAGCCAGAGCCCCTGTATCTGTGGCAGGCCAGTGCTGACCTGTGCCTCTGCAGGAGATACTCAAACACTCAAAGGCAGGTGTGGCTTAGTCTCGTGGGGCTCACTGCTCCTGTCCCTGGGTCCTGTGCACACAAGGGTTTTGTTTGTGCCCTCTGAGCATCTCTGGTGAGTATGAGGTTTGTTTCCAAACACAGTTTCGCCCCTCCTACCATTTTTGGGGGGCTTCACCTTTGTCCTTGGACACAGAATATCTTTTTTTGGTGGGATCCAATATTCTCCTGTTGATGCTTGTTCAGCAGCTAGTTGTGATTTTGGTGTTCTTGCAGGAGAAGATAAGCATACATCCTTTTACCCCACCATCTTGGTTAAATACTTGGCTAAAGAACTGTATTAGGCCATTTTGAGGAAGTGCTTATTAGTAAACTTCAATTGCTACTATGTCTACAACAGCACACTGAGTGCAACTAGAACACTCAAAACAAAGCTACCCCAAAAAACACACAGATGCTCTTGGGGATCTGATGATACATATGTGTGTGTGTTAGTCACTCAGTTGTGTCCAACTCTTTGCAACCCCATGGACTATAGCCTGCCAGACTCCTCTGTCTGTGGAGTTCTCCAGGCAAGAATACTGGAGTGGGTAGCCATCCCATTCTCCAGGAGATCTTCCCTTCCCAGGGACTGAACCCAGGTCTCCTGCCTTGCATGCAGATTCTTTACCATCTGAGCCACCAGGTAAGGCATTCTTGAATTGCAGCTATATCTACAACAGCACACTAAGTGCTACCAGAACACTCAAAGCTACAACAAAAACGGACATATGCTCTTGGGGATCTGATGATACCTATAGATCAGAGAAGAAACATGTGCATGGAACCACTGGAGAGCAATTTACCCATAAGACCACATCAAATTATGATACAGGCTAAACGTACAGGTGAATGTACAACATCAGGAATGAAGAGTATTTCAGGGGAAGCTTCTTGGAGGAGCTAATTTTCTTTTAACCAGAGTCTTAGGAGGTATAGTAGAAATGAATTAAGAGAAGTTGTTGAGGTTTGTTGGGATCAGAGCATTATCTGGGAGATTGAAAGTAAACATTATTTGTTTATTCATTCATTTAACATCATCTTTGAGCATCTGCCAGATGGGCAGCCATTAGCAATATAAGTGCTCAGTGAATAAGACATCTTTGTTCTCATGGAGCGTACATCTTTGTAGAAAGGCCAACTGTAAACAATCATATAAATAAATGAACAAGAGAAATAGCTGATACTGCACAGCATAAAACTAAAAAGAGAGATGCAACAGTTAAGGATTGAGGGAGTTACTTTAAAGTGAATGTTCATGGAAGTCCTCGCTAAGGAAATAATTTTAAACTGAGATCTGAATGACAAAAAGCAGCTAGCTGAATGAAAAAAAAAAAAAAAAACAGGGACAAGTGTTCCAAGAAGAGGAAGCAACTTAGGAAAAGGCCTGAGAGAGGAATGAGCTTAATGTATCAGAAAATAGAAAGCAGGCCCACTCAGCTGAAACATGGTGGATGACCAGAAGAGTGGTTGGAGGTGAGCTTAGAGGGGCCGACAGGTATTATGACAATACATGTGACTCGACTATGAAGGCACTTTGAACACAGATTCAGAAGAACTGAGAAGAGAAAGTTATCATTTTGTTTTAGGTTACCTAGTTATTCTCAAGGTCTGCTCATTCAGCAAATGCATAATGAGTACCCATTATTCACTAGCAGCTGTGCTGGACAAATCAGATGCTTGTGTTTTGAAAGCTGAGATGGAGATAAAAGCTATTGTCAGAGCTGGAGCAAAGGGCATTTGCTAGGGATGGCTGATAGTTTTAAGAGGAATCAATGAATCAATGGATGGATCCTGAACATGTGTATTGGGGAGTTTGGATTTAAAATAGTAAATAGAAGGAAAGTATCATAGGATCTTACACAAGAGAAGACCTTTGATAAAGATTATTGTAGGAGACTTCCCTAGTGGTCCAGTGGCTCTGACTCTGCACTCCCAATGCAGTGAGCTCTGGTTGGATCTGGTCAGGGAACTAGATCCTCCATATCACAACTAAAAGTTCACATACCTCAAATTAAAAAAAAGATCTGCATGCTGAATAAAATTTGAAGATCCTGGGTACCATAATTAAGACCTGGCATAGTCACATAAGTAAATTATTAAAAGAATAAATATTAATAAAATAAGCTACAGTTTTTTTATAAAAAGATTATTTAGAAGCTGTGAATAAGGTAAATTGGAAACCAAAGCAATCAGAAGCAGAGATACCATCTGGAAGAGTGTTGAAATAACACAGGTATGAAGCAAAAGACAAGATTGTTGGCAGTAGAAACAAGCATAGGGCAAGGGCCCAGGAATTCCGCAGGTATCCTATCCCTCAATTTATAAAGTGATTTGCAATTTATGTCTGTTTTATTATGCCCTTGCTATGTATTTTGTGGAATTAAGTTAATGTTCACCATCTTTTAGCCTATTGTTTAAAGATCACAGTACTTATTTTGCTGCTAAAAACTCTCTAAACAGCATTTTCCCATAAAATTTATTGCATTGCACAAAAATATGTTTTAATAAATAATAGACAATAATTAGAAAATAGGATATTTGTACAGGAGTCTCTTTGTCTACAAAATAGAGCATTTTTAGTCTTTCATGAGAAGCCCCATGCTACCACCCAGCTGAGCCATTCCTGACCACAGACCTTCTGAAACATAATGTGTTCATTATTGTTTTAAGCCACTAAGTTGGAGATAATTTATTATGCAGCAATAGGTAACTAATACACGCATTCAGACTAGAGATCTCTTCAGGAAAATTAAGAGATACCAAGGGAACATTTCATGCCACAGTGGGCACAACAAAGGACAGAAACGGCAAGGACCTTAGAGAAGCAGAAGAGATGAAGAAGAGGTGGCAAGAATACAAAGAAGAACCGTACAAAAAAGGTTTTAGTGACCTGGATAACCACAATGGTGTGGTCATTCAACTCGAACTAGACATCCTGGAGTGTGAAGTCAAGTGGACCTTAGGAAGCATTACTACAAACAAAGCTAGTAGAGCTGATGGAGTTCTAGCTGAGCTGTTTTAAATCCCCAAAGATGATGTTGTTAAAGTGCTACACTCAGTATGCCAGCAAATTTGGAAAACTCAGGAATGGCCACAGGATTGGAAAAGGTCAGTTTTCATGCCAATCTCAAAGAAGGGCAATGCCAAAGAATGTTCCAACTACCGTACTATTGTGCTTATATCACATACTAGCAAGGTAATGCTCAAAATCCTTCAAGCTAGGCTTCCACAGTACGTGAACTGAGAATTTCCACATGTACAAGCTGGATTTAGAAAAGGCAGACGAACCAGGGATCAAACTGTCACCATCTGTTGGATCATAGAAAAAGCAAGAGAAATCCAGAAAAACATCTACTTCAGCTTCATTGACTGTGCTAAAGTCTTTGACTGTGTGGATCACAACAAACTGGAAAATGTTTATGGGAATACCAGACCACCTTACCTGCCTCCTGTGAAACCTGTATGCAGGTCAAGAAGCTACAGTTAGAACTGAGCATGGAACAATGGACTGGTTCAAATTGAGAAAGGAGTATAACAAGGCTGTATATTGTCACCCTGGTTATTTAACTTCTATGCAGAGTACATCATGGGAAATGCTGGGCTAGATGACTCACAAGTTGGAATCAAGATTGCCTGGAGAAATATCAACAACCTCAGATATGCAAATGATACCACCCTAATGGCAGAAACTGAAGAGGATCTAAAGAGCCTCTTGATGAAGGTGAAAGAGGAGAGTGAAAAAGCTGGCTTAAAACAGCATTCAAAAAACTAAGGTCACGCGTCTGGTCCCATCATTTCATGGGAAGTAGATGAGAAAAATGGAAACAGTGACAGACTTTTGTTCTTGGTCTCCAAAATGACTGCAGATGGTGACTGCAGCCATGAAATTAAAAGGTGCTTACTCCTTGAAAGAAAACCTATGACCAACCTAGACAGCATATTAAAAAACAGAGACATTACTTTGCTGACAAAGGTCCATAAAGGTAAAGCTATGGTATTTTCCAGTATTAAATGTCCTGATGTGAGAATTGGACCATAAAGAAGGCTGAGCACCAAAGAATTTATACTTTCAAACTGTGGTGCTGGAGAAGAGTCCCTTGGACAGCAAGGAGATCAAACCAGTCAACCCTAAAGGAAATCAACCCTGAATATTCATTGGAAGGACTCATGCTGAAACTGAAGCTCTAATACTTAGGTCACCTGATGCAAAGAGCCCACAATTGGAAAACCTTGATGTTGGGAAAGAATGAAGGCAGAATGAGAAGACAAAGGCGCCAGAGGATGAGATGGTAGGATGACATCACTGACTCAACGAACATGAGTTTGAGCAAACTCTGGGAAATAATGAAGAACAGGGAAGCCTGCCTTGCTGCAGTTCACAGGGTCACAAAGAGTTGGACATAACTTAGTGAATGAACAACAACATATACATCTATGTCTTTGCCATGTAATTGTGATGCATTTGGGTAGGGTGTTCTTACACTTAGCCCTTTACCTCTGATTTGCTTTGGCCAATAGGAGGCTCTCTTGGGCCTCTGCCATTGCCATGAGAAAAACATATCCTGGCTAGACTGCTGGTCCAAGAAGAATGAGAAACATCTGAAGCAGACCAGATGTCTCCAGCCAGTCCAGAGACATGCAGTGAGAAGCAGAGCCACCAGTCTAAATTAACTGAATCCCAGCTGATCCACAGACACATGAGCAATAATAAATGATTATTGTTTGAGGCCACTGAGTCTGGTGTAGCTTTTCTAATAGTGAACTGGATAGAGTCAGAGGAGCCATGGGAACCTGAAGGTCTAGGCTAAGCCAGTGAGTAGGCTTCTAGCCTGAGGACTGAAGCTAGGACTCACTTAGTAACTGGAAAGCCAATATCCCCCTGGCTAGAAAGAGGAGAGGCTTGGTATTTGGAGTTTCAGGAAATTCATATCAAGACTGTTCATGAAACACCTATAGTGGGGGGTTTTTGTATTCTTTTCCTGAAGTTTCCCTAGTATATTCTCTTATTAAAAAAAATTTGCACAATCACCACAGATAGTCATTGCAAAATCTGCACCTTCTTTTTGCCAGCACCAACTTTCTTCAGTCTGTTTTTATGTTTTTTCAGTTTTTTTGAGATCTTTTTCTTCTCATTAAGACCATGTCTTACAAGTCTGTGTTTGGCTTCATGAATTTTAAATCAGACTGAAGCCAGGTGTCTTGCCACTACCAAAAAGGGTTTTTTTAATCCAAATTCAAAGATGACATCAAGTGTGGTACATTTGGGCAAGCTTTCCCCAAATTTCTATCTAAGGCACTGAGGATGAAGGTCATCAGTGATCATTTGTCTCCACTGAAGTAGTTTATTGGTCATGTACTTCCTGGTTGGGACATTTACCATGTTGTTCATGATGATAATTGATCCTCAGGCAGTGAGAGAGGACTACAGTGTTTTGTATGGAGAGATTAGTGTTCCATGTGCAAACAAGCACAGAATAATGATAGGAAATTCAGGGCCTTGCAGACTATTCCAATAAAAATGGGTAAAGGTAGCCCGGGGAGGTTGGTTAGAGAGAGGAAATCAGTGAGTTTGAGTTCAAGGATGCTAATTAACATCATCAAAGTGGAATGGAATTCATATTGAAGGTTTTCTTTTGTAGATTAGAAATAGGAAAATTTTATTTATCTTTTGGAAGTAAGAAATATCCCAAGTATATATACATGTAAAAACTACCTTTAAAAAAATATATATTTTAAGAGGTTTAGAAGTGAAACTGAGTAGAATATAAAAGCATTAAGATACTCTGGGGTATATTTCATTGGTACATTTACTCACAACCTGTCTTTCGTATTGTACCCAAGGCATGAGTTAATGAGCTAATGAAACAGGCCATGTCATGTTTTATTGTTTGCTGGGCATCTGTTCAAGCTTATATCATTCACATATCCAAGACTTTGAAGATGCTGGTGGTGGTGATAATAAATACCTATAATTTTAATAACATCCTTTTTTCATAAAATAGACACAGTCTTAAATCATTTGTTGCAAATAAAAATTTAAGGCTATTGAATATAGTTTAAATATTTTTTGTTATTAAATGTATCAAGCATACAAAAGAGTGTATATGGCAGATACATACAATTTAAAGAATGAAAATAAAACACCTAGATGCCCATACCACATTTAAGAAATAGTGCTGTCTATATTTTTTAATCCACAAAATGTTTTTATTTAAAGGAAAAAATAGCACATGTATCATGAAGTAAGCATGTTAGAAATCAAATATAGGAGTATTAGGTTAGATAGGCAAAGGTGAGAAAGCAAAAGTTGATATAGAGAAGGCAGAAAAGCTGTTAGTGACTAAGAAAGCTAAGTGTATATAATGGCCTTGTTGATTAAGCAGGCTCTCAAGTTTAGAGTGGGTATGGTTGGTGAATGTTTTTATTGTTTAAATTGAATTTGTGCACCATTTAGAGGTACTCCAGGTCACTCACTGACAGCTATTGCCGCAAAACATCTTAAAAGGCAGTTTATTTGCCTGAGAGATGAAACATCACTATTAAGCTTGTAAATTGTTTAATAGAATACCATTTTGATCACAGGACAAGAACAGACCTTTTAAAAAATGAAGCTCAAGCCTTCAATTACCATCTGTCTATATGTCAGTAAGTCCAAAGTAATCTTCATCCCAGTTCACTCCTGAGCTCTGGAGCTGAATATTTTGTTGTTTATTCAATATTTCCATCTGGTGGTATCCCACTCGTCTCAGACTCAGTACTTATAAGACCAGATATATGATCTTTCTCCCCAAACCCAGTCCATTATCCTCTGTCTTCACGAAGGGCACCACCATTCATCCAGATTTTCAAGTCAGAAACTTATGAGTCATACTTAATACTTGTTTCCCTCACCACACTTATCCCCATGACTACCTTACTCCATCTTCTATATCATCAGCTTAGCCAGAAAGAGCAGAGAAAGCAAGTTGGTTTCCTCAGCGCCCTCTTCAGCAGTAGACTATGGTAGTTAAGAACAAACAATAAAAGGCCTCAAATTCTTTATCTTTCCTCCCATCACTTTCCATCAAATGGTATGGGTCTATGACTCTTTCCCGTGAACCTCAGTAGGATTGTGAGCCCCTCAATTGATCAGAGTACAGTAGAAGTGCCACTACTTAAATTCTCAGTCTGTGCCAGGAAAGGGTCTTAGAATACTCACTCTCTTGAAACACTCCCTCTCACCACTCCCCATCTCAGAACCTAAGCACCATGCGTGAGAGACTGTGAATAAGTGTGCCAGTCATGCATCCCAGGTGTGCCTGATTGATGTATGGGTGAATAAGCCATTTTATTGGAAGTAGATCCCAGGTAGTTCAGCTGTTCTAGCCCCAGTCCTCCGG
Organism: Oryx dammah; assembly: GCF_014754425.2. NCBI lineage: Eukaryota > Metazoa > Chordata > Mammalia > Artiodactyla > Bovidae > Oryx > Oryx dammah. The sequence continues at coordinate 30,312,391 of NW_024070188.1, forward strand.
GGCTAGATTCATCCCCAGCTTTTTTAGGTCTTCCCAGCTGAGACCCCAGACATCATGAAGCAGAGTCAGATCTTCTCTGTTCTCTTCCTGAATTCTGACCCACAGGATCTGTGATCATAGTAAAATGGTTGTTGGTTTTTGCCACTAAATTTTGGGGCGGTTTGTTATACAGAAATAGATAATTAGACTATAGATCTTTTCAACCTGCTTGTTGTTAAAAGACAATGCTGAAAAGATGTTGGGAGGAACAGTACTTTCAAAACTTCACTGATTGAATCCTAAGGTTTAGAGAGAAGTCGGTTGCTGTAATGAGCTCTGGCTGCCATATCAAAATATCACAGCCTGAATTGACTTAAATGACAGAAATTTATTTACTAACAGTTCTGGAGAAGAGAAGTCCAAGATGGAGGTTCTAGAAATTTGGTTTCTGGTGAGAACTGTCTTCCTGGTTTGCAGATGACTGCCTTTTTAATATGTGCTCATGTGGTAGAGAGCGAGCCCAGCAAGCTCTCTGGTATCTCTCCTTATAAGAACATTAATCCATATTCTTATGATTTCCTCTTATGGAGGAAATACAACAGTCTTAATTACTTCCTTACCCTAAATACACTGGCAGTTAGGACTTCAACTTGTGAATTTTGTAGGGACACATACATTCGGTCCATAAGTAGTAAAGAGCAGTACCTGGGAGAGGGTTCGGGGGAGAATGGATACATGTATATGTAAGGCTGAGTCCCTTCGCTGTTCATCTGAAACTACCACAACATTGTTGATTGGCTATACCCCAAAACAAAATTAAAAGTTTAAAGTCTGGAAAAAAAAAACAAAAAAGACAGTACCTTGTTGATGCCCTCCCTGACCCACCATCGATGGCACAAGCTGCAGTCTAGCTTTACCCCATGCCTCCCGCTTTTGCATGGTCCACAATGTCATCCTCTCTGGCCTGAGCAATTCTTATAATCTCTTCCTTCACCTCCATGTTTACAATTCTCCCATCTGCTAGTCTTTCTCCATACCACCAGAGATCTCAAAATGTGAATCTGATGCTGCGGTGCCTTCATCCCAACCCCCAAGTAGCATCCCATCACTCTGTGGATAAAGACTGAAATCCTGAATGTGACCCAGAAGACCCTGCATAATCTGACCCAGTCTATCCCTCCAGCCTCTCCTCTTACCATTTGAACCCTCACTGTCTACATATCAACCCCAAGAGCCTCTCTCCTACCTCAGACTCACCATTCTCTTTTGTATGTGCAGTCCTTGCAACCTACTGTGCAATCCTTGCGTACCTGTTTACTTTTACTAAATTATCCCTTACTCATCCTTCCTGTGTCAGCTCAAGTGTCACTTCCTCACAGAAACAGTTCCCGAAAGCCTCAGTCTCAGTCAGGTACTCTTATTGCTGCTGTCATAAAAGTATGTTCATTTTCCCCATTGAAAGTGTCTCAGTTTGGAGTTACATGTTTATCTGTGTGGTTATGGTTGTCTGACTTCCCTTCTAGACTATAAACTATGAATGCAAGGATGCTCTGGTTTTCTCATTGGTGTGAACACCTAAAACAGTGCCTTATATGTAGAAGATACTCAGTAAATAAATGAATAAATGGAGGAAATACAGTTGGTTAATCAATGAAATTGCTTCCCATTTTAAATTAAATGCCACTTTTCACCTATTAAATTCAGAAGTAAAACAGTTCTACTCAGTGACAAGACAGTCTCAAACTTAGCCGGTCAAGGTACATATCAGAAGAAACTTTCTGTAAAACAGTCTGCGGAATGTTTAAGAAATTTTAAAATGTTCAGATCTGTTTACCTAGTGATTCTAATCATAGACTGTATCTGTAGTAGCCAGCTTCCAAGATGGCCCCCAGTGAGCCACACCTCCTAGTATCCCTTGTCTCATTCCTTCTCATACTGTGCTAGGTTGGTCTGTATGACGAAGAGCATACCACAGAAAAGATAGTGTGTCACTTCCAAGATAGAGTATGAGCGATTCTGAAACTCCCCTCCTGGGTGTGCTCTTACTCTACTATATCATTTGCTCTGGGGAAGCCAACTACCATGTCAGGTGAGCCAACCTACAGAGCGGCCCAGGTGGCAAGGAACTAACACCGACTGCCAGCAACCACCTGAATGAGCTTGGGCGTGGATTATCCAACCCCTTTAAGCGACTGCAACCCAAGCTAACAGCTTAACTGTAATCTCCTGAGAAGCCCTGAGCCATAACCAGCCAGCTAAGCCATTCCTAGATTCCTGACCCTCAGAAACTCTGTTGTTTTAAGATGCTGTGTTTGTGGGTAACTTGTTATGTGGCAATAGAATACTCCATCCTAAGGAAAATCTTAAAATGTTTTAGTAGTTTGTTAATGTTGGCATATGCAGACTTTATATAGTATAAACATTTTTCATCTTTAGGAAAGAATTAATTCATGGAAATGCTTTTAGTTGCCAAAGAATGGGAAATCCAATTAAATAGATATAAAAGTAAGGAAACACATTTTACTCTAACTGAACATGCAGAGGCAATCAGGCATCAAGGGACAGTTAACATAACAACTCCAGATATCAAGGTTTTTCCTCTCTGTTCTGCTTCCTAGTGTCCTCTTTATTATCAAGCTTGTAACAGTTTGGCTACAGTAGTCCTGAGTGTGGCTCATCAAGACAGAGCACCTTCCACAGGTGCCACTTTTGTTTGGATCTCTTTCTAGGAGTTCTGCAGTAGACTTTCCTTATGTCTTATTGCCTAAAATTGGACCACATGCCCATTCCTAAATTAATCATTGGCAACAGCAGTGACTGCCTGAACAAAATTAGGGTTCGTTAGTAAGGAGGGAGAGGAAAGTAGATCCTTGATGAATGATGGTCAAGCCTCTCACTTCCCACTGGCTACCACTTTATGTCATCCCTGCTCACCTGGAGTATAACTTCACCCTTTAATGGATATCCCAGTTGTTGCCCCTCCAGTCCAAACTGCCTCTGAAGCAGCCCATGTGCACATGTAGTCATATAGTTTCCTGCTGAAGTCAGTCTCCTAGCACCTAAATAATAAGATACAACCCTCTGGACCTCTTACCTACTTAACTAGTCTTATTCTTCACCTACTTTTCCCACTGTCTGCTTCAGCAATATGGAACTAATACCAATGCCCTAAAAGTCATCTCATAACCTTATTTTCCTGGCTAATTCCAGGTTATTATTCAGAACCAGATTCAGCTAATAGTTCTCACACTGAAGCCTTCCTTGGTAAAACTAGTCACTCCCTCCTTTATACTGTACACATAGCTTTCTTTTCATAAAACCAAACTGTTTCATAAGTACTGTCTTTCTCCCTTGCTGAACTTCTACTAAAGGTCAAGGGGGAATACCTAATTCTCAAATCTATGATGCCTGGCACAGTAAGCACACAGAAAAAATTAATTAAACTGCATCTGCTGCACATTTACATGGTATGTCAAACACCATCATACACTGTATGTCTCAAAGCAAGCCAAGTTTCCCTTTGGTGCTGTTTGTTCATCTCAAAGAATTAATCAGCATTCCCTACTGCCCCTTCTGAGCAACCCCTCTGAAGACTATCTGCTGCCCTCTAGCTGTTCAAAGCTGTCCCCATCTGAAGGATACCCCTTGCTGGAGAATTTGAGCTGTCAAGTCTTCCTTCTCCATCCTGACCCTTCTTCATCAGGATCATTCCCATTCATCTCAGCAAGAACTGACTGGTGGAGAGTACAGGAAGGGGTTGGCTAGCCCTAGACCAGAGAATTCCTGACATTTAAATTCCCTGACAACTCTGCTCTCTAATGTGTGAGGAAAAGCTTAATAGCTTTATTTATTATATAGAAGCACTTCTTAAAACAGATTTTAGTTATACACTTATCACATCTTATCAGTTTCTCTCCCATGATTTACATAGATACCTACTTTACTATCTCCAGTGTGACTAGATTGTAAATCAAAGCAAATTATTACATTCTGTTAGATGATGCTGTTAAAATATTATACGTTTTTTCTCTTCCTCAAGATTCCTGAAAAAAAAAAACACCATGATATGTACTATTTCTAATCTTATCACTTAGATGCTTTGGATTCTTAGAACTTTTAATTTATATTATTAGAAGACTTAATTACAGGTTTAAAATACTTTGTTGATACATCAATGAAACATGTCATTTACTCATATATAAACCTACTTCTTAAACTATCAAAGATATTTTTAAGTATTTCTACTATGTATTAAACAAGATAGAATCTAAGTGCTAATATAATAATGGACATGGAAGTGTCATCACTTATTGTTGGCTCCCAGGAAATAGGAGATTCTGTTTTCCCCCTTGCTTCCTTCTTTTCCCTAAATTTAGAGTGTCTTTATTAAAATTTTCCTTGCCTTTTTTTTTTTTTTAAATAAGGCTAGTAGGGACTTTCTTTTGGTCCAGTGACTGAGACTCTGCACTCGCAATGCAGGGGGCCCAGTTTCAATCCTTGGTCAGGAACTAGGTCCAACATGCTGTAACTAAAAGATCACCTGCTGTCACTAAAACCAGTGCAGTCAAATAATTTTTTTTTAATTAGGCTGATAAACATTTTGGCTCTTGTTTAGCTTCTCAAAATAGGTGAAGGGGCTAATTCAAACCAGACATTTAAGATGGTAAAATGTGACATTAGAGAATGTGATCTCTCACCAAACCCAAATTTATGCTGCATAAATATATTTTAAAGTTAAATTATAAAGGTAGCAGCTTAGTATATGAATCTGAAGTAGGAAGCATAAAACAGGATATATTTGCATTCTTTCTTTAAAGTACCCTTATCACTCTTCTGATAATATGTAAGGTAAAAGTTTAACTTGGCAGGTTCTGGTTGGGGCTTGGACATTTTCCTGGGTCAGTTAGCTTGCCTTTGTTCTGTGACCATGGACTAGACCTTTAATCCCAAGCAGCAGCCTCTTTACAAATACACTTTGATCTCATGTAAATAGGTATATACAAATGCATTGCTACCATTAGGAAAGCAACTTAAAGTGCATGTCCCCCAGACAGCTCAGCAGCAGAACAGAACATTGTATCTGAGGAAGACCAGTGCCACTATCTTGGGAAACACCTTGCAAGCTTCAGGTTATGTGTTTTTGAAACTAGCCTTACTTGAGCAAAAAGGTCAGGTTACAATGAATAAGAGACCTATGTTTTTAAAATTAATATACTTCAGTCTGACAGTCATTCAGTAGGCATGTTGACATATATTATCTTTCTGAAAAAGAGAAAATCCCATCAAAAGTGAATATCAACTGTATGTACCTTTCTTCTGTAAATTGTACAAATGTAAGTTGATGCTGTAAGTATATCTGAATCTCATGTGCTCTGACTGCATTCATTCATTTCATATCAATTCTATATATCTGATGTCTAAAGATACTAATTTGGATACGGTTATTAAACCGCATGCAAAATTGTGCGTTAACTTTTCCTTTGTAATAAAGCATGCTCTCTTAATGTATACATGGCAAGCTGACAGAATGAATGGAGGGGCTTTGTTTCATTTGTAACCAAGTTCACGATAAGCAGTAATTTAATATTCAGGGAATAAATTTTCTGATTAATTTAGAATGGAATTACTGATTTATGTCATGATTAACTTACAATAGCAGATTTCAAGAGACTATACATTAATTATTTCTTGGTTATCTGAATTTGCTGAGTATTTTCAGTGACTGTGTATTGTTGTATTAAAAATGTAAAAGTGATGAATAATTAAATGTGAATCACAATAAGGAAAATATAAAACTGAATCTTTTATTGGAAATCTTCCAAGAATTATTCTGAGATAGAACTCTATCAGATAATTTATCTATTATATTAATATCCACATAGAGTTAGATATATAGATGCCATACCTGGATTGTGAGTTTCTTGAGAACAGGCTATTTATTAACAAGTCCGTTTAGTCAAGGCTATGGTTTTTCCAGTGGTCATGTATGGATGTGAGAATTGGACTGTGAAGAAAGCTGAGCACCGAAGAATTGATGCTTTTGAACGGTGGTGTTGGAGAAGACTCTTGAGAGTCCCTTGGACTGCAACGAGATCCAACCAATCCATTCTAAAGGAAATCAATCCTGGGTGTTCTTTGAAAGGAATGATGCTAAAGCTGAAACTCCAGTACTTTGGCCACCTCATGCGAAGAGTTGACTCATTGGAAAAGACTCTGATGGGAGGGATTGGGGGCAGGAGGAAAAGGGGACGACAGAGAATGAGATGGCTGGATGGCATCACCAACTCGATGGACGTGAGTTTGAGTGAACTCCAGGAGATGGTAATGGACAGGGATGCCTGGCGTGCTGCGATTCACGGGGTCCCAAAGAGTCGGACATGACTGAGCAACTGAACTGAACTGAACTGATGTTCATATTTATATTACTTTACAAAGAATCTAACTCAGAAACGAAATAAATATTATATGAATAAATGAGGATGGTATACAAGCCACAAAAAGTTAATTTCTTAAATGATAATTTAAGCATTTGAGACCAAGAAATATAAAATTTTATATTCATTACCCTTTTTTCTGTTTTAGCAGCTTTATTGAGATAAATCTTATGTATCATAAAATTGTTGTTCAGTCCCTTAGTTGTGTTCGACTCTTTGGGACCCTATGGACTACAGTACACCAGGTTTCCCTGTCCTTCACCATCTCCTGGAGTTTGGTCAAACTCATGTTCATTGAGTTGGTGATGCCATCCAATCAGTTAGTCTTCTGTCATCCGCTTCTCCTCCTCCCTTCAATCTTTCCCAGCATGAGGGTCTTTTCTAATGAGCTGGCTCTTCGCATCTGGTTAACAAAGTATTGGAGCTTCAGCTTCAGCATCAGTCCTTCCAATGAATATTCAGGATTGATTTCCTTTAGGATTGACTGGTTTGATCTCCTTGCTGTCCAGAGGGCTCTCAAGAGTCTTCTCCAACACCACAATTCAAAACATCAATTCTTCTGCACACAACCTTCCTTATGGTCCAACTCTCACATCCATGCTGGATGTAGCTTTACTATAGCTTTGACTATACGGACTATACTACAGCTTTGACATATTTTGACTATATGTCGGCAGAGTGATGTCTCTGCTTTTTAATATGCTGTCTAGGTTTGTCATAGCTTTTCTTCCAAGGAGCAAGCGTCTTTAAATTTCATGGCTGCAGTCACCATCCTCAGTGATTTTGGAGCCCAAGAAAACAGTTTAACCCATTTCAAAATTACAGTTAGTAATTTTTAGTAACTTTATCAAGTAATACAACCATCACCATAAATCAATTTTAGAAATTTTCACACACACCTCATTAGCTCCCTCATGGCCGTTTACAGTTCCCACCCCGGACCAGGCAACCACTAATCTCCATTTCATAAGAATAGAATCATACAGTATGTGGTCTCATGGATGGCTTCTCTCACTGAGTGTCGTGCTTTTGAGGTTCATCCATGGTGTAGCGGGTGTCATCACTGCCTTCTCTTTTTTGCACAGTAGCATTCCATTGAATAGATATATCTGCTCATTAACTTTTAAATTGTTTAAAAGAAAACACAATTACTTAATGTAACAGATAAACACATTTTTGTTCATTTAACAAGCATTTGTTGAAAGTTAAATATGGCCTAAATGATTAAAAATGTGAAGGTGACTAACACTGTATCCAGTCATTAAGGAAAGAAGCAAATAAGCAGGCATACACTTCATAGAGTATTAAGAACTGTTTTGAAATATGCACAAGGTTATGTTTGTTTAAAGAGGAAAGTATATGTTGGGGGTATTTGCAAATGCTTCTTAAAGAAGTGATATTTGAACTGGATATGTTCTATTTACTGGGCACAGAGGCCTGAGGAGGAACAGGCCTGAAGTGTTTGAAAAACAGCACAAATACCAGTATGCTTCTGTCTGGCTTATGTTTTAAAAGGATCACCCAAGCAGCTGGATGAACATTAGACCCTAACCTTGTATGTATTTAATTTTACAAGTGTTGGGGCTTATATTAAGGATTAATTCCTGGAAGTAGGACTGACAGGTCACAGGGCAAATCCATTTGTAATTGTAAAAGAAATTACAAAATTTCTATCCAGTTGCCACTCCTACCAGTCATATTTGGTAAGTCTGTTTCTTTACAGCCTCACCAACACTGAGTGAAGCCTTAAGGAGATGGAAAGTGTGGGTGCTTTGATCAGAAGCCCCCAAATCAAGATGTTGTCAGGGTTGCATTCCTTCTGGAGGCTCCAGGGGAGAATCCCTTTCCTTACCCTTTCTAGTCTTCACTTCCATTTTTTGGTTTGTGGCTTCATCCTCCATTTTTTATCTTTGCTACTTCCCTTTTATGAGGATTCTTTTGACTGCATTAGGCTCATCCAATTATGGGATAATTCCTCCATCTCCGGGAGTTGGTGATGGACAGTGAAGCCTGGCATGCTGCAGTCCATAAGGTTGCAAAGAGCCAGACACGAGTGAGCAACTGAACCGAACTGAACTGAAGATCCTAAATTTAATCAGAACTGCAAAGTCCTCTTTACCATGTAAGGTGACATTCACAGACTCTAGGGATTAGGAGGGAACCATGATTAGCCAACCATGGGAAGATTTGTCATTCATCTGTGATAGGAAATGCAAATATTTGGTTGGCCAAAAAAGTTGTACGGGTTTTCCTGTTAAGCTGTTATGGGAAAACCCAAATGACCTTTTTTGGCCAATCCAATACTTTTCCTTATTGTCTTTTGTCTTCAGTTATTGTCTGTGGTTCTTTTGATTTTATTTTTACTATGTGGAGTTTATCCTGATAAATTGTGTGAAATGCAGATCAGTGTTAATGTTTTTCCCAGAAGGTTGTTCAGTTATTCCAGGGCCATTTACTAAAAAGTCCAATTTTTCCCTAAAATATATTAAATTCCTGTGTGTAGTTTGATTCCTGGACTTCCTATTTTGTTTCATTGTTTGTCTGTCTAAAGGTGCACATTTTTTAAAAATTACTGAGGTTTTATGATAATATCTGCTACCTTACTGAATTATCTTTTTGCTTTAGTAGTTTTTCGTTGGCTCTCTTGGTTTTCCCCAATATGCAGTTGTGTTATCTTCAAATAGTGATAAACCCTTCGTTTCTAATTTTTATACATCTGTCCTTTTTTCACCACTTCTATTACATTGTTAAATAGCCATGATACTGTGTTCACCTCTGTCCTGTTGCTAATTTTAGGAAAAAAGGGTCGTATATTTCCCCATAAAGTGTTTGCTAACTTTCGGGTGATCATGAGTGTGCATGTGCATGTATACACACACACTTGTCATATTAAAGAAATACACATTTGGAATGAGGGCATTTTTTCCCCCTTATTAAAATAGTTCCTGGGCTTCCCTGGTGGTCCAGTGGTTAAGAATCTACCTTGCAAGGTGAGGGAACCTGGTTCAGTCCCTGGGCCAGGAAGATCCCATATGCAGTGGAGCAACTAAGCCCATGAGCCACTACTACTGAGCTTGTGCTCTGGAGCCCACTCGCTGCAACTACTGAAGCTCATACGCCCTGGAGCCTTTGCTCCACAAGAATGGAGAAGCCATCACAATGAGAAGCCTGCCCACAGCAATGAAAGGTAGCCCCTGCTCCCTGTAACTAGAGAAAGCATTGTGCAATAACAAAGACCCACCACAGCCCCAAAAAATTAAATAAATCAATCAATCTTTCGAAAAATAGTTCCTGTTTCTGTAGAAACTTCATTTATTTATTTGTTTGGCTGTCCCAGGTCTTAGTTGCAGCACTTGGGATCTTTTGTTGCAGTGTGCAAATTCTTAGTCGGCATTTGGGACCGAGTTCCCTGACTAGGGATCAGACCAGGGCCCCCTACCTTGGGAGCACAGAGTCTTAGCCATTGGACCACCAAGAAAACCCCTAAAAAGTTCATTTTTAGATTAATTTGTGATGGATTAAGCTATCATAATTCAAGTATATAGTCCTTTTTTTCTATCCACTATTCATTGTCATGCAACAGTAAAGGCAATAAAAATGCAGCAAGCTTATGAAGAACTATTTTTCTAAAAGGAACAGGAGGCATTTTCATTTTTATTATTGTACTTTTGGTTATGCAGACACTTTAATGATATAAATGTTTATGTCCCCCATAAATCTCACCAGAAATTATTTTTGATTCTGTTGACTAAGTTCAACAGTCTATAGTAGGATAGAGTACTGGGTACAAGTGGTCCAAAGTAAGATAAAAGACTGTGATAAAAATGTTAGGTCTTAAAAGAGAAACTGGTTTATGCACTAAACGTTTTGTGCTTTGGTCTAATATTAATGTGATGTCTGTGTTAAATGACAAAAAGAACCAGTGCTGAATCACATTATATTTCCCAGCACTGTATACTTTCTGTCCTATGTGACAATTTTGTCATTGTAAGAGATGTTAGAAATTAAAATGGGAAATAGGATCTTAGGTTATTTTCCTGACCAAAACTGTCTTTCTTGGAATCACAATATTATGATGGTTTTTATGCTGTTGTATATTGGATGTCATAAGCTGTGTGCAATTTAGGGGATCCTTTCTCATTTCAGGAAGGTTCTTCTTTCCTTTAAAACTGTGATCTGTCCTGTGACAAATCTGTACTATACACTGTGTAAATGGCTAATAAGTCAATTGCAAACCAACTGAACGTACAAACCAACTGCTGGTGCTGAAATCTCTTCAGAATAGTCATTGTGATATCAAAGTTTGTTTCAAACTTTGCAACCGCCAAGTGTCAATCAAAACCCAAAGATGAAGCTTTAATGAATTCTCATGCTTTAGGTATGCTGCCTTTTTAGATTTTTTTGGTTCTCTGCTATTTTTACTGTACTGTTTCATTTAAATTTTCTACATGCTAACTTCATTTATGGATTTGAAATAGGATTGCAGTATATACATTAAAAAAATACGTATTTTAGTAAGTGCTTTTTTTTCCCATCAAGAATAGAATTTTGTCAAATTCATCTTTAGTATATCTGGAGAGATAATATGGTTTTTATCTAGGCTTATTAAGATGATATATTAACTTTGACATTTTAAAATCCATTCTCAAATTTCTAAAATTAAATGCTATTACTTATCTGTAATGTTTTATGGAGCAGTCTATGCACTGATTCTCCCTGTGTGGCTTTTTTGATTATTACACAAGAGTAGGTTGCATATTTGTGACTGTTGCTATAAGTGGAACTCTCTTTTTGTTTAAAAGCATATAAAATTGAGAATTTGATCTGATCGATGGTTGAAGATTCCCTTCAGCATGGTGAAAGAGGTGGGGCTAAATCTGAGGTCATTTTTTAATGACCTCTCTGTTTAAGTTTTCTTACTGTTTTTTATTTTGTCACCACATAATGATGGAAGGATTGCGGTGTGGGCAGCAGGACGTAAAGTGTTTAGGTTCATTAATCTTTCTGGATTAATGGATGCTTTCTAGTTAGTTTGAGGTTTCAAAGAAACACTGTGAAATGAGCTTTGTTCTACATATGGCTTCATCATTCTCCTCAGGGAGCTCACTGCCTAAAGTAGAGCTGTCCACTAGGATAGCCACCAACTCCTTGTACCTGTTTAGTACTCGAAATGTCACTGGTGATATGCTATAAGTGGAAAATACACACTGATTTTGAAAACTTAGTATAAAAAAGAATATAAAAATTTTAATAGTAATTATGATTATGTATGTATGGTTGTATATGATTATTAATATTGATTCTATGTTTTAGTAATATTTTAGATATATTAGGAGGTAAAATATGTCATTAAGATTAATGCCACCTGTTTCTTTTCACTTTTTTAATGTAGCTACTAGCAAATTTTTAATTACATATGAAGTATACATTATATTTTTATTTGATGTCACTGATCTAAAGTCAGTAGGTTTGTGTATGCTTACTTAAAGACACTACTGTAATTTTTGTAATGTAAAAAGATGAAATTAAATAAACTACAATTATATCTTCCCTTATACCTTTTTTCTTCTTATGGGAATAAACTTTGTTGAATAGTGTGATTTAATCATACTCCATTATAATAATAGGTTACCTCCTCTCTGATTTTTCTGTCTACCTGGTTATAAGAGAATGCAGTTCCTTCATTATGACCTTGACATTTTAACATAAAGACAATAGGATTCTTGTATCTTGGAACACTAGCACTTAATTAAGAACTGATACAAATATAGAAGAGTTAGTTTGAAGGTTTAAGTTTCTATTAATATTTTTGCCTTATCCTGTAAGTGTATATATAGAGAGATATAGATAGAGATCTACAGATACATTCTTTTTATATCATCTTTAAAATTTGTTTTGTTTGTTTTTGCCATGTGGCTTGTGGAACCTTAGTTTTCTGACCAGGGATCTGTCCTGAGTCCCCAGCACTGGAAGCGCAGAGCCCTAACCACTGGACTGCCAGGGAATTCCCCTAAAGTATATTTTAATAGAAATTCCTTAGTTCAAAATAAAATTTGCTTCAACATTTCTTTCATTTTTCTCAATTACCCTAAAAAAACAGTTCCCACCTCCTTAGTTCCCTTCAGGTGGAGATGAGGGTCAACATCCTTTAGTTCTGTCTTGTTGTGATAACCTGAGTGTTTTAAATAGTTCTTTCTTTTTTTAAAAAAGTAATTATTTATTTGATTGTGCTGGGTCTTAGTTGCGACTCATAGGATCCTTAGTTGCAATATGCAAACCCTTGGTTGGGGCATGTGGGATCTATTTCCCTGATCAGTGATCAAACCTTGGTCCCCTGCATTGGGAGCACAGAATCCTAGCCACTGGATCATTAGGGACGTCCCAACAATTCATTTCTTAACACTTGTTCTTCAAAAACCGAAACAATTAAATTACTCCTAAAATCTTTTTAATCTTGGCTTTTGTTGCATTTTTTTAGGAAAATCGTATCACAGATGATATTGGAATATCGACTTGGAAGAGGCAGACTTTTCTCTCCCATGGTGCCTTACTAGCAAAGAGCTGCCAAGCTGCAATGGAATTAGCAAAGCATGATGCTGAGGTTCAGGATATGGCATTTCAGTATGGGAAGCACATGGCTATGAGTCATAAGGTATTTGCACACTCTTTCTGTTTTCTCAGTATTTAAATAGCTAAAATGATACACAGAAGCCTTTTACCATTTAATAAACTGCTTTTATATATCAGAAACTGTTCATTGAGTACATAAAATCTATTGTTCATGGTGATTATTATGTAATATAAACAGTATGATTAGTGAGTACTGCGTAATTTTGATAGAAAGCTAGAGCTTACTTAAGCCATATTTGTGATGTTTGTCTTTTCTTACCACCTGAAAGGATCTTGAAAGAATTATTGCAAATTATTAAATAACACGTAATATTGCTAGTAACAAAATGCAAGAATATTTGGGGTTTTGTTACAGTTTCCATACAGTTCCTATGTAAAACATATTGTGGAAAGTTAATGAAATTTAGAAATATATGGAGTAAAATTGAAAGCTTTAATTCCAATAACTGAAATATAAAATGTATTAAGGGCGGGAGGTTGAAGAGAGAGGAGATATATGTATATTTGTGCCCGATTCACATTGTGCAGCAGAAACCACACACTGTAAAGCAGTTATCCTCCAATTAAAAATAAATTTTTAAAAAATGTCTCAAGATTAGCTGTTATATTGTTATGTCTGCTGCTGCTGCTAAGTCGCTTCAGTCGTGTCCGACTCTGTGCGACCCCAGAGCCGGCAGCCCACCAGGCTCCCCCATCCCTGGGATTCTCCAGGCAAGAACACTGGAGTGTGTTGCCATTTCCATCTCCAATGCAGGAAAGTGAAAAATGAAAATGAAGTTGCTCAGTCGTGTCCGACTCTTTGCAACCCCATGGACTGCAGCCTACCAGGCTCCTCCGCCCATGGGATTTTCCAGACAAGAGTACTGGAGTGAGATGCCATCGCCTTCTCCATTGTTATGTCTGTGTATATGTTATTTTAAATTCCATTTAGTATGTATTTCTTAGATGCTGCTTAAATAGCTCATAAGAAGGGGGAAATATGTAATATTTCCAGATGAGTTTTTATGTACTTTATTAAATCATTGATTAGTTTTTAATATATTAATATAATTTCTAAATCCTTAGTTTAAACTTAAAAAGGAAAATAAATTTAAATAAAAAAGGGATATCTTAGGGAAAAACTATTAAAAAATTTTTTAAGGTTATTGTTAATCATATGAGCTGTTCTTTTGCTTATTACGGTACATCTAAAAACTGTTCCTTAAGTTTTATTTTTCACTCTATAACTGGTGCTTTCTGAATATGATTGAAACATGCCAATGTATATGCATTTACTGATTTAACTCTTTGACTACTCTTTCTAGATAAATTCTGATCTCCAGCCTTTTATTAAAGAAAAGACCAGTGACTCCTTGAGTTTTAATCTAAACTCAGCTCCTGTAGTCTTACACCAAGAGTTTCTTGGAAGAGATTTGTGGATAAAGCAGATCGGAGAGGTAAAATGAAATTGCTCTTATTTTAGATACCAATAGTATTTAGTTAATTTTAAAACATAACTCATATTTTATGATGATCTAAGAGCAATAGTCATATAGAGCATATAGATCAGTCATATAAGAGCTTATCATGTAACAGGTAAAATTCTTACTTTATAATCCACAATTTTTGAGAGTTAAATGTTAGTTAAAAGTTAGAGACTACAATACTGTATTTTCTTGTTATTTGAGTTTATAGAATACTGTAATACAAAACTAGTGCCTGTGGTGAATGCTAATTAACTCAGATGATTTTTTTTCCTAAAGGCTTTCAAAAATTGGGCTATGGTAATAGCACCACCCTTTAACTGACGGCAATTTCCCATCTGTAGACTCTAGCACAAGCTGCAGAATTCCAGGAGCTCCGTCTGTCAGCTCATTGGGTTATTTTAAAACAAACTTGGACCCTGAATACTTAAGTTCTGAGGCATTATCAAAAAAGAAAGAAAAAAAGTATAGTTAAGTAGGAGGAGTTAAGGAACTTGAATTGGGTAAATTTTCTACTTTTCTGTGGTAGAGAGATGGTATGGAAGATGAGAGGAAACTTTTTTGGATTTTTTTTAATCCAGAAAGTCTGGATTAAAAAGTTCTTGGCCTTTTATCCAGAGCTTCATGGAATTTATTTAACTTGGTGGTTCTAATTGATTGGGTTAATCTGAGACACAACCTGGGGAACGAGGCACAGTTGGGGTGGAGGTAGATAACATACATAAAGCAGAGAGACCAGAGATACCTGCTTTTGGAAAAATAAGATTTTCCCTCTCCCACCTCTCCTCCATAATAGATCTCAAAATGCCAACAGCCAGCTTAAAATTCCTCATGTTCACCAGGTAGAAAATGAGAGGATTCCTTTCTGGAGAAACTGTCAAACTCAGGGAAAAGCCCTGCAGATGTGGACATTTGGGGCTCCCTCAGTAAACATGCCGTGTCCCTAACCAGCTGCTTTACAGTGAGGTCCAACAGTTGACAAGCCTCAGAGTGTCCAAGGGCACAGAAATATCCAACTGAAGTAGAATAGCTAATAAAGGACCCTTGGGCATTTCAGAGTAGCCTCTGCCGTGAAAGAATGAGTCAAAAGCTAACTGATTTAAAAAAAAAAAAAAAAAGGAAACAGAGACAGTGCAAGGGAAAAAAAAAATTCAAATGTACTGTAATCAATATATTCAGTGAGATAAGATAATAAATCCATGAAATAAGAACAACTGATATGGTGGGCTTCCCTGGTGGCTCAGTGGTAAAGAATCTGGCTGCCAGTGCAGGAGACACAGGTTCAAACCCTGATCCAGGAAGCTCCCACATGCCACAGAGCAGCTAAGCCCAGGGGCCACAACTATGAGCCTGTGCTCTGGAGCCTAGGAACTGCAACTGCTGCGCCTGCATGCCCACTACTGAAGCCCGTGTGCCCTAGAGCCTGTGCTCCACAACAAGAGAAGCCACTGCAATGAGAAGCCCCTGTGTGGCAGCTTGAGAGTAGCCCCCGCTTGCTGCAACTAGAGAAAAGCCTTCACAGCAATGAAGACACAGCACAGCCAAAAATAAATAAATAAATAAAATCATTTAAAATAAAAGGAACAGGTGAGACGTAAAATGGGACAATTCAAAAATAAGAAATCAGAATTATAAAGCATAAAAATATGAAAGTAGATTTTTAAAAAAAAATCAGAATAGAATAAACAAATAAGAAAATCCCAAAAAAACTGACGAAAAAGACAATAGAAAAATAGAAAAGATAAGAAAATTAGAGGACCAATTGAAAGATGAGTCCCAGAAAGAGAAAACCGAAAATGGAGATGAAAAAATTAACAAAGAATTAAAGAAAAGAAAAATTCTAAGAATTGAGGGACCTGAAGTTGTCTCCAAATTTAAATGTTACTCTAAATTATGAATTTTAAAAGACCGACACCAAGTACT
Organism: Oryx dammah; assembly: GCF_014754425.2. Taxonomy (NCBI): domain Eukaryota; kingdom Metazoa; phylum Chordata; class Mammalia; order Artiodactyla; family Bovidae; genus Oryx; species Oryx dammah. Next base: position 30,328,820 of record NW_024070188.1, read on the forward strand.
ATCATTATCAAATTGTGAAACAGTGGGGATAAAGAAGAGATCCTAATACTTCCAGAAAGAAAAAGAAATACCAATGTACAAACGATCAAGAGTTAGTATTGTCTTAGTGGTAACACTGAAAGCTTCAAGGCAATGAAGTAATAACTTCAACATTCAGAGAGAAATTGTTTCCAACTTAGAATTTTATGCCAGTCATACTAGCAAATGTGATATTAAATAAAGACAACTTAAAACAGCATTTCAAAGAGCATATTTTTTTTTTAGGGAACTGGTTATATATTCTATCAAGGGAGTAATCAAGAAAGAAAAAGGCATGGAGTTTAGGAACTAGGGCATCAGCCATAGGTGTGAAGTGATAGGAATTCCCAGGACACTAAGAAAGGAAGAGTAATACAGCAAGAAAGAAGAATGCCCACAGTAAGAGCACTTACTGTGTGCCACCTACTGTTCTGCAGAGAAACCTGAGGCAGAGAGATTAACTTGAGCACAGTCACACAGCACTGGCAAGTGATGGAGCCAGTACGCAGACTCAGGCAGCCTGACTACAGGACCCACATCCTTAAATACAGTAACGTGCTCTACTGTCTCTCATCCAAGCAAGTCCTCGCTGATAGCTCTGCATCCAAACCACACTGGAACAAGAGGACAGAGATCTCCAGAAGAAATATCTCTAAGGAAAACATGAACTGGTGATCCCCTAATGTGCTTGGCCATATTGAGAATTTAGGAACTATTAATGACAGGAACATAGAAACTAAGTGTAGTAGTTACTACTGTTGCCTGACATATTACCCCAAAACGTAACTGTTTCAAATAACTGTTTTAGGGGACTTCCCTGGTAGTCCAGTGGTTAAGACTCTGAGCTTCCAATGCAGTGGCTGTGGGGTTGATCTCTGGTTAGGGAACTCAGATCCCACATGCTTGCTGCATGGCCTGGCCAAAAAAATATAATAATAATAATAACCATTTTATTATGTTCATGGATGAATTTGGACAGTGCACAGAGGGATGACTGCTCCATGATGTCTGGGACCTCAGGCGGAAAGACTCAGAAGCTGGAGGTGATTCAGTGATGCTGGAGAAAGGAATCATTTGGAGGCTCTAATCACATCTGGCACTTGGGCTGGGCTGTCAAGAAAACAAGGTTTCTTACCAACTCAAGGACTCATACATGCCCCCCCACCCCCCCAACCCCAACTTAGCTTGGCTTCTCACAAAATGGCAGCCTCAGAGTAGAAAGACTACTTACTTGTCTGTCTCATTTTTCCTCTCTTTGGCTATTTCTTCTATCTTCAAGTACTGTTCTTCCTTGATTTTTAAGTTTTAGACATTATCTATTGATCCTATTATGATAACTCAGAACTCTAAACACAGAGCGTTCCTTCTAGCAAACAAAGGAGAGGCTGCATTTTCTTTTATGACCAGCCTCTGGTGTCACCTCTCATTTTCATGGTCTCCTTTGAAAATAATCACAGGCCCACCCGGAATCAAGGGGAGGCACCCGTGTACCTCATCTATCACTGGTAACAATTTCAATCAGTTTGGGGTCCACTTCTATAAACAGCCACATTAAACATGTGAAATTAAATGAGGCAGTTCTTAGCTATAGTGAAAAAATTTCAATGTATAAGAAAGGAAATGTGATCATAATACTTTACATGGCTTAGAGAATAATATTTATATAGCATAAAAATGTGAATCAGTTCAGTTCGGTTCAGTCGCTCAGTCGTGTCCGACTCTTTGCAACAACCCCATGAATCGCAGCACGCCAGGCCTCCCTGTCCATCACCAACTCCCGGAGTTCACTCAGACTCACGACCATCAAGTCAGTGATGCCATCCAGCCATCTCATCCTCTGTCGTCCCCTTCTCCTCCTGCCCTCAATCCCTCCCAGCATCAGAGTCTTTTCCAATGAGTCAACTCTTCGCATGAGGTGGCCAAAGTACTGGAGTTTCAGCTTCAGCATCATTCCTTCCAAAGAAATCCCAGGGCTGATCTCCTTCAGAATGGACTGGTTGGATCTCCTTGCAGTCCAAGGGACTCTCAAGAGTCTTCTCCAACACCACAGTTCAAAAGCATCAATTCTTTGGCGCTCAGAATACCAAATACTAATTTAAACCAAAAAACATAATCACTGAGGAGAGGGTAAGGGAAAGGAATATGTTTGGTCATATAAGAAATGTAATTATTCCTGTTATCATAGTAGGATCAATAGATAATGTCTAAAACTTAAAAATCAAGAAAGAACAGTACTTGAAGATAGAAAAAATAGCCAAAGAGAGGAAAAATGAGACAGACAAGGTCTGAAGAGTGCTAGGGTATTTTGTTAGAAGCCTTGTGTTATTCGAGTCTTTAATTACTATACATATGTTTGTTTTTATTTGAAAACCTTTAAGATTTTATATACTTTGCTATAGTAATTGCACTTCTAATAATGTGTCCCAGGAAAAATATCATAGATGTGGGCCAAGATTTATATATTAAAATATGTAGTAAGATACTAATTATAAAAGGAAGAAAATGAAAATTGATCCACTTGAAAATAGAAAAAAGTTAAATGAAGTATAGTACAAAGAAACATTATACAACTATTGAATATTGTATTACAAGGATTGTATTTGTGTGCTTTTTGACAGCTGAACCAAAAATATATATATACAGATGGCGTTAGTAACTCTAATTGGGTTACATTAGAATACATTGCAGATTTATATAGTTTGGTTGAAAAGATCCAGCTAAATATGTTAAATGAAAGCTATGAAGTCTCAGTTGGCTATTCACATATATACATATATAATATATATAACACAGATAAGAATTTTAAAGAAGCTTCACAGAAAAGGGACATATTTAACTCTTAGTGGCTTTGCAAGCTTACAAAGTTGTAAATATAGACTATATGAGCGTCCAGGATTTCCTAAACAGCTGGTGAAATACCCCCAAATCATTATCTTAAACTTGATTTTCAGTTCAAAGGCATATCCTTTCCAAATAGCCTATGCCTTAGGCATGAACTCAGGTAACTTCCCTCGTAGCTCAGTTGGTAAAGAATCTTCCTGCAATGCAGGAGACCTGGGTTCGATTCCTGGGTCAGGAAGATCCACTGGAGAAGGAAATGGCAACCCACTCCATGTTCTCGCCTGGAGAATCCCATGGACAGAGGTGCCTGGTAGGCTGCAGTCCATGAGGTTGCAAGAGTCAGACACAACTTACCAGCTAAACCACCATCTAGGCATTAACTCTAGTAAATTAACTAGATCTTGTCCAGAGGTCAGTAAACTCTGCTGAGACGAAACCCATGAGCAAATAAGGTTATGTCCATCAACCTAGGTCTCCTGTAATTCATCTCTAAATCCTCATCCTTCAGGAAAAACTAGCAGTTTATTCCTCACCTCAGGGCCTTTAGGCCCTTCTTATATCTACATGTCTGAGTCATGAACAGGGTCACAGAAGAAAAAAAGATGAATTCATCTGAAGCAAATAAGAAATGTAAGAAGTTAGTTTCTATCATGCAGGGAGCAACATTCTTCAGGTTAAAAAACTCCTTACTTGAGTTTATTTTAATTTTCTAAATTATATTCATGTTTATATAAGCTGTCTACAATAATGATCTTGGTCTGTGCATATCCCCTAGTCAGAATTAGGGAACATAATTTGCGTAACACTTGAGAGGGACATTCTATCCTCAATCTCAAGGAGGCTGCTTATTAATCCTGAAATTACTTCTGGTGCTCTCTTTCCAACTTCCTGTGATATTTTTCTCCTCTGCATTTTTATCAGAGAAGGCAGTGGCACCCCACTCCAGTACTCTTGCCTGGAAAATTCCATGGACGGAGGAGCCTGGAAGGCTGCAGTCCACTGGGTTGTGAAGAGTCGGACACGACTGAGCGACTTCACTTTCACTTTTCACTTTCATACATTGGAGAAGGAAATGGCAACCCACTCCAGTGTTCTTGCCTGGAGAGTCCCAGGGGCGGAGCCTGGTAGGCTGGCGTCTATGGGGTCGCACAGAGTCGGACACGACTGAAGCGACTAAGCAGCAGTAGCAGTAGCAGCTGCATTTTTATGATACTTTCTTCCCCCAGGTTTTGAATTTTATTGTAAGATTCTTAAGGATAATAGTGAATTTACTTTTGAATTACCAATGGTACTTGCATAATGACTCACTTGGAGTAGTCATCCAATTGTGCGTGCTTGCTAAGTCGCTTCAGTCGTGTCCAACTCTTTGTGGACCACCCTATTGTAGCCCTCCAGACTCCTCTGTCCATGGGATTCTCCAGGCAAGAATACTGGAGTGGGTTGCCATGCCCTCCTCCAAGGGATCTTCCAGACCCAGGGATCAAACCCATGTCTCTTATGTCTCCTGCACTGGCAGGTGGGTTCTTTACCACTAGTGCCACCTGGGAAGCACCAGTCATCCATTAGTATTCGTCAAAAAGTGTGTGTGGTGTAGTTTTCTGGGGACAAAACTGGTGGCAGCTTGTTTTGTTAAACAGAAATAGTCAAGGTGGTATTAACAGAAATGGCCCATAGAGAACCAGGATTTGGGAGACCTAGATAGATTCTGGTTTGGAAAGTTGGAAAGAGAGCTCTGCTAGCATCTGTTTCCGGAGAAGGCAATGGCACCCCACTCCAGTACTCTTGCCTGGAAAATTCCATGGACGGAGGAGCCTGGAAGGCTGCAGTCCATGGGGTCGAGAAGAGTTGGACACGACTGAGCGACTTCACTTTCACTTTTCACTTTCCTGCATTGGAGAAGGAAATGGCAACCCACTCCAGCGTTTTTGCCTGGAGAATCCCAGGGACGAGGGAGCCTGGTGGGCTGCCGTCTATGGGGTCGCACAGAGTCGGACCCGACTGAAGCGACGCAGCAGCAGCAGCAGCAGCATCTGTTTCGGAGAAGGCAATGGCACCCCACTCCAGTACTCTTGCCTGGAAAATCCCACGGATGGAGGAGCCTGGTAGGCTGCAGTCCATGGGATCGAGAAGAGTTGGACACGACTGAGCGACTTCACTTTCACTTTTCACTTTCCTGCATTGGAGAAGGAAATGGCAACCCACTCCAGCATTCTTGCCTGGAGAATCCCAGGGACGGGGGATCCTGGTGGGCTGCCATCTATGGGGTCGCACAGAGTCGGATCCAACTGAAGCGACTTAGCAGCCACAGCATCTGTTTAACTTAATCACTTTCTTTAACATCTTTTTTTAGTAAAATGATGGCATTGAACTAGATCATTTCTAAGGTCCCTTTCAGCTCTCAAATCCAAGAAACTTCTTTTTAAAAAACTCTTAAACAGGAAATGCATTGTAAGAAAAAATATTTATCTGTATTAGAAGCTAAGTTCTACCTTTGACACCTTTGAGAAATAGAAACATCTTGCTCCCAGTGATGAAAGACAATTATGATTTCTTATTGTCACATATAAAATTATTTCCCTGCTCTGGTCAGGTAGGTTTGAGTCCCATCTGTCTTTTCAATTTCCTGCTTAGGGAGAGTGAGAATTAATGACTAGACAAGGAAGGGAATAGGGGATTACATACCCTTAGTGTACATTCAGCATCTCTGCAAAGCCAAGAAGCAGAGCACCTCTGGAATTTTTCATATCCCTCTGTCCAACTTCCCCCTCCTCCCCAAGTCTTAAGATTGGACAGCACTCTTCCATTGCACCCGCAGTACACACACTACGCACTTCTATAAGAGATCAACCAGATCAGAAACGGCTGAAAGATATTTGGTGAGCAATGTCTCCATACTAAATTCTACAGATCCTTCCCTACCTTAATTTTAAATTTAAATTTGTAGCTGCTGAAAAATAATGATCAGGTAGAAATACTGATAGTGAATGCGTGATTCACCTTAGGGAAGTGAAGTCATTACTCAGCTATCATTTTGATTCCTAATAAAAGAAAGTTAGAATCTTTCAGAGAACCACAGAGCTCTGTCTCAGGGAGTCCAGGGGCTATTGCAGGTCAGCATGCTTTATTTTTAATGATCCTTCTAGTTTCCTGCTGCCATTACAATAAGAAATAAGAATTATGATAATTTTTTTTCTTGGCTATGTCTGAAAGTACTGAAATGTCACTTAGGCTTGTGACATTCTGACATTGTCATAGCCATCCACAAAATACCTTAAGTGAATACATACTACCACTACTAAACTAGCTATCACTTGTCCCTAGCTATTGTACTTTTTATTCAAAAAATAAAACATTAAAAAAATTGCTAGAAAAGGCTGCTGTGCACAAACATAACACATGTATATTCTTAAAAGAGAAGGTACACATTCAGAGAGTCCTCATTAATGCCATATGATATTTTTCTAATTATTTATGTTATTTTTTAGTAGTTTCAAAAGGAATAATACTGACAACATCCTCTACCATGTAGAGTATAGGCATTTGAAAGGAGACCACAAAGACTATGAAATGGCTCTAACTATCTCCTAAATTAAAATACTTATAGGAGATACAGCAGTAAGTTGTCTGAAGGTTGTCTGTGGCCTTGTTAAGAGAAACACAAATGTAAGGAATACTGTAATTGATGCCATTTGGGCAGCTCAGAGGAAAGAGAGTTTGAATCTGATTGAAAATGTCAAGAAAGGGTTTGTAAAGTAAGTGATATCTGAGATAGTCCTTGAAGAAAAACTTAACAATGAAGATGGGAGTGAGGGCTTCCTACACAACAGAAGCCATGAAGAAGTACAGTTGCAGATGGGCAAGTGTGCCATGTATTCAAAGGGAAAAAAAATTATAATTTGGATGGAAGACAAAAAACATAGGGCAGTATAGAGACAGATGAAGAATTGCCAAAATAGTACATAATGACTATGCTTAAAGACTCTGGTTCAAACAGAAACATGTATAGCAATAGTCAAAAAATGGAAGTGACTCAGTGCCCATCAAATGATGAATGGATAATGTATCCATGCAATGGATTATTATCTGGCCATTAAAAGGAATGTAGTATTGATACTTATTCCACCATGACAAAAATGTTCTAGAACTGGATAGTGGTAATGGTTGCACAATATTGTGAATGTTCTAAATGTCCTTGAGTAAAATGGTGAATTTTCCATGATATGACTTTTGCCCCAACTGAAAAAATAAGACTTTTGGATGTTTGTAGAAAATGAACTTGATTCAGAAGTCATGGAGCAGAAACTGAAAGTTTTTGAGCCAGGTAATGTCAAGGTTTGAAATGTGTTTTAGAGAAGTACATTATGTAGAATCAGAAGAGCAAGAAGATACTATAGATACTGTAGTCAGAGTTGTGGGGAATCTGTTGGTAAGTACAGGGGAAAAGTCCTAATCAGAGTGTTGGCAATGAAAATGGAAAAGTAAGGAGGTTAGTTATAAAATTCACTTTAGAGAGGAAATGTATTGGACATGAAAACTGATAGGACAGGAAGAAGCTAGTAGATGTATACTAGCGAGTGGTGTTCAGAGGCCAAAACCAGGATATAGAACTTGATAACAGGAAGAATTGTGCTATTAATAAAAATAGGGAAGTTAAGTGGGAACATTGGTATAAGTTTGGTTTTTGACACAGTGAGCTTGGAGTACACCATCAGGGTTGGTGACCATCACCTTGGGACCTGGCCATCACCTTGGGACATAGCTACTGGAGGAAGCAACGCACTTCTGTCAGCCTCATTTCCTTGCTCATGGCCTTTGTGAGATCCAGGTAGATTTTTTTTCTCTTAGTCAAACTGTAATTTTATATTTCACATCTCCTGGATTCCAAGAGAAGCATGGTAAGAAAAATGGCTTAAAAGCGATAACAGGACTTCTGAACAGAGAGAGATTTATGATGTAGGTAATAAAAGCCTCTGCTCTTTTTTAATGGGATACCATGTGTTATGTCACTTCAGTCGGGTCTGACTCTTTGCACCCCTGCAGACTGTGGCTTATCACAGTTCTCTGTCCATGGGATTCTCCAGGCAAGAATACCGGAGTGGATTGTTATTTCCTCCTCCAGGGGATCTTCCCAACCCAGGAATTGAACCCTGTGTCTGTTATGTCAACCTGCGTCTGTTATGTCTATCTGCATTGGCAAGCAGGTTCTTTAACTAGCACCACCTGGGAAGCCCTAATGAGGTACCATAGCCTTCCTCATCTGTGTATTTCTTCCTCTTACATTGAAGAGGAAGGAAGAGAATACAAGAAAGTTAATTCCATGGACATTCACATTTGCCTCCAAAAAATAGCTTTCCCTGGAGAGAGATAGTAAAATCAGGTACCTACGCAGTCCAGTTCTGAAGGGTGTTCACTTCCTTGCAGATGCCTTCTATGCTTTCTTATTATTAATATTAGGTAAGAATGGTCAAGATAGCAAAGAGAAGGGCTGCCCTGTTCCTTTATTTTCTGACACCTTTCCAGCTCCATAACTGGAGAGCCCAGCAAGGATTGCTTCCCCTCCCAAACCAAACTCAGCTAGCTGGCTGCTTCAGCGTGGGGGCTGACAGATCTAGTAGATGTCTGGTTTGTGACCTTTTGAAATCCTCACACACTGTACCCAGACCATTCTGGGATGAGATATCCTTCCTCCCTTCCTCTGTCCACCAATAGATCTTATATATACATACTAAACTATACATCTTCATACCAATGCAAATGCAAAGCGAACTTGTTTTCAGTAAGACCTGAAATTCCTTTTCTCTAAAGGAGTCAGTGATATTTCTGGCAGTACCAAAGCAGACCTTTAAAATATCATTATTATCTTTTTTATTTTTGCAGCCACCAATGTAATCTTTTATTCAAACAAGAATCATTAGTGAATAATTGGTTAAAACAATTGGATGAATAGTTAGTAAGGGAACCAAATAGTCACAGGGACTCAAAGCACCCTTACAGATTACTTACTGAAGACAGGGGAGAAGTAAACAAACTTAGTCTTACCAATAACAAGACAGCTGATACTGCATGACTCCTAGTGTAATGGAGAAGTGTACAACATCATCTGTGGAGCTATCTTTCAAACATATCTTCACCTAAATCTAATCATGTGAAAACAACTCCAGGATAAGGGATATTCTGCAGGGCAACTAACATGGATTTCTTCTTAAAATGACATATTATAAAAGACAGAAAAGGTGGTGGTATGGAGACTGTTGTAGATGAGAAGAGATTTAAAAGCTGTGACAGCCAAAGGGAATGTATGATTTTTAATTTGATCTTGGATTGGGATAAACATACCTCTAAAGGACTCCATTGGTTGGACTTGAAATTTTGCATATGGACATTATATTAAATATAATAAATGTTAAAATTATTAGATGTGGTCACAGGTTTGTAATTGTGTAGGAGAAAACATTGTTCTTATGACATAAATGCTGAGGGACATATTTAGAAATAAGACATCGTTATGTCTATAACTTAATCTCATATAGTGAGCAAATGATCATTTAGAGAGAAAACAAAGACGGCAGTATATTAGCAACTAACCAGTTGAGTTGGAGAGCAAATGGGTGTTCTTCATGTCCTTTCAGCTAAAAAATTTTAAAAGAAAGTTAGTTTTTCTTGATGGTTTAAAATGAGAATCCTTTTTTTTAAAATTGTTATTCTAAAACATAACTGGTAGCATTGGGGAAGAATAACATGATAAGTAGAGGTGATCCGTCTCTAGCAATTTCTGCACTCCCTGCTGTGGAATATTATTTTTCTGCTTTTAGAAAAAGGTTTTTCAATATCCAGTTTTCAAGTCCAGATAATAGTAGCTAGAAACTGGAAGCAGTTCATTTATGTCATCCAATCCTTCTTTGTTACCTGACTTATAAAAAAAGCATTTGTTTCTTAAAGTAAAAGACCACATTGTACATCCATTACTTACCAACAGGGAATCTATCTGCCTTTGGTCTGCAGAGGCTGGTATATAAACGTTTTGGAATTAATCCCTCTGTGCATCCTCTCAATCAGAGCACTGGCTTTGTTTTCTCTGGTGTGGAATATTGTTTTGCAGCGCTCACTGTAGCTCTCAGAGGAGGCCTTCCATGTCATGAGCACTGGCGCACAACTTGTCTGTTTTCACATTTTTTTTAATGATAAAACAAGGTTCAATCCACACATTCTCTGTGAACTGCTAAAGACCGGGAAAAATTACTTTCTTTTCTCATGACCTGGATTGACAAGAAGCACACCTACAGGAGCCAAAGGATGAGTGAATCCCTTTTAAAGACCCAAGTAATGAAGCCCTCAGGGAATTGGCGTGCGTAGCAGAATTTACAGTGGCTTCTGGAGATGAACAGTGTGGCAGGAAGAGGTTCAGGACAGCCGGCTGTTGAAATACAGTCTGCATTTATTTTATATCAGCCTATTTTGGGCCCCAGTGAGAAAGTTATTTTAATATCTTGCTCTGCTAGAAATATACATGGTAAGTGGCAGATGTCACAAAAAGGGGGGATAAAGTTACAGCACTCCATTCTCCTTGAGACTCACAGAGTTTATATAGTTGCACTCTTTTTAGCCTTTGAAATAAACCCTGATGCATACAGAAGCAGGATGATAGGCATAGTCCACATCAGTGACCCTCAAATGACTCAGAATTCAGGGCTAGGGTATTAAGGGCCTACATTTTCAACAGGCTGCCCAGGTGATTCTGATACAGCCAGGCCAGTACTTGGGAACACCTGGTCTGACCCAGTATGCTTATTTTACAAATAAGAAAATGAAGATCCATGTAAAAATTTAAAATTTCTTGAGATGTTATCCTGTTATGGACTTGAAACTGTATTTCCAGGCTCCCAGCATATCCATTTCCCAGGAGGTCACAATGCCTCTTAAAGTGGTCACAGTTAAGAGCTTAGGCCACCAGTTTCCCTCCATAGACAGGGCCTACTTACCACCTGAGGTTTGGAGGCTCACATTTGAAATCTGAGGTCTCATGACCTCCATTCAGGCTCTTTTCTTTTCAGTCACTGTTATCAAGGTTGAGACTCTTAATTACTCTAAACCACTGTATCTATGAGAAGCTTGGTAGATTATTTTTCTCTGTTCTTTTCTTTTGTTCAGTTTCACAAATTTCTTGAATTTATTTTTTATAGATTCCCATCTTCAGCTTACTTCTAAATAGAAGTTGAGTAATAAAATCAAATAGGAGTAAAAATTATTTTTAAGACACCAGATATTGACTCCCCATTAACTGAATACTGACTGAATCTAAACACCCAGCTTTCCTAGAACTAGGAATGATATGAACTTTGCTCTGTAAGTCTCCTGAATAAACAGTACATAACCAGCATTTATTAAGAAAAAGCATTTATCCATTTATTCACTCTTTCACCAGATACTGACCATCTCCTGTCTATAGATCTAGACATGGACTACAGTTATGATCAGGAGAGAAAATGTCCATATTCTCATGAAGCTTAAGTTCTAGAGGGAGATTGTATGTGAAAACAAGATTATACAACCCCCTAGAGGGAGAGATATTTATTTGTTCTGTTCCTTGCTGTGTCTCCAGTGGCAGAGCAATATCTAACACCCATCAGGTACACAGTGGACAAGTATTGAATGAATGAGCACCGTCAGATGAAACAGAAACTGGCCCTTCTGAAATTTAACTGTTTTATAAGCAGAAACAATTGGTAACATTCAATAAGAAATGTTATTTATGTAGGGGATTAAACCATGTGCATTTTTTTCTAATTTGCTTTATTTTATAAGCACTAAAAGCTTTTTGTGAAAAAAAAAATTTATATCAGAGTGTACTTTCAGGTGTGTGTCTGGCATACATGGATATTAACTCACATAGCAGCTGAAAATATATACCTATAAAGATCTAATTATTTATAGTATTTTATTTTATAAAATAAATGATACTAAGCAAAAGCAGTCAAGGATGAAATGATCTTCACAAGACTGGAATGTTTGTTGTGACAAAATAAAAAGGACATTCAGGTGAGCAGCATATCAACAGTTACAGTTTGTTCAGGTTATATTGGCTGTGGCTGTCATTGTATGTAGGGTTCTAGTCTCTCAGCTTTCAAAACATTTAAGAGCTGATGTTAAACAAATAGGGATTTACATACATGGTGTTTCTTTGCCATCATCCCCAGCAAAGGATATCTCCACCATGTAAAAGGTGGTGGCCAAGCTAGGAATACAAAATAAAAAGAGAAGGTTTGCAAATGGCTGTGATTCTATTAAAAAAGGGAAAAAAGGGTGGGGTTTAGCTTCCCCAGTGGCTCAGCAGTAAAGAATCCACCTGCAACACAAGAGCCTCAGGAGAAACGGGTTTTATCCCTGGATCAGGAAGATACCCCTGGACAAGGGCATGGCAGCCCACTCCAGTGTTCCTGCCTGGAGAATCCCATGAAGAGAGGAGCCCAGCGGGCTAGAGTCCTTAAGGCTGCAGAGAGTTGGACACCACTGAAGCGACTTAGCTGGTAGGATGGAGGTAGGGGAACTTAGCATGCATGTGATTCTATAAAAATGTTGACTCTTGTACACTTGAAACTAAAATAATATTGTAAGTCAATTCTTCAATTTAAAAAAAAGGAAAATAGCTTGTGACTGATTAAAGCACAAATACTTCAAAATAATAGAATTCTTTAAGATGATTAGTTTATAAGCAAGGTATGTGATGAGACTACTCTAGATGTCTTTATCTGTAAGTAGCATTATAGTCACTGTTACTATATGAAGAAACTGATTTTTTTTTTCTGAGACTATTAGGGAAATGGCTCAGTACCTCCAAAAGGAAAAGTCCACCTCCATCGTTGTAAATTATAGTTTCTCTGCACTTTACCCTGCAACATTAAGACATGAAAGGTACTCAACTTTCTAACTTTCAACAGATACAACTTTCTAACTTTCAACAGATACCACTTTCAACGCTTCTCACATGTCCTTTATGTTAAACACTGTAAGATGAGAATGTGAAAGTGTTAAAATGAAGAGGAGGTAGATAGAACAGAAACACAACTAAAATTAGTGAGGAAATGGCTGAAACATTACAGAAATGAGTTGTTTGATAGTATAATTCCGTAGGGCTCCCAGTTTGTGCATCATTGGAAAAGTGCTGTGTCTGAGAAACCCATGCAAGAGACAAGGGAAAGGACGAACAATTAAAAAGGTGGAAAACTAGTGACCACGGAGTCAGCCTCCATGTCAGATATCCCTTAACCCTAAAGGAACTTGAGAGACAGGTGAGAATCTGAGAACTTGAAGACTAAGCATATTGTGAAATGCTACTGCTGAAGTTTTGGTCACAAGCCATGGATTATTCATGAGATCAGAGCCAGTTCATATTTGCATGATATCAAAGTGAGTAGCCAGGTCATGAGTGCACCATGCAGATGTTCTCAGGCTCCACACCATGCCTGCAGAAGTTACAGTGTTGGGAGAGAGATTTCAGTGTAGACAGAATTGTTTTAACTTGGGAAAAAGACAAGTCTGTCCCTGGACAGTAGATATAAAATACCTGAGCAGATAGAATGAGCCTTATTTTAAAATATCTGCAAGAACTGACTCTTATTCCTGCTGGTATATTACGTCTCAGGACTAAAGTCAAACCCTTCTTAGTTCACTGAAAATCTTAGATGCCAAAAACATCTTTGAAGAACCGTTTGAAAACCACAAATTCTTTTTTACAGTACATAGGTTGCAGAGGCCTTTTGTTTCATTGAAATCTTGCAAGTCCCCGTTTCAACTAACTCATTTGTGATGGTGTCAAAAGCTATACATGAGCAGTATCGTATTAGAAGTTGCTTTTTATGAAAATAAGAAAAACAAAATTAGGCCTCTTAGGATAAATTTTTTTAAGATTATAAAGAAGCAAAAAGATTTTAAACTAATGTTATAAAGATCTCATTTTCTCTCATGAAAGTAATCTGCCCACATTTAGTGTCATTATCTGTATAGTGTCATTTTGGACTCAGAAACAAAATGGTCTCAAGACCTAACCTATTTGTCAGTTGGAGGGCTCTCGTTCTGTGCAGAGGTGGCAGGAGTTTTGTTCTCAAGTCCACAGAAGATGAGCTAACCTACCAGCAAAGACTAACACGTTGGTTGTCTCTATCATGTTCAGACTTGATAAATAATGCTTTGAGTATATGTTTTAATTTTAAATTGTTTTTCAATAACTAAAAATATTAAAATTTGACCTTATATAGGATGTGTCCTCCGGAGAGGGCAATGGCACCCCACTCCAGTACTCTTGCCTGGAAAATCCCATGGACGGAGGAGCCTGGTGGGCTGCAGTCCATGGGGTTGCTAAGAGTAGTACACGACTGAGCAACTTCCCTTTCACTTTTCACTTTCATGCATTGGAGAAGGAAATGGCAACCCACTCCAGTGTTCTTGCCTGGAGAATCCCAGGGACGGGGGAGCCTGGTGGGCTGCCGTCTATGGGGTCACACAGAGTCGGACACGACTGAAGCAACTTAGCAGCAGCAGCAGCAGCAGCAGCAGGATGTCTCCTCACTTCCAGCTTTCTTCCCTCTCCTCATCCCTGGTGATGGTGGGATGGAGGTGGGGGTCTTTTGCACAATACAACATATTAAAAATTGTGCCAAAGGGAGTGGTAAAAAAATGAACCCACAGATTACTTACTAATTGTACAGAAGGAAATAGGTCATTACAGTGAAACCATCTGATTTGATAGTCACCACTTAAACCCAGTGATGAAATTTATAGCATTACCGAGATACAGGAGAGCCTGACATTTGGTGCTTCCTGAAATGATGCAGTTGAAGTATATAATATTCCATAGAAGATATTCTTGCAAAAAATGTTTAACCTAAATCTAAGCAAGCTTATTCAGACCCAACTTTCAGTTTGTAAGCAAACAGGAACAAGTTAAATGACACAATGAAAAAGTGATAATAATAAAAGACATTTTATATGACAGCTGCCCTGGTCTCCTCAAAAAGTCAGTTATTTCCATGAAAAAAGTTAATGATTTTTATTTTCATTTCTTAAAAAATGGGGAAGGGCTAGTCTAGATTTAAAAGGCAAAACAGAGATAAAAGCCAAATGCAATGTGTGAATCTTGATTAATTCTAGTTTGAGAAGAAGAGCTAAAATAAAATATATTCTTGGGACAACTAGAGAAATGTGACTATGGATTGTTTATCAGATGGTATGGCATTATTGTTAGTTTTTTGTTTTTTTTTTTATTTGAAAGTGATCATGTATGAGTTGTCCTGTGTTTACGAGATATTTGCTGAAGCATGAAGGAATGAGGAGTCATGGTGTCTGCCACTATCAAACCTAGAGTATATATGTGTGCTCGTGGTACTGATCTTTCAACTCTTCAATACATTTGAGAGTTCTGTATATATGTATATACATACATACACGTGTATGTTTCACTACATACTATGTAAAGATAGAAGAGGAAGTGGAGAGGGGACATACACGTGTATGTTTCACTACATACTATGTAAAGATAGAAGAGGAAGTGGAGAGGGGGAAGAAAGTTGGCTTATTCTTTGAGAAGCAAAAGTTATAGAAATACTAAGTGACTTTTAAAGAACTAATTGATTTTCCCCTCTTTTCTATTTTAGGCTCAAGAGAAAGGAAGATTAGACTATGCTAAGGTAGGTATATTTTGTACATTTTACACAATTTTATACATTTCTATTTGCTATTTGGTTTTTATTTATATTTGAAAAGTAAAAAGAAAAGCATCACATTCAAAACTAAGGGACCTTCCCTGTGAAGTAACAGGCATTAACAGGTGAAATAGGATTCATTTAATGGTAAGTTTATTTATTGAATGCCTACTTCTTTCCAGACACTGTGTTAGGCGTCAGGAATAGGAGAGTAAACCAGATCAGTTCTTTCATTCATGACATTTACAAGCTAGTTGAGGAGGTGATTAATAAACAACTAAATGGATATATAATATAATGTCAACTGGTGATAAGTGCCCTGAGGAAAAGTTAACCAAATTAACCAAAACTAACCATTGCTGGAAAGATATCTTTGGACTATGGAAAAGAGCTTTTAGCATCATCAGGTAATACCTGGGAAGCACCATACAGAGCAGGTTTGGATTCCTAGAGGCAGTAGTTTTCACATAACCTGTGGAGCTTTTGAAAATATACATGCCTGGGTTACCACAGCATCATACCTCTTTCACCAACATCAGAATTCCCTGGTAGGCAGAGCTGGCCAGGGACAGGATGGAAGGGTTTGAAAAAAGGCTCCACAGATCATTTTGACACATAGCCTTATTCAAAAACTGCTGTGGGATTTTGGATTTCAGTGCACCTGTGCAAGCCTTTGAACACACTTGGGTTTTCTCCTGAGGAACAAATGGAGTATTTTCGCAGGCGTGTGGGATGTATACAGCAGCTTAACTAAAGGAACATGCTAACCATCTGGTTTTTATAACAGTCAAGAATAGCCAGAGCTTGAGCACACCTGTACTCCAAAGACAAGGAGGAAGAAATGGGACCTGTAAGAGCTCTGCTTGCACTGGGACAGCTGGAATCCCCCCAGTGATCTCTCCAGGGCTGATCCGGAACCTTGTGCTCTCTCGGCAGCCCTGAAGTGCACACCCATGGTCCTATGCCTTTTCTTTGCCTGAAGTGCGGTTCTTTCCTTCTCTGTCTCACAAACATATGTGTGCTTCAAGAAAAATTAGATTCAGAGTGGTGTCTCTATACTGAAGACTTCTGTGTCTGTCACTCTATCTTTGATGTCTGTGCTAAGTTGTTTCAGCCATGTCCAACTGTTTGTGACCCCTTGGACTGTAGCCCGCCAGGCTCCTCTGTCCATGGAATTCTCCAGGCAAGAGTGTTGGAGTGGGTTGCCATTTCCTTCTTAGGTGTCTACTTGAGCCTTATACCTAAATGGTCTCCCACAGGCAGAGATGCTCAAAGCATCTTAAACTGAACTCAACACCTTCCCAACATCTCTGGTCACCTTTTCTTTAGTAGACTTTATTTTTTTAGAGCAGTTTTTAAGTTCACAGCAAAACTGAGCAAAAAGTGTAGCGAGTTTGCATTACCCGCTGACACCACACAAGCACAGCCTTCCCCACTGTTAGCATCCTGCAGCAGATTGGAACATCTGTTATGATCAATAAACCTGCATTAATACATCTTTATAACCCAAAGTCCATCATTGACATTAGGGTCTAGTGTTAGTGTTGTATCTCTGGTCCTTATTACTTGTTCTGTCTCCTGATGTTGTCTATCATCTCACCAGTGAACCATGTGAGAAAATTAGAAGTCACTCTCAAGTGCTCTTACCTCCTCACCCCTATGTTCCATGACCAAGTCATACCAGTTTTATAGCCTACATTTTCTTAAATCCAGTCCCTCCTCTTGATGCCTCTTCCATTGCTCACATGGTATCCTGCTCTGAACCACTAGAAAGCCTGTGACTGGTCTCTATGCCTCTCTTTTGTCCCCAAAGATCCATCACCAGCCAGAATGTCTATCTAAACCACAAGTCTGGCAGTTTCACACTGCATCTTTTTTTTTTTAATTTAAATTTATTTATTTTAATTGGAGGCTAATTACTTTACAATATTGTATTGGTTTTGCCATACATCAACATGAATCCGCCATGGGTGTACACATGTTCCCCATCCTGAACCCCTCTCCCACCTCCCTCCCCGTACCATCCCTCTGGGTCATCCCAGTGCACCAGCCCCAAGCACCCTATATCCTGCATTGAACCTGGACTGGCAATTCATTTCATATATGATATTATACATGTTTCAATGCCATTCTCCCAAATCATCCCACCCTCTCCCTCTCCCACAGAGTCCAAAATACTGTTCTACACATCTGTGTCTCTTTTGCTGTCTTGCATACAGAGTTATCGTTACCATCATTCTAAATTCCACACTGCATCTTAAAACCCTTCCTTGGCTCCATGTTTTCTATAAGGCACATTCAGAGTTTACTAGAGTGGCATATAAAGCACTGTGATCTCGCTCCTTGGAGGGAGCCTCATGTCCTCCACCCTGTGCTCCAGTGGTACCAAATTACATAAAACATACTGTTTCTGTTCTCTGTGCCTTGACCCGAGATGTCCCCTCTGCTTGGAATGCAGCAGTGTCCCCCTTTCTCTGGCTTCCCCTGCCTCTTCTGTAAGGCTTAATGTAGGATCATCTCCAGGAGAAAGTCTCCCTGGTTCCCTGGGCTGGATGAGGTTCTTTCCTGCATTCTCTAGTACCTTGTGCATCTCTCAGTCATTATGCTTCACCCCATTATTTATCATGACCATTTATGAGAAAGATCATAGACTGTGAGCTCTTTGAGGGCAGAGATGGTAACTTATTTGTACACTTGGTGCCTAACACAGCACTTGGAACTTGGTAAATGGTGAGTGAGTGAGTGAGTAAGGTTATAAGAAAATAGAAGACCCATGCAATCAGTTGCAGGAGAAATTCTGGTATATGGTTTTTTATTTCAATCACAGAGGAAAGGAAAGCAAGTTGTGCAACAGGTATTAGCAGGGATAAGAAGATTGCTTGAGAAGGTTAATGAACTAACTTGGAGATAAATGCTGGGATTTCACTATGATAAAGGAAATAACTTATAAACAAAAAATTAAGGGCAGTGACATTATGATTTGGCAATAGAGTGATTATTTATCATTGCTGCTTGTTTATGATTCAGAAAACTCTTTTAGGATTTCTTATTGCAGAAGTACCTGCCAGTGGAAGAGACTGGAAGAAAAGGAAAAAAAGAAAATGGAGACACAGATAGAACACTCTGAACCAAGCAATGGCTCTGTCCCCAACTCACTGCAAAATTGTTATCAGTCACTTAATCTTTTTGGTTTTCCCTTAGTTTCCTTAGTATGAGAGGAGCAGGTTACAGTATTTTCCAGTATTCTTGCCTGGAAAATCCCATGGATGGAGGACCCTGGTAGGCTACAGTCCATGGGGTCCCAAAGAGTTGGACACGACTGAGTGACTTCACTTTTTCTTTTTTTCTTTCGGTTTCCTTAGTCTGAGAGGAGCAGGTTATAATAGTGCTGTTCTACTCTGCAGGCCCAAATTTGAAAGGAGACATTCTTTGTTCGGGGGGTGGGCATAGGGAACATTCTTATCTTATATACTATTAAGGTCCAGATTCATTTCTTCATCTGTTTCATCCACCCAAGCATGGTGGATCTGATATTTAATATATGCAACCAGACCTAACCTAGACCTTCCTATCAAAAGTCCCCCTTTGCTCTGTTTTTTTTCCTCCTTAAAATTTATTGTAATCTACAATTATCATTTTTATTTAGTTCCCTGTGTTTTGTTTCTTTTTCCGGTAGACTGTAAGGCAAGACCTGAAGGCAGGGCCTTCAGTGGCCTTGTCCATCGTAGCATCGTCCAGCACAGGCTTATATACAGGAGTGCTTGACAAATGTGTATGGACGAGGGCTGCATGAGTGAAGCAGGCAGCTCGGAGGTCTGGAATTGGGGATGATAGACTCAAATTAGCCATTATATAGTCAGTATAGTAGAGGACACCATCCATCCCTATGTTCAGTAGCCCTGAGATTGCCTTCCCAAGCACCCAGTGACAGTAGTTCTCATGCCAGCTAACAGAAACCCACCCTACTGGAGTATGTGGTGCTGTGCAGATGTTTAAGGGCATAACTTGATCTCAGCAGTTAACCCAGACCTGTTATCCATACATAGGACCCAAATCCAAGCACCACAGGTAGAATGATTGTATCCATCTCTGCCAAGCTTCCAGGAGATGTCTGCAGTACTGTCTCTTACGCCGCGTATCATGGGCCCGTGGTGAAGTCCTGGTCTTATGCTGATTGATGCAGACATCATGCTTTGGCAGCTTAGGGCTCCCCTGGTGGGTTTACCTGTAAAACTACATTTTAAAAACTCAGTGGCCGTTTCTGAAGAGTGTCATGAAATTTATTTATTGCTGGATGTTTCTTTATTTCCAAGTGGTGAACATTTTCTCAAAAGCCAAGTTTTATCTGAAAAATCAGATTTTAAGTACAAATTATTTTAGCCATTTGCTCTGTGGCTTCATATGCCATCTCTCCAATTTTGTCAGTCTCAGAACGGCAAGGAAGTAGAGGAGAGGGTAGAAGTGGTGATCAAAATCAGTCTCAGCTAGATCTCTATAGAGTGTCAGTCACATTCAACAAAACAGTGGTGTGTGCTCAAACACTCAGAAAAGAAATTGAATTACTTCTTAATTGAGTTCCTGTTGCAATGGAGCCTGGATTGTGAATGCTTTACACTGCTGCAGTGCCTTTCATCTACAGATGTTAAAGCACTCAGCAACTATCCCTTCATTAAGTCTGTCCCGCCTCTGGAAGGTGGTTAACACCAGGCCCCGAGCACTCTACCCACTCCTGAAGCTCATTCACCTGAGGCTGGCCTAGGGTGGAAGCTGTTAACTGTAAGGTGATTCTGCTGCTGCTGCTTCAGAAGTCGCTTCAGTCGTGTCCAACTCTGTGCGACCCCATAGACGGCATACCCAGCTTCTAAAATGAAAAAACAAGAAGTGACTTACCTAGTTAAAACTGCAGGAGAAGTTTTATTGGACAGAATGTATTTACCAGAAGTGAATTCTGACCAAAAATCTGGTGGTGACAGTTTTGCTCACATATGCAGTACAAAGAGGATCTTCTTTACATGACTGGTGTTCAGCACTGAGTGTGCCTCTCTTAGGGAATAGGGAACTATTCCGTGTTCCCAAGGTTTCTGGCCCCAAGCAGATTGAGTTCAGTGTTAGAGGAGAGAGTGCCACCTATTGAATTGTAGAAATTCATGGACGTGTGGGGACCGTGGAGAAGTGTCTCAGGCCACATTCACTCTTGGTTTGCCATGGTAACTTAATATGTGTCTGAAGGAAAACAAGTATGTTGGCTACTCTTAGAAAAACATCTACAAACGTCTGTGTATTTTCCCCAGCTGGAGCTGAGCGTATGCCTGCAGTTTAGCCTACTGCTCCTTGAAAGAAGCATGCTGCTCAAAGACTGAGGCAGATGGTATTTTTACCACTTCAGGCAAAACATGGCACCTATGGTTCGGGTTTCTACAATTTTAATTTTTTAACCCTTTCGAGATGGCTGGCTTAAAAATATCTCCATCATAGTGATACAGAACTTTTCTCAATTTCTTTTTAATAATTGCCTCAGATATACAGATTATGGATAAATATCACTTGGTCAGAACCAGACTCTCAGCCCTGTGGGCTACCCTCCTGCTCATTCTCCTACAAGTGCCTAGCACTAGGCCTTACATGGGCTTTGACAGTCATGCCAATTTTGATGCAAAGACTCTAAATGGTTTGCAGGAGCTTTCTTGGTATTCATCTCCAGCCTTTACTGTGTGTAGTTCATATCATTTTCCCATGTCTCAGTACAGAAAAGAAAGTTGCTTTTTGTGTCTTCCCACTGAGGTTGACTTGAAGCACAGAGAATTGCTCAAGGTTAAGCACTTGGTAAAGAAAGATCTTGCACATGTTAGTTTATCAGGCATCCAGTTCTCAGTCAAATGTGAGAGAGACTTTTTGAAAGGAGTGGGGGTTTTTTGCTGTTCCCTCTCTCCGGGAATTTGTTCAAGTCTCAGAGTAGCCCTTTCCCCTGCCTCAGGAGCAATGTCTAGAGCCCCTGCCTCCTTCATCCCTCCCCACGCTGAGGCCTTGCACATTCTGTTTTATTATAAAACACATTTGCATAGGGTACACATTAAAATTCCCTCCCCGGCAGCAAGCTGTGCCGTCCACAGACATTTGCATCTGCGTGATCACACATCATCACTTCCTCTCATGTCACGGTTTTCCTTTCCACGGCTTGCCCTTTTAGCCATTTCTTCCCATGTATTATCCATAGATTGCTTCAACCATTTTGCTGCATATTGAATCTAAAATTCTTTTTTGAACCAGTGTAGGAAATTTTCTATAAATATTATTGTCCTTTCTTTACTGACAAAGCCAGATTTTTTTTTTTTTTTTTTTTGGCAGACAGTTTTAGCCAGCTTGTTCTTTCCCATAACCCTAGCTAACTGGCTCTGAGAATTTTTCATGTTGGCACATTTAGAGACCAGATGTTGCTGTATTTTCTTTTCCCTGTACCTCTTTCTTGGGCAGATGCTCCTTCTCCTGTCTGGGACTTTTCATTAGCTCCTTTGGTAAAATATTCCAAATAGCATCATTGTATGCACTAAATCTCTCATTTCCTCTAACCTCTTGAAGCTGTCTTAACATTTAGGATTTCTGGTTTGTAATAATTATGGAGACTTATCTAGAAGCAATGACATTCCCCCCTCTTTTTTCATTAAGAATTTGTGGTCCAGTTATATGAGATGTTTATAATATAATTTAAAGGAAAAAATCCAAATCCAGATACCATTATGATATGAGTGCAATTATATAAAATTTCATATGCTTGATAAAGACTGGATGACAACTTGTAAAATGTAAAAAGGGCATTAAGATAACTTTTTTCCTGAAAGGTATCAGTTTTAAAAGTGTAGATCTGATTGGAATTGGAAATTTTCTGTATTATCACCTGAGCTACTAAGAATTGAAAAATAACTTTCCTGAACTCATGTTTTTAGTTCATAACCAGAATTTAATCCTAGGCTCCTAAAGAGTTGTTTTGTTCTATGGCAGTAGAAGGAATTCACTGGAAAATGTGGATTTTAAAAAATAACATTTTAAATTGAAGTATAGTTGATTTATAATGTGTTAGTTTCAGGTGTACAGCACACTAATTCAATTTTATATACATATACACATATATTTCTTTATATTTTCAGATTATTTCCTTTATAGATTATTATAAAATACTGGGTATAGTTCCCTGTGCTTTACAATAGTTCCTTGTAGGTTATCTGTTTTATATGTAGTTGTGTATATATGTTAAACTCCTGATTTATCCCCCCCACTTCCCCCTTTGATAATCAGAAGTTTGTTTTCTGAAATATGATTTTTTACACTGTGAATTTTTGTGCAAGGCCTCAAGTTGTGGTTGAGGTGCCAGGGAATAGTTGAGAAAGATGAAAAAGAAAACCTTGTGCTCAACCTGTGGCGCAGCACTGGTGGCCTGCCCTCTGCAGAGGGGTGAGGGCTGAAAGACCCCGTCAGGATGGCTGTCTGAAATTTTTAAATCCTGCACTCCCTGTTTCCTGAAAATCAGATATAACCGATTATTTTTCTTTTGGCAGTCACACTTCAGAAAAGTAGGGGGATTTTGTTCTGGGGTTTTTTCCCAACAATAATGAATAATTTTGTTTAATCTTTTTTTCAAAACAATTAATTTACTAAAGCTGGTTTTGCAACTACTGCTTTGATTCCAGATCTCCTTCAAAATACAGTTATCAATGATGAAAAGTAATCATTGATCTATGTCCGTTCATAATAAAGCCAAAAAGCTTTTGTACCATGTAAAATTTTTCATCAAAAATAAGTTCTAATTACACATGCAATAGTTAGTCTCCAGAGCCAGAGCTGTGCCTTATTATGACACTCAAGTCTTTTTGCAAAACAGTCACCCTCTGGACATTCATTCATTCATTTGTTCCCCTATTATCAAGCGATTTCTTTTCCTCCTTAAGTCTCTGAGTATATTATTTTGCATCTGTCCCCAGTGACTATCATCTTACTTTGATGATCTATTCCGCTAATTGCTTAATGTTATTTTAAAATTAGATTCTCATTCTCTGAGGTGTTTGCAGTCCCACACACTTCAATGGCATCAACAGATTTAATGATCATAATCTCTAGTCCCTCATGGATCATGAATAAAATTATTAAATGATGTCATTGATAAGCCTCTTTATGACATCATAAAGTAATGCCACCCTCTCAGCTGTTTGCCCAAATATTATTGATATTCTTTGAATTCAATCCTCGAAGCAGTTATAAATCTTCTTTGCTTTATGTCATATATTTCTAGCTTACTGGCCTTTCCTCTCTAATTTTATATATAAAATATTGAATTATTTTGTTTATAGCAATAATATTTAGTGGGGCAGTCTCTTCCATCCTTAGGTTTATAATTTTGAATTACTGGTTCTTGAAAAATTATATGTCTGCATAATATCTCACATTTATTAGGAAGCTAAGGCAAACTTAGATTGTTGGTGAGGAGGAGTTCTTAGTTGTTAGCCTGGAATCATGTCTGGTTTTATATCCTGAGGGTCTAACACAGTTCCTGCCACATACTGGGTACCCAATAAATATATGCTGAACTACTATTGAATGAATGAATAACCCCCAGATGTGCCAGCTGTTTGTGCCTATGTTCCTTTTCATTCATAAGATATATTTGACTCCATCTTTGATCCTCTTATTTCTCCCCTAATATATTTAATCAAATATCTCCTCAATGGCATACACTCCCTGGGTTAAAACAAAGATTCATTTGGGGTAACCTTTTGAATATTAGTCTAGAAAGCTAACTAAAGATGCTCACCAGGCTGGTTCTGTGGATAAATGCTCTGCACGGTGGGGTAGCTGGATTCAATTATTGTTCCCAGTTTGTGGTATCAGGACCCACCTGTGCACAGGGAGTGACTGTGTGACTTTATGTAGAGGACTGAGACTTTTGTCCCCTGGAGGAGTCTGCTTAGTCCATGAAACAGTTCTAAGTAGATCTAAAGGGAATACTGTTTCTTTCCGTGTCATCAAAAGCAGAGGAAGGACATGAGGTTTCCAAAAAGAGAATGAAAAGGGAGGTACCTCTGTGTTGATGTTGAATCTGGTTTCAGTAAATTGGAAGTCTTTGTCATTGCCTTAGATTGTTATTTCCAAATTTATTCACTAATCCTACAGCCTGATTTTCTGTGGAATTAAAGACTTCTGTAATGTCAAGATGTTTGATCTTACAGAAAGCTATAATTTGTCCAGGTGGTATATCTGAAGCCATTCCCTCATGTTTCCTCAGCCGTGTCTGAAGGCACTACTTAGCCTCCCTGCTGACACGTGAGACTGAATATCGATCCTAGATGTGCTTAACCACCTTTCTGAAATGGATGGTAGCTGTGCACCTCAATTTTGAACAGATTTACTGAGGTCACAGTAGAGATGACAGAACCCATAACATAGTTCGGTCCTGTGTACAATGCTACTAACTAAAGATTACCATTGAGTAGCTCTTTTCTTTCTTCCAAGTGCTTGACTTTCTGGCTTGAGGAAAGATCTTACCTATCCATCAGATAGTACTAAAGCCAAAGATGTGCTTCTGAAGATTGATTCATGCATGGTGCCCCCTATGGAAGGTCTCCCTGTTCTAGATCCAAAGAAATTTTGCTGCCTTTTGTCTTCATTCCTATGTGCCTGTTAGGAAATGTGGTAGGCCTTTCTATGTCCTATGACCCTGGTGAGATACATGTCATTGTAAACATGTTCTTCAGTGTGCACTCTGTTCAAGACATACACTGAGCACTTGAGTCAAGTGGTTCTATCAGATTCTGTCTCTGAATCCTTTCATTTTATGGAGAAGAGATTAAATAAGCTAACAGTGTTCACACAGTCACTATCTCCCAGTCATGACTCTAGCCAGGTCTATTGACTCCACACTGTACTCTTCACTACCTCTCTGTTTCTTTCCCAGGGTGCTTTAGACATACAAAAAAAGAAGTAAGAGAGAATTTGTAGTCAGCCTCTGGTCTTACCAAAATCCAGAAAATGGTATGCATTACTCTATAATCCTAACATAATTCTGCTCTCGGAAATAGTGACTCTCTAGTAAGTGAATATCTTAGGATTTATTTGCTGAGCTAATTCAGTGATTATTGTGATTTTTTTCCTAAGATGGTATGCATTCTTCCCTCTTTCAAGAAAGTTTTAGAGATATGACCATTTAAGACAAGTTCTCAAGACTTCCCTGGTGGTCCAGGTTGGCCTTGCAATGCAGGGGATGCAGATTCAATCCTTTGTGGGGAACTAAGAGCCCACATGCACTGCAGTGAAAGATCCCACAGGAGCATCAAAGATCCTGCATGCCACAAATAAAACCTGATGCAGCCAAATAAATAAATATAAAAAAATAAAAATAAAACAAGTTCTCATCACTGTTCTCTCAATGAAAGCAAGAGTCTGTGTTAACAAATACCATAGCACCATAACGTTGAGCCTTCCTACATCTGGAAGAGGTGTTAATTCTGCAGATATGATTACACTTATATGGTACAGAGTAACAGCGTCGCCCCCATAGCATTGCTTCCTGCATGTGCCCTCAGTCTGATGTGATCGGCCTGGAAGGCCTGGCTGAGGTATACATTGCTTGTCATTGCTCTCAGTAGCTATTGTTTTTCTGTCATTAGATGTGCCTTCCAGTGATGGATGGAGGCCTTCCCAGGTGGCGCTAGTGGTAAAGAACTGCCTGTCAGTGCAGGAGACATAAGATATGCAGGTTTGATCCCTGGGTCGTGGAGATCCCCTGGAGAAGGGAATGGCAACCCACTCCAGTATTATTGCCTGGAGAATCCCATGGACAGAGGAGGCTGACGGGCTACAGTCCATAGGGTTGCAAAGAATTGGACATGACTAAAGCGACTTAGCATGCACACAAAAGACCAGTGATGGAAGTCGTGTGTTTTGAGCTCATTTTGTATCAGGATGTATGTTGGGATGCCAGGAATCTAGGCTCAATGGATAGTAGTGATGCTGGTGGTAATAGTGGTTTTGAGGTAAGTGATCCCAAGGTTTTGGCAGATGAAAAACCAGGATATGAATGAAGGGACTTCCCTGGTGTGCAGTGGATAAGAATCCACCTGCCAGTGCAGAGGACACGATCCCTGCTCTGGGGAGATCTCACATGCCTTGGAGCACCTAGGCCTGTGCACAACTACTGAGCCCATGCTCTAGAACCCATGCTCCAGAAGAGAACAAGCCACTGCAATGGGAAGCCCGCTCACCACAGCAGAGTAGCCCCTACTCACTGCAACTAGAGAAAACCCAAGTGTGGCAACAAAAACCCAGTGCAACCAAAAATTTAAAATTAATTAATTAATTTTTTAAAAAGAGAAATGTATAAGATATAGACTCAAGACAAGCTGGAAACCCAGATCACTCTTGCATAATTTATGTGTTTCTCTCATAATCCCCAGGATGGTTTACATACATGATGTGGGTGCATCATTAAATTTTCCTCTAGAAGACATGAAAACCAAGCAGCAAAATTTGCTTTCCGTGTGGCATTAAGCCTTATTTTAATACAATTCCATACATATGTCAGATGGGGCTTCCAAGGTGGCACAGTGGTAAACAATCCACCTGCCAGTACAGGAGATGCAAGAGAAGCAAGTTTGATCCCTCGGATGGAAAGAGCCCCTGGAGGAAGAAATGGCAACCCAGTGCAGTATTCTTGCCTGGAAAATGGCATGGACAGAGGAGCCTGGTGGCTCCTCCATGTAGTCCATGGAGTCGCAAAGAGTCGGACACGACTGAGCACCAGCACCACCCTCAGATACCCTACTTAACAAATGTTAATGAAAATTTATAAATTAACTTTTAAAAACTAAAATCATATACTTATTCCCTTTAATTGCATTTGAAATCAGGCACATCTACTGATACCCTGAGCTCCAAGCTGACCTCTTGTTTCTTAAGCAGCAGGCACAACTTTACCTGAACACTCGGCCATAGAGTGAACAGTTTTGGTCAGTTTTGATTATGCCAATAAAATGTTTTTAACAATATGAAAATATTTATAAATTATATATGTCTCTATGGTTGTTTGTTTAGAGGTATTTATACACATAATATGAACTTCCCTGGTAGCTGAGCTGGTAAAGAATCAGCCTTCAATGCCGGAGACCCCAGTTCATTTCCTGGGTCCAGAAGATGACCTGGAGAGGGATAAGCTATCCACTCCAGTATTCTTACCTGGAGAATCCCCATGGACAGAAGAGCCTGGTGGGCTACAGTCCGTGGAATTGCAACCAGTCAGACATGGCTGGGTGACTAAGTACAGCATACATATATATATATATTCAGATATGATAATTTGTATGAAATGAGTTGTTTGATTATGTTCAGGTCTTTGTGGATAGTATTTCACAGCACAGACTCAGATGTACTTAGCTGAGAGGTTGAGCCTTGAAGTCAGTTCTGAAATCTCACTCTCAACAGGAGGCCACACATCATCCGGACTGAGCTTAATAGACCCATGTGGAAGAGAGGGCAAGAAAAATTATACCTTATCTGTTTTTATCATGTGTTTTTCTTTTCCCTTTTAGGGAGAATAGACTGAATTTTCAATGATCAAGATGATTTGGAAATTCATTTTTCAGAATAAGCATGTTTCCTATTTTCTAATAATCACAGTTTTAAAATATTTAAAATACTTCCATGAATCTATGTAAAATAGTCTATGATCTTTATAATTAAAGCCAGGTCAGTCAGTCACTTCAGTCACTCAGTCATGTCTGACTCTTCAAGACCCCATGAACCGCCGCACTTCAGGCCTCCCTGTCCATCACCAACTCCCAGAGTTTACTGAAACTCATGTCCATTGACTCGGTGATACCATCCAACCATCTCATCCTCTGTTGTCCCCTTCTCCTCCTGCCTTCAATCTTTCCCATCATCAGGGTCTTTTCAGATGAGTCAGCTCTTCACATCAGGTGGCCAAAGTATTAGAGTTTCAGCTTCAACATCAGTCCTTCCAATGAACACTCAGGACTGATCTCTTTTAGGATGGACTGGTTGGATCTCCTTGCAGTCCAAGGGACCCTCAAGAGTCTTCTCCAACACCACAGTTCAAAAGCATCAATTCTTCGGCACTCAGCTTTCTTTATAATCCAACTCTCATATCAATACATGACTACTGGGAAAACCATAGCTTTGATTAGATGGACCTTTGTTGGCAAAGTAATGTCTCTGCTTTTTAATATGCTGTCTAGGTTGGTCATAACTTTCTTCCAAGGAGTTAAGCGTCTTTTAATTTCATGGCTGCAGTCACCATGTGCAGAGATTTTGGAGCTCCCCAAAATAAAGTCAGCCACTGTTTCCACTGTTTCCCCATCTGATTGCCATGAAGTGATGGGACCAGATGCCGTTTAGTTTTCTGAATATTGAGCTTTAAGCCAACTTTTTCCACTCCTCTTTCACTTTCATCCAGAGGCTCTTTAGTTCTTCTTTACTTTCTGCCGTAACGATGGTGTCATCTGCATATCTGAGGTTATTGATATTTCTCCTGGTAATCTTCATTCCAGCTTGTGCTTCATCCAGCCCAGCGTTTCTCATGATGTACTCTGCATAGAAGTTAAATAAGCAGGGTGACAATATACAGCCTTGACGTACTCCTTTTCCTATTTGGAACCAGTCTCTTGTTCCATGTCCAGTTCTAACTGTTGCTTCCTGACCTGCATACAGATTTCTCAAGAGGCAGGTCAGATGGTCTGGTGTTCCCACCTCTTTCAGAATTATCAAAGGTTTTGGCATAGTCAATAAAGCAGATGTTTTTCTGGAACTTTCTTGCTTTTTCGACGATCCAGCAGATGTTGGCAATTTGATCTCTGGTTCCTCTGCGTTTTCTAAAACCAGCTTGAACATCTGGAAGTTCAAAGTTCATGTATTGAAGCCTGGCTTGGAGAATTTTGAGCATTACTTTACTAGCATGTGAGATGAGTACAATTGTGCGCTAGTTTGAGTATTCTTTGGCATTGCCTTTCTTTGGGATTGGAATGAAAACTAACCTTTTCCAGTCCTGTGGCCACTGCTGAGTTTTCCAAATTTGCTGGCATATTGAGTGCAGCACTTTCACAGCATCATCTTTTAGGATTTGAGATAGCTCCACTGGAATTCCATCACCTCCACTAGCTTTGTTTGTAGTGATGCTTCCTCAGGCCCACTTGACTTCACATTCCAGGATGTCTGGCTCTAGGTGAGTGATCATACCATTGTGATTAGCTGGGTCGTGAAGATCTTTTTTGTACAGTTCTTCTGTGTATTCTTGCCACCTCTTCTTAATATCTTCTGCTTCTGTTAGATCCATACCATTTCTGTCCTTTATTGAGCCCATCTTTGCATGAAATGCTCCCTTGGTATCTCTAATTTTCTTGAAGAGATCTCTAGTTTTTCCCATTCTATTGTTTTCTTCTATTTCTTTGCACTGATCACTGAGGAAGGCTTTCTTATCTCTCTTTGCTATTCTTTCAAACTCTGCATTCAAAAGGGTGTATCTTTCCTTTTCTCCTTTGCTTTTCACTTGTCTTCTTTTCACAGCTATTTGTAAGGCCTCCTCAGACAGCCATTTTGCTTTTTTGCATTTCTTTTTCTTGGGGATGGTCTTGATCCCTGTCTCCTATACAATGTCACAAACCTCTATCCGTCATTCTTCAGGCACTCTGTCTATTAGATCTAGTCCCTTAAATCTATTTCTCACTTCCAGTGTATAATCATAAGGGATTTGATTTAGGTCATACCTGAATGATCTATTGGTTTTCCCTACTTTCTTGAATTTAAGTCTGAATTTGGCAATAAGGAGTTCATGATCTGAGCCACAGTCAGCTCCTGGTCTTGTGTTTGCTGACTGTGCAGAGCTTGTCCATCTTTGGCTGCAAAGAATATAATCAATCTGATTTCGGTGTTGGCCATCTGATGATGTCCATGTGTAGAGTCTTCTCTTGTGTTGTTGAAAGAGGGTGTTTGCTAGGACCAGTGCGTTCTCTTGGCAAACTCTATTAGCCTTTACCCTGCTTTATTCCGTATTCCAAGGTCAAATTTGCCTGTTAGCCCAGGTGTTTCTTGACTTCCTGCTTTTGCATTTCAGTCCCCTATAATGAAAAGGAGGACATCTTTTTGGGGTGTTAGTTCCAAAAGGTCTTATACGTCTTCGTAGACCGCTCAACTTCAGCTTATTCAGCATTACTGGTTGGGGCATAGACTTGGATTACTATGATATTGAATAGTTTGCCTTGGAAACGAACCGAGTACATTATATAAATGTTAATGTGAGCTTTGCAGTGTATCCTCATGCTCCCTTACTCTGCAAACCTTATATTTGTAAAGCATTTTATTGATATTAATTTCACATATACTATCTTATCCATTCCTTGTAATAATTGCCTGTGGCATAAATATTATCTCTGTGATTTTATAGGTGAGGTGGGCTTAGAGAAGTTACTTTGCCCAAGGTCACAGATGTCCAGGTCCAGAGTTTCCCCACTGCCAGGGAGAGAGGCAGTGTGCTTATTGCCTCTCTATGATTATTTTTTGTATTATTATGAAGCAGCATAAATGAATTAGCCACTCTTAGGAAGGGAACATCACATCCTGTTATAAGATTAAAAAAGGTTCCTGTGTGGGTTCATTTGGAGGATTCTGCTCCAAGGTGCTTGAAAGGCCATCATGTCTGGAAATACGTGGCATTTTGTCCCTCTTGGAGTCCACCTGTCTTACCTCCCATCTCCATTGGCTTCCAGAATTTGGCCAGGGAAAAGGAGAGCAGTATAACAAATGTCATCCATGTCCTGAACTCTCACACAGTTATACAGAATGATTTTAATTCTTCAAAACAATAAATAGAACTTGTTAAAAATTAGTATCTCGAAACTCAATACAGATCTATATTATAGTAATTTTACAGGCTATTTTACAAAAGAAAAATACTCTGATATTTTATTAGAGAATAGTAAAAATGTTTAAAGCATGTGATAAATTATGTTTGTCATTTTGAACTTATCTTTTATCCAGTGACTTCAGTGTAGCATGGCGAACACTGAATTTTTTTTTCTTAATTGTGAAAATGATAAGAGGCAATGTCTGGTTAGTTACGTGAAACCCTAATATCAATGTTGCAGTCAGAGTCTTTGGTTGAGATTTTTAATTAAAACAAAAAGTTTCTGTTATTAAGAAATTTTTAGGTACAAATATATTAGTCTCATTTTATTCAGTGCCTTTTTGTTTAAAAAGTATGTCTAGAAGAATATACTTACTCAAGTATATTGAGGTATTTATGGCTTTTTCTTAGCAGAAAATGTGGACATTTTCCACCTCCAATTCCTATTGACATTTGTTCCACAACTGTATGGCATTTTTACTTGTGGTCGAAAAAAAAAATGTGTATGCTGTAAGAGGTACATAATCTAATGATGGCTTAGGTTTCTGTCATCTCTGTAAATATGGTTTTATCCAAAAGTATTTGATTTGATGTATTTTTTAAAATGTGTGATTTGAATGTGTATTTTTAAAGTTTGCCCTGTGCAAAGGACAATATTGACATATGTGTTCTCTTCTCAAATGAAATTCGAATTTTTCCTAGATAGATAGATCCACATACACATATACCTCATAAGATATATAGAACAGAAGGTATATATGTTTGTGTATGCAATCCTCACAATAGTCCTATGAGGTAAGTACTATTATATGTATCTTATATATATTATATAGACATATTAGAACAGTGCTAGGCACATGTAAGTACTATATATGGGGTTGTCTTTGTTGCTATTGCTATTATTATTATATTATTATTACTACTTTAATATTGGGACACACTACCATTCTAATTGTGTCTTCACCTGTGAATTCATGTGATTGAGGAAATAATTTAAAATCTCTTATTCCCATTTCCTTCCATTTTTGCCAAAATAAGACATTTAATTAAGGTCATTAGATCAATAGATTAAGTAATTAAGATCAGTAGATTTTTTCCCTATAGATTCTTTTAAATAAATTGTCATTCTAGTTCAGTTCAGTTCAGTCACTCAGTTGTGTCCAACTCTTTTCAACCCTATGGATTGTAGCATACCAGGATACGCTGTCCATCACCACTTTCCAAACCTTGCTCAAACTCATGTCCATCAAGTTGGTGATGCCATTCACCCATCTCATCCTCTGTCATTCCCTTCTCCTGCCTTCAGTCTTTCCACATCAGGGTCTTTTCCAATGAGTCAGTTCTTTGCATCAGGTGGCCAGAGTATTGGAGCTTCAGCTTCAGCATCAGTTCTTCCAATGAATATTCAGGACTGATTTCCTTTAGGATGGACTGGTTGGATCTCCTTGCAGTCCAAGGGACTCTCGAGAGTCTTCTCCAACACCACAGTTCAAAAGCATCAATTCTTCAGTGTTCAGCTATCTTTATGGTCCAACTCTCACATCCGTACGTGACTACTAGAAAAACCATAGCTTTGACTAGATGGACCTTTGTCGCCAAAGTGATGTCTCTGCTTTTTAATAAGTAAATAAGTCATTCTAAGTAAAATAAGTCATTCTAAGTAAAAAGGAAATTTTTATGTTGTTTGTGATACATTTCACAGTTTATTGTATTAAAGGTTTTAATTACTGTTTTTCATTTTGTACCAAGTCTTGCCACTCAGAAGCTGGCAA
Source organism: Oryx dammah (assembly GCF_014754425.2). Taxonomy (NCBI): domain Eukaryota; kingdom Metazoa; phylum Chordata; class Mammalia; order Artiodactyla; family Bovidae; genus Oryx; species Oryx dammah. The sequence continues at coordinate 30,362,041 of NW_024070188.1, forward strand.
AATCATTCAGTTGAAGCACAGTCAGCTTGAATCTTAAAGTTGTGTGGCACCTTGGAGGCAGCCTTGTCCCACCTTCCTCTTCAGCTTAGAGTTTCATTTATACCTTCTCTGATGTGGGCATCTAGTTGCTGAGGACTTTCAATGATAGGGAGTTTATAGCATGTCAAAAAAAAACTATTTGTTGTTAGACAACTCTAGTCATTTGAAAGCTCTTTCTTACTTGTAACTGAAATTGAAGCTTCCCAGAAATTTCACCTGATTGCTCTTTGTTCTGTTCCCTGAAGCATATAAAATAGGACTGCTCCTTCTTCCATTTAATTGCTTTGGTAGTTTGAGGATGGGTTTAATATCTTCCTTTAACCTTTTCCTCCAGGTTAAGCATTCCTTGGATGACACATTTCCAAATACTAATTCATCCTCATGTTGGACCCCCTATCTATCTTGTCAGTGTCCCTCTTGAGACATGGCACCCAGGATTTGAACATAGTTTTGTAAAAATGATTAGCTATCAAAGACTGCAGTGAGACTGTTCTTGCCTGTCTTTTGGACATGTGCATCTGTTTATACTGCCAAGGTTTGCATTTGCCTTTTTTTTAGTATCTGCGTCACAGTTTTGGCTTATATACAGAATGTCGTTATCAAAGATTCTCAGCATTTTTCTATGAGTCACTGCCAAACTGGGGTTTACGTTTTTATAATTAGTTTATGAAACCTAAATGCTCAACTGTACAGTTTCCCTGTTCCATTTCATCTGGCTAGTATCATCTATTGCTCAACCTGTCAAAACCATTAAAATTTTGATGCTGTCCATGTGTTAGCTTTTTCTCTTGACTGTGTGACATCTGAAAATTAAAATTTAACCTGCATTTCTTCCCCATTATCTTTAAATCACTGTGATAAGGTAAAGGAACCAAGTACTGAGTCTTGCAGTACAATACCAGCTATCACCTTTCTGCTCAATATAAATCCACTACTAAACATTTTCTAGGAATAGTTGTTTTACATATTTGAATCCATATTACCAAACTCTAATACAGATCCTGTTTCTCTTTCTTATCCATGATGAATATCTGAATGTACTCTACTATTTCTGAAGATAGCAGTCAAGTTAGTATCAAAAGAAAAATGAGATTGTTCTGTTATAATGTGCTCGTTGTGACCCACCTATCCTGGGGCTGTGATCACCACTGCTTTTTCTCTAGAGTTCACAATCAGTCTATTAACCTCTTCTGGATTTTTGCCATAATTTTCATAAGTTCACGGATCTGTATTACAGAATGCACATTTGTCCTCATTTTTTTTGTCCAGTATTGGAAGGCATTAGTCATTTGAGTCTCCCATTTCTGACATTTCTCACAGTCTTTCAGTAGCTGGGAAGACAAGTTATATGCATTCCAAGCTTATGAGAGCAGGACAGAGGTGGATGGGTGCGTCTGTGAAAGGGCTCTAGACCAGGAACTACATCTTCAGAGGAAGATGAAATGAGGAGGAAGGCAAAGAAGGAAAGTGTCAGAGAATGAAAACTGGACAGGAATATCAGGTAAAGGAAGTGAGAAAGCTGCACAGCTGTTTGTCTTAGAGGATAATACGATGTTTAGAGTGGGAAGAGTGGGTGGCCTTGGAAAGCTAAGGACACCAAAAGCCAAGATGGTAGCTGTATCCAAGGTTCCGTGACAACCTGTAATGGGCTATTTGAATGCATAATATCTTACGCATCATCTTTAAAGGCCTGTCTTCGTGGAATTCAGTCTTTACAATTTTGAACTCATTCTTCAGTTGTTCTGTTTCCTTTGTCTTCTTTTAATAGTACATTATCTTTTGCAAATATTTGTACATACTTGTTCTTACTCAGCATACAGCCTTTACATTTCAAAGCCCCTCATTTTTGTGTGGGGTGCCATTGCCGTCTCCGATATACTGTCTTACAAGGTAGTTATTCTCAGCAAAGATAAGATTAAAATTCTGAACATACAAAACATAGGCGATCCATATTAAAGAGAGAGAGTTGTAAACAATCACTTTTACCGTATGGTTCACAAGAAGGAAGAGGATGCTTATCACCGTATAGAAAAACTAATGAAGGAAATGCCTGGATTCCTCACCCCCGGGAGAGGCTTGCCTCTCCTCTTAATTCCTGAGTATTCAGGAATTAGTAAGGAACAGAGAATTCCTGACAGATCCAAAACAGCACACAGGAAGCCTCCTGTTAAATGCTTCCTGACAATTCCCCCTATTTTATTATATTTGTAAAAAAGCTCTTGACCAAATGAGTTTGGTTAGTATTAACCAAGCTTATAGAAAGGCGACAGTAAACAACAAATATAATGATCAAGACAGTCACCAAAGTTACAGTTCCAGACCCGATACTGTGGGTAATACTTTGAAACCATCCTCATGGGTCTAGCCCGGATAATTTGTTCAGCTAAAGTTTCCAAATTAGGAGAAGAGGGCAGATTTTTAGAAAAGTTTTAAAGGTTTTTTTTTTTCTTTGCAGTAATTGTACATTCAGAGAGGCATCATCATGTATATTTTGTAAATGAAATTTGATTTGTTCCCAGTTGTAGGCACTATGATGGAATTGAACAGGAGTAACACAAAATTGAGTAGCTTTAAGAAATAGAGGGGTTAAGACAAGTATATAGTTTGCAATTAATACAAGTTACAGAATGTAAAAGTCTTATTAAGTTGTAAGTTTTCTATGGCTATAACAAAAGGAAGTGGGACACAGGCCTGTATAAAATATGGCTGATTATAGTGAAAGAAAGAGTTACTGTGACCATGACTGGTCCCTATGAACTGTCTGGTCCAAGTCCCAAGTTCTTCCGTTTTCTAGTGTTTGCAGCAAGTTTCCAAATGGCCCATTGTTCAGGCTCACTCTGTTTATCGAGGACGATCCTAGGACGAGGTGGGGCTAATCCACCGTCAAGCCACTCAAGAAGTCCTTTGACATAGTAATGTGCCATCATAGCGTCAGTGACCTTCCATATCACACACAGTGTTCTTAATATCATCTGAGCAGTCAGATAAACACATACCATGGGGTCCCCAATCAACAATTGTATGATTAGCCACAAACATTGATTTTCTTGATTTGGTTTGACATGTCCCAACGAACAGGAGTATAAGTTTTTATAAGAAAACCCTTTGAATAATGTTCTTTGTTCTTTCCCTAACTCTTTCCCTAAAGTCTCAGTAGTATAAACATGGTTTACAGACAAAGAAAGGGCAGTAAATAATCCAAACAATGTCTGAAAATCTTCTTTTGGAGGCAGGACGAAAGCCCAAGTTTGTCGGCTGACATTTATGCACAATTTTGCTGGACCCATGCACAAGGAAAGGACTTCATAGCCTAAAGAAATGTTAATTAGTTTTCTTTCCTCCCTTTTCCTATCTAACCCTTTCATGTACTAGGGAGAAGGCATATGTATAGTCATTAGTTGAAAAGATTGGTCCTCTCTCTGTCCTTTCGACCACCTGTAATAGAGGGGAGTTGGGTATTAGTCCAAGCTTGGGTTGGGGGGCGGGGTACAGGCCAGAAGACTGAGCATTGCCATGAGAATGTATTCAGGACTCAGAGGCAATCCCTGTTGAGACCAAAATTTTCAGCTCGATTAGTAAGGGTTTTTATTTGTCCCCAAGTGAGGATATCATAGGGGTGATGCCGCCGAGGGCAGTGCTTTCTGGAGATCTTTAGAACAGACATAGCCCTTTTAGAATTTCTTCTTCCTGGGGTTCTTGTTGTTTCATTTCCATTTTGAATGCCAGGGGCCCCCTTGGGTCAAATCTTAAGAGGTTAAAAAATTTAAAACAAATATAGCTGTATTAATGATAGTTATAGGTTTAGAAAATATCTTATGTTGGAATCTAGTAAAGGCTTCTTTAGATAAGGAAGACAGTAGTGTACCTATGTATCCCTCCTTTTTAAATTTTTTTATTTGTAACTTTAGTGTGTGATGTGTTTGACTATGTCTTGTGTCTGTGGATTATAAAGTGAAAGTGAAAGTGAAGTCGCTAAGTCGTGTCCAACTCTTCGTGACCCCGTGGACTAGCCTACCAGGCTCCTCTGTCCATGAGATTCTCCAGGCAAGAATACTGGAGTGGGTTGCCATTTCCTTCTCCAGGGGATCTTCCCGACCCAGGGATCGAACCTGGGTCTCCTGCATTGGAGTCAGATGCTTTAACCTCTGAGCCACCAGGGAAGGAATACCTGTAATATGTATAATAGGAAAAGATTGTAAAAATTGTTTAAAGTGTCTAGAAATATAGGAAGGGTATAATATGTTGTATAGCCTCACTGTGAAGAGGTGTGGCCCAGATAAAAGAGGAATTTGTGTCTATACAGACATGTAGGAAAGAAAATGGAGAAAGTTCAGGGCAATGAGTTACATCCATTTGTCATAGTCCAGTAAACCACAAGGATTAATACCTTGTGTGATGGGTAGAGGTCTACAAGTAGAGCAATTACTAATAATTTCTTTAGCCTGGCAGTATGGGATTTTTCATAGCTGGTGTAGTGAGTCAGCATGTTATGTAACAGAGCTTGCTGTTCCTCTGGAGTAGCAAAGGAAATCAGTTTATCATCTTGTTCATTATCATAAGTCATGGGGCCCGGAAGACAAGAATGTGTTCGAATATGTGTAATGTAAATGGGAGAATTGTGGTTTCTAACAACAGATTGTAGTTCAAAAAAGACTTGTTGAATAATAGGGTGATTGGAGTTGATGGTGGAGGATTTTATATTTTTTAATACAAAAACAGAATATATAGAGTCAGAGACTATATTAACGGGGTAAGGATGTAGGCAAGTAACTTAAATAAGAGCATGTAATTCATTTTGTTGAGCAGAATGAAATTTAGTATAAAAGACTTTACATTCTTTCAGTTCAGTTCAGTCGCTCAGTCGTGTCCGACTCTGCGACCCCATGAATCACAGCACACCAGGCCTCCCTGTACATCACCAACTCCCAGAGTTCACTCAGATTCATGTCCATCGAGTCAGTGATGACATCCAGCCATCTCATCCTCTGTCGTCCCCTTCTCCTCCTGCCCCCAATCCCTCCCAGCATCAGAGTCTTTTCCAATGAGTCAAGTCTTCGCATGAGGTGGCCAAAGTACTGGAGTTTCAGCTTCAGCATCATTCCTTCCAAAGAAATCCCAGGGCTGATCTCCTTCAGAATGGACTGGTTGGATCTCCTTGCAGTCCAAGGGACTCTCAAGAGTCTTCTCCAACACCACAGTTCAAAAGCATCAATTCTTCGGCGCTCAGCCTTCTTCACAGTCCAACTCTCACATCCATACATGACTACTGGAAAAACGATAGCCTTGACTAGACGGACCTTAGTCGGCAAAGTAATGTCTCTGCTTTTGAATATGCTATCTAGGTTGGTCATAACTTTTCTTCCAAGGAGTAAGCATCTATTAATTTCATGGCTGCAGTCACCATCTGCAGTGATTTTGGAGCCCCCCAAAATAAAGTCTGACAGTGTTTCCACTGTTTCCCCATCTATTTCCCATGAAGTGATGGGACTGGATGCCATGATCTTAGTTTTCTGAATGTTGAGCTTTAAGCCAATTTTTTCACTCTCCTCTTTCACTTTCATCAAGAGGCTTTTGAGTTCTTCACTTTCTGCCATAAGGGTGGTGTCATCTGCATATCTGAGGTTATTGATATTTCTCCCAGCAATCTTGATTCCAGCTTGTGTTTCTTCCAGTCCAGCGTTTCTCATGATGTACTCTGCATAGAAGTTAAATAAGCAGGGTGACAATATACAGCCTTGACGTACTCCTTTTCCTATTTGGAACCAGTCTCTTGTTCCATGTCCAGTTCTAACTGTTGCTTCCTGACCTGCATACAGATTTCTCAAGAGGCAGGTCAGGTGGTCTGGTATTCCCATCTCTTTCAGAACTTTCCACAGTTTATTGTGATCCACACAGTCAAAGGCTTTGGCATAGTCAATCAAGCAGAAATAGATGTTTTTCTGGAACTCTCTTGCTTTTTCCATGATCCAGCGGATGTTGGCAATTTGATCCCTGGTTCCTCTGTCTTTTCTAAAATCAGCTTGAACATCTGGAATTTCACGGTTCACGTATTGCTGAAGCCTGGCTTGGAGAATTTTGAGCATTACTTTACTAGCATGTGAGATGAGTGCAATTGTGCAGTAGTTTGAGCATCTTTGGCATTGCCTTTCTTTGGGGTTGGAATGAAAACTGACCTTTTCCAGTCCTCAGCCACTGCTGAGTTTTCCAAATTTGCTGGCATATTGAGTGCACCACTTTCACAGCATCATCTTTCAGGATTTGAAATAGCTCTACTGGAATTCCATCACCTCCACTAGCTTTGTTCGTGGTGATGCTTTCTAAGGTCCACTTGACTTCACATTCCAGGATGTCTGGCTCTAGATGAGTGATCACACTATCGTGATTATCTGGGTTGTGAAGATCTTTTTTGTACAGTTCTTCTGTGTATTCTTGCCACCTCTTCTTAATATCTTCTGCTTCTGTTAGGTCCATACCATTTCTGCCCTTTATCAAGCCCATCTTTGCATGAAATGGTATCTCTAATTTTCTTGAAGAGATCTCTAGAGTTTCCCATTCTGTTCTTTTCCTCTATTTCTTTACATTGATCACTAAAGAAGGCTTTCTTATCTCTTCTTGCTGTTCTTTGGAACTCTGCATTCAGATGCTTATATCTTTTCTTTTCTCCTTTGCTTTTCGCATCTCTTCTTTTCACAGCTATTTGTAAGGCCTCCCCAGACAGCCATTTTGCTTTTTTGCATTTCTTTTCCTTGGGGATGGTCTTGATCCCTGTCTCCTGTACAATGTCACAAACCTCATTCCATAGTTCATCAGGCACTCTATCTATCAGATCTAGTCCCTTAAATCTATTTCTCACTTCCACTGTATAATCATAAAGGATTTGATTTAGGTCATACCTAAATGGTCTAGCAGTTTTCCCTACTTTCTTCAATTTGAGTCTGAATTGGTAATAAGGAGTTTATGATCTGAGCCACAGTCAGCTCCTGGTCTTGTTTTTGTTGACTGTATAGAGTTTCTCCATCTTTGGCTGCAAAGAATATAATCAATCTGATCTTGGTGTTGCCCATCTGGTGATGTCCACGTGTAGAGTCTTCTCTTGTGTTGTTGGAAGAAGGTGTTTGCTATGACCAGTGCATTTTCTTGGCAAAACTCTATTAGTTTTTGCCCTGCTTCATTCCACATTCCAAGGCCAAATTTGCCTGTTAGTCCAGGTGTTTCTTGACTTCCTACTTTGGCATTCCAGTCCCCTATAATGAAAAGGACATCTTCTTTGGGTGTTAGTTCTAAAAGGTTTTGTAGGTCTTCACAGAACCGTTCAACTTCAGCTTCTTCAGCATTACTGGTTGGGGCATAGACTTGGATTACTGTGATATTAAATGGTTTGCCTTGGAGACGAACAGAGATTATTCTGTCGTTTTTTAGATTGCATCCAGGTACTGCATTTCGGACTCTTTTGTTGACCATGATGGCTACTCCATTTCTTCTGAGGGATTCCTGCCCACAGTAGTAGATATAATGGTCATCTGAGTTAAATTCACCCATTCCAGTCCATTTTAGTTCGCTGATTCCTAGAATGTCAATGTTCACTCTTGCCATCTCTTGTTTGACCACTTCCAATTTGCCTTGATTCATGGACCTGACATTCCAGGTTCCTATGCAATATTGCTCTTTACAGCATCGGACCTTGCTTCTATCACCAGTCACATCCACAGCTGGGTATTGTTTTTACTTTGGCTCCATCCCTTCATTCTTTCTGGAGTTATTCCTCCACTGATCTCCAGTAGCATATTGGGCACCAACTGACCTGGGGAGTTCCTCTTTCAGTATCCTATCATTTTGCCTTTTCATACTGTTCATGGGGTTCTCAAGGCAAGAATACTGAACTGGTTTGCCATTCCCTTCTCCAGTGGACCACATTCTGTCAGACCTCTCCACCATGACCTACCTCTCTTGGGTTGCCCCACGGGCATGGCTTAGTATCATTGTTAGACAAGGCCGTGGTCCTAGTGTGATTAGATTGACTAGTTTTCTGTGAGTATGGTTTCAGTGTGTCTGCCCTCTGATGCCTTCTTGCCATACCTACCATCTTACTTGGGTTTCTCTTACCTTGGGCATGGGGTATCTCTTCACAGCTGCTCCAGCAAAGCGCAGCCACTGCTCCTTACCTTGGATGAGGGATATCTTCTCACCGCCGCCCTTCCTGACCTTCAAAGTTGGATGGCTCCTCTAGGCGTTCCTGCGCCTGGCAGCCACTGCTCCTTGGAGGTGGGGTTGCTCCTCCCGGCTGCCGCCCCTGGCCTTGGGCGCAGGGTGGCTCCTCCCGGCCGCTGCCCCAGACCTCTGAAGCGGGGTGGCTCCTCCCGGCCACCGCCCCAGACCTCTGAAGCGGGGTGGCTCCTCCCGGCCACCGCCCCTGACCTCGGACGCGGGGTGGCTCCTCTCAGCCGTTCCTGTGCCATTGCAGCCTGGCACTCTTGGCTGCTGCCCCTGACCTCGGATGTGGGGCAACTCCTCTTGGCCACCGCCCTTTGGGCATGGGGTCCTCCCAGCTTCTGCACCTGACCTCAGACGTGGGGTAGCTCCTCTCGGCCGCGCTTGCCACCTGCACTTAGTGCGCCGGCCGCAGCCGCAGAGACCAGAAAGAAGCTTTGGCATTTTTAGCCCCATCTATATAAAAAACCTCAGCCTGAGGTATAGGCTGTGAGCTGATAATGCAAGAAATAATAAGTTCCGTATTTTTGAAGAAATTCCACAGCTTACCAGAAGGATAATGAAATGAAATTTCTCCAAAATATTCCAGAAAAGCTTTTGGAAATCGGTAGAAGTTTCTAAAGTGTTCTCAAATTGAGATTTATTGATAGGTATTACAATTTTATGAGGATTGGAGCCAATTAGAGTTTTATTCCTGTTGCTTTTATTGATAATGATTAGAGCAATTAAATCAAGATAGGATGTAAATGACTTTATTTCCCTAAAACGGGTATAGATCCGTTCTACTAGGTGTTTTTGTTGGGCAGGAAGTCCTGTGGGAGAATGAGGAGAGGGGAACATAAACAATTCTAGAGGTAAATCTAGTTTGATGTGAGTAAGAAATTGTTTTTGTAATTTATTTTGCACCAAATAGAGTTCCTCTCCTGCCTCTTGAGAAAGTGAACAAAGGCTATTTAAATCAGGATCTCCTTTTAAAGTATTAAATAGGTTATTCAGTTGATAATTAGCAATGCCTAAAGAAAGTCTAATCCAATTAATATCACCTAAGAGCTTTTGAAAATCATTTAAGGTTGATAATTTATCAGTACGGATCTGAGTTAGTTGGGGAGTAATGCGTTGCCTATTAACAGCAAACCCCAAGTAATGGTAAGGTGTAGAGGTTTGAATTTTTTCAGGGGCAATGTTTAATCTAGCGTTTTTAAAGCATAGTTGAGCTATATCAAACATGTTCAGTTTTTAAGATAGATGGAGCTGAAAACAATATACCATCCATATAGTGAATAACAAGAAAGTTAGGAAACTGCTTTCTCACAGGCTCAAGGGCTTTGGCTGCATAGCCCTGACACATGGTGGGAGAATTCACCATCCCTTGTGGCAGTCCAGTCCATTGGTACCATTTATGAGGTCCGATATGATGAGGATAAGGGAGAGAGAAAGCGAATCTCTCTAGGTCTAAAGGGTGCAAAGGTATATTAAAAAAGCAATCTTGTAAATCAATAATAATAATATGCCAATTTTAAGGAATAGTGGTAGATGGTGGGATTCCTGGTTGTAATGCAACCATAGGTTTCATAGATGCATTAACTTTTCTAAGGTCTGTTAGGAGATGCCATTTGTTAGATTTCTTTTTTATGACAAAAATAGAGTTCCAAGGAGAATAAGATTCTTCAATATGCTTTAATTCTGGTTGTGTATCTATAAGTTCCTTAGTCACCTGTAGTTTCTCTTTCATGAGGGGCCACTGCTCTGTCCAAATAGGTTTGTCATCAATTCAGTTCAGTTGCTCAATCGTGTCCAACACTTTGCGACCCCATGAATCGCAGCACGCCAGGCCTCCCTGTCCATCACCAACTCCCGGAGTTCACTCAGACTCAGTCCAAGAGTCGATGATGCCATACAGCCATCTCATCCTCTGTCGTCCCCTTCTCCTCCTGCCCCCAATCCCTCCCAGCATCAGAGTCTTTTCCAATGAGTCAAGTCTTCGCATGAGGTGGCCAAAGTACTGGAATTTCAGCTTCAGCATCATTCTTTCCAAAGAACACCCAGGGCTGATCTCCTTCAGAATGGACTGGTTGGATCTCCTTGCAGTCCAAGGGACTCTCAAGAGTCTTCTCCAACACCACAGTTCAAAAGCATCAATTCTTCAGCGCTCAGCTTTCTTCACAGTCCAACTCTCATCCATACATGACCACTGGAAAAACCATAGCCTTGACTAGACAGACCTTAGTCAGCAAAGTAGTGTCCCTGCTTTTGAATATGCTATCTAGGTTGGTCATAACTTTTCTTCCAAGGAGTAAGTGTCTTTTGATTTCATGGCTGCAGTCACCATCTGTGTGGTTAAAACAGTATAAATCCAATATGATAGTTTTAAAATATCATCGCTCCAAATACATGCCCCAGTGAGTGAGGTACTCCCAAATCTGGTTAATCATTGAAGTGACCTAAGAAGTACTTTTTTAAGGCCTTACTGAATCCATTTCCAGGAATGAGGTCTAGGTATCTGTATGTTAAAGCTCCCCAGGTGAATCTTATATTCAGCCAGGTTTAGGAACTCCAGCTTAATGAGTCTTGTGTATTTTTGTATTTTTCTGTTTTTGTATTTTTTTGTATATTATTTTTGTATTATTTGTATTTGTATATTTGTATTTTCTGTTTTGTCTTTTTCTGTATTTTCCAATATTGTATTTTTCTGGATGAACTCATGGCCTATTCTAATTTATAGTAAAAATGGATCTCAGTTATGCCCTATTAATTATATATGAAGGATTTCCTTTGAACCAGTAGTTTATGTTTAGTTGGTGGAAGTGTATACAGATGCCTATGAAGAATAATATTAATGCCCTCCATGAAGGATTAGATTACCAGTGAGTCCTGAAATGGGACTTTTACACATGGAAGCTGTTGAGTCCTTGGTATGCAAAGCCTTGTGAGCCAGCTCTGTGGAGAGCAGATTGGAGTATTAACTGGAAGTAGAATAGTCATGGAAAGGAGAAATTAACTCTTTTCAGGGCATGAGTAACTTTTAGAGATGTCCTCCTGGGTGCTTGTGTGTGTTCAGTTGCTCAGCTGTGTCTGACTCTGCGACCCTATGGACTGTAGCCCATCAGGCTCCTCTGTCCATGGGATTTCACAGGCAAGTGTACTGGAGTGGGTTGCCATTTCCTATACCAGGGGATCTTCCTGACTTAGAGATTGAACCATGTCTCCTGCACTGTCAGGCAGGTTCTGTACCACTGAGCCACCAGTGAAGCCCTCCTGAGTGCTGTTTTGCCCTAATCTGAATTACCCTTCATTGTAGGATTAAATGGGCTTCCCAGGAGGTGCTAGTGATAAAGAACCCACCTGCCAATGCAGGAGGGCATGGCAGCCTACTTAAGTATTCTTGCCTGGAGAATCCCATGGACGAAAGAGCATGGCAGGCTACAGTCCATGGGTCGCACAGAGTCGGACATGACTGAAACGGCTTAGCAGCAGCAGCACCAGAACACTGTACAACATAGCCTGCTCCTTTCAAAATGGCAGTATCGCAGCGGGAGGAAGAAGTTTAAAGCGTCATAACAAATGAATGAAGTGTGTGAACCAGGATTTATTACAGTTTCGGGATGGGGGACAGTGGGTGTTGAAAGGCTAAAAACGAAATTTTGGAGCCAGTTGGGAAAATTTACAGGTAGACTAGATATTACATAATAGGAGGGTATTACTGTTAACTTCCTGAACTCTGATAATAGAGTTCTGGCCCTGTAGGAAAATGTTCTCATCTTAGGAGATACTTCTCAAAACAAGGGTAAAGCATCCTACAGCTTGTGGTGCATCCAAGACATGTCCTGCCAGCTCAGAGCCAATTGTTAAATATTTAAGAATTTTGTGATTCTGCAACCCTTGGTAGCTTGAAATCCACCATGATGGGAGTATGCAAACCACAAAAGCTACAAGATCTACAAAATCTACAAGGACTTTTTTCTCCTCTAGAAAGTTAATTTCTCCTCTGGAGAGTAATTAAGCAGCTTACCACTGCTTATAGCTTACTTTCAAATGATTCAAAAAACTTACATACAAGTAGATAGGACAAAAATAGCAAAGTATTAATGATTGTTGAGTCTCGGTAGAGGATATGTGTTCTGCTAGTCCAGGAGTCACAGACTTCCTGTAAAGGCCAAAGTGTAAATATTTTAGGCTTTGCAATTCATACAGTCTCTGTGGCAGCTGTTCAACTCTGCAGCTCTGCCGTTACAGCGCAGAAGCAACCATAGACAATACTTAAATGAATGGGCATGTTATGTTCCAGTAGAACTTAATTTATAAAAACAGGGAGGCCACGTTTGGCTCAGTTCAGTCACTCAATTGTGTCTGACTCTTTGCAACCCCATGGACTGCAGCACGCCAGGCTTCCCTGTCCATCACCAACTCCTGGAGCTTGCTCAACCTCATGTCCATCGAGTCAAGTGATGCCATCTAACCATCTCATCCTCTGTTATCCCCTTCTCTCCCTGCCTTCAATCTTTCCCAGCATCAGGGTCTTTTCCAATGAGTCAGTTCTTCGAATCAGGTGGCCAAAGTATTAGAGCTTCAGCATCAGTCCTGATCTGAGCCTCTGGTCTGAGCCTATAGGTTGCCAACTCCTGAGCTAGTCTTTCAACTTTTCTGTGCTTTTAAAATATTCAAGGGACTTCCCTGATGGTCCCATGGTTAAGATATCATGCTTCCACTGCAGGGGCCACAGCTTCAATCCCTGGTTAGGGAACAGATCCTTCATGCCATGCAGTGCAGCCAAAAAATAGAAAAGAAAAATAAAAAATATTTGATAATAAAAAAATTTTAATAAAGTTCTTAGGTTGGTTTTCAGAGCGCACCCCCCCGCCCCGCCGACCCTAGTTCCCCTAACACTTGCTAATGAAAATAAGAGGTATGTCCTTTCTTTTCCTTTTTTTTTTTTTTAAATCTTTAAGCTGGTCTAATCCAAGTTCAACTAGCTGTGAGGTTGTTATGCATCAAGCTAAAATAGACTTGATCTTGGTGGCTGGAGTAGCTTTCCTGGCAGTGGCAAAGGGCTTGAGGAGGAAGAAGAATTAAGTCATTCTGAATATCTGTAGTGTTTTAGACACTGTCAAACACCCTGTACTGTCTCATGCAGTACCCACCCAGCAGTCCTACAAGTGAAGTGAGTGAAAGTCACTCAGTCGTGTACAACTCTTTGTGACCCCATGGACTATACAGTCCATGGAATTCTCCAGGCCAGAATACTGGAGTGGGTAGCCTTTCCCTTCTCCAGGGGATCTTCCCAACCCAGGGATCGAACCCAGATCTCCTGCATTGCTGGTGGATTCTTTACCAACTGAGCTATCAAGGAAGACCTCATCAGATGCAAGTAGGTTCCCTAAGTAATGATGAAACAGGGAAAGGGGAGAAACAAGGAAAGGGAAGAAACAGGCCGAGAAAGAGCTAGATAGATAAAGGACTTCCATGCCTCATGAAAGAGCTTGGACTTCTTTTTTTCTTAGAGCTCTTGGAAGGCAGTGGAGGGTTTTAAGCAAGATCATATTTGCATTTTATAAAGAGCTCCTTGGTAGTGTGAAGGATGGAGTCCAGAGGGAAAGAGCTGGTAGTGGGAAGACTCTGCAGGAGTTGATTGCCAAAATAACTCAGGCGAGGGATGATGATAGCCTGGACTCATGTGGCAATGAGAGTGAAGAGCAGATGGTAATATGGGGGCTCTGTATGAGCTAGGATGGCTGGGACTTAGTGAGTATATCAGTCAAGGTAGCCACAGACAACTTGACAGTCTCTCCAGACCACAGACAGGTTTCTCGCCCACACGACATTCTGCTCTGGGTGGAGAGTCTCCATGGTGCTCACTGTGGTCACTCCGGTCCAACCCGAGGAACTTTTCCAGTGAGACCAGCTGATGTACCAGAGGGAAAGCTCTGGCAGGACTCCCATGGGTGGCTAAGTGCTACAGCCCAGAAGTGACACACACCATTCACGTCTCATGGACTAGAACTTGCCAGTGGGCCTCACCCAACCGGGGGGTGTGCAGAAAGTTCAGCCATGGGTGAGCCATGGTGCCGGAATGGATGAAGGAGAACTCCCAAGTATCTGGTTTAGGGAGTGGGGCAGACATTAGAGGTTTTCACTGAGAAAGAAAAGATGGAATGGGGCAAGGAGAAGTGGACTGGCCAAATCATTATAACTCTTCTTCAGCTTTAGAGTTTAACTATTGAATTGGTCCTTTCTGGTTGTCAAGGAGAGGGATTGGAAATCAGCTCCATTTGTGAGCAAGAGTTGACCTAATGCTTTACAAAAGGCATTTTAATTCATTTGCCCCAGAGTCTTACAGCTTTAGTAATGTCGTGTTCAGATCTACTGTGTGTCTTTCTTGAATTTTCATGTGAACTATTGTGTCAACATACAGTGTAAGAATATTAGTTATTAATAGGATGTTAATGAAGTCTTCCTCACCTTAGAATATCGGGCTGCTGAATTCAAAATGCCGGAGATGTAAATGTCCTTCCACCTTCCTCACCTCCACCCCCTAGCAGGCCTCACTTCAAGCTATCACAGGGTGGCAGTTGGGGAGGAGGTGTAATTAGGCTGATTGGAGCCTATTGTTCTGCTGTGGAGGGCTGACACCTAGCAGCCTTAGGCAATGTTAGTGCCTCCAAATCCATGGGGAATGATGTCCTCTTTAACCTCAAAAGCAGAAACAGTGGATCTGTTCTGTTTCTCCCCTTCTTTGTTTTCCAGCTCCCCTCCCCAGTTTAATTTTGGTACCTTAAAGACTGACTTTTTCTGTGCATTTGTTTCTTAACAGTTGCGAGAAACAATCAAAGCTGGCAAAGGTGTGACTTCAGCTATTGACCTGTGTCGTTACCATGGAAACAAAGCATTGGAGGCCCTGGAGAGCTTTCCTCCCTCGGAGGCTAGAACTGCTTTAGAAAACATTGTGTTTGCTGTGACCAGATTTTCCTGACACCAAATTAAAAAGACTGTTGTTCGTTGGCTGAAAAAATTGGGGAAGGAGGTGATCGGGAGAGCTTTCATGATGAAATATCTAAATGTATTAATGACTTCAACAATATATACATTTTTTTCCTTCTTCTTTTTATCACACTGCTAAATGAATACTGCCTTCTTTTTGGAACTGCTGCAAACAAAATTAGAAGAAAAAAGGTCAAGCAGTTTTCAGTTGTCATGCCAGAAGCACACTTGAGGCTTCAGTAGCAGAAATAATTAATGAGATTCGCTCCTGTGACCTCAGCAAATGGACAGGAAATAAGTCCTTATTGATTGGACCGAGCCAGGGATGGCGCCAGGGTGGTGGCCTGTGGTTTTCCTTCTTGAGAGGACAGGGCAAGCTGGGAGCTGCAGGTGTCAAGAGAAACGCTATCAGTGCCAGCCAGGGAGGACTGTCAAATGAAAACCCAGTGACCAATTTGTCATAATGGAGGGTAGTCTAATGATTAAGAAAAACACATGCTTTGTCTTCTTGCAACTATGTCTTTGTATTTATAGATACAGTCTGGATATACTTTTTGCTTCTTGGTTTTTGTAAGATTTAGGGGAGGGGGGTGGAAATTGTTGAAATAATAATGCCAAATATTTGAAGTAGTAGATTAAAATGTTGTCACATATTAACTTGGTTATTCTAGAAATTGCCTGTTTTTCTTTCTGGACCAGATTTTTTTTCAAGTGCATTTCAAAGAACCAAACTTGTTTTTTTCTTTTAAGCTGAACAGGGTGCTTTTTTCCTTTTTTTTTAAAGTAAATGTATTCATTTGTAATACTTTGATGTAAAGAATACCCTTAATTTTTACAAGCGTCAGATATGTAGTTGTTATACTGGGGAATTCATTGGTGAGTTTTGTTTGTTTGCTTGTTTTTAACCTCAGAATGTCAGATTTTGGTCTTGAACCACAGACTTCCAATTACAGAAAGAATTGCAGTCTCACAGGCCTGCAATCGGACACTGTCTCTATGTGGTTCATAGGAGATGATTTTTGCGGTTTGGATGCAGGCAATATGAGAACACCGTTGACAAGAAGGCTGAGTTTACATAAATGATCTAGGTTGAGACTCAGCCACCTTTCTTCCTTATGTGGTGTAATTACAGCCCTATCTGGAGACATCGAACACAGCAAACAGATTTTATTACCTACTTCACTCAAACACTGTAAGTGAAGTCACTTTAGTTAAATTCCTTCTCCAAAAGTTACAAAATCGTTTTAGCAGGACCCAGCATGTGGCATGCAATGAAGAGAAAATGTAAGTTACAGAGGTTAAGGTATTGCATTATGAAATATTTTTAAGCATACTTGAAACATTGTAATTGTGCAGTTTACGCTACTATAATTTGAAGGCCTATAGATTTAGCTGAAGAGTACACAGCACTCTTCTGTTTGAAATGTCTTTTCTCACAGAAATTGGCTTAATTAGTAACTATGGTTAGATGCTTTAGATCAGACTAGGTTTTAATCATTAACTTCCACAAAGGAGGAGGCTTGCTTTGTGTTCTCTGGCTGTGCAGGAACTTCAGCAAGCTGTAGGTTTTATCAAACAGATGGTCAGGCACCGGGGAACACAGCACAGGATTCTAGGCTCTTCCAGGTTTGCTTGAGCCCCAGGTTCCCCGTGTGACCTTGAACAAGGCACTTCCCTCTGAGCATCTATTTCCGCTTTTGTAAAATAAGGTTAAACAGGGAAATACATGAAGTCCCGTCCACCTTTGCTTTATTGTCGAAAAATTTCCCATTTCTGACTCTGTAGATAACAGAGATGCTATGTGAGGTTCAGGGAAGAGGTGAAACCCAAAGAGAAGTGATGAAGGAGTGCATGAAACGTAACGGCTGACTTCTCGCCCAGCTGCCCCACAGGTGACCGAAAGAATTCCCAGCTCTCCAGTTGTGTGACTTACAGTCTTGAACGCGCTTCAGCACCCGCCTTTCTGCTTTCTTTGGTACATTTCCTACCTCCCTCTCATCTTCCCAGAAACCCTGCCAGCCTCTGTTTCCTCTCCTGGACCTCGTGTCCTGGCTCCCTGGAAGCAGCAGCTCTGCCCTCACTGTAGAGTGACAGCTCTGCCTTTGTTAAACCTCCTGTGTTGGCTTAGTCACTCTAAAGTATTAAACAGTGATGGTCTTCTCCACTCCCCTTCTTCAGGGATATTTATTTATTCATCCATTCGAAACCCTTGTAATGTCGGACAATCTCTAGGGAGAAATTTGGGCGCGGCGAGACACATTTCATGATGCTCCTTTGGCCTGGTGCCAGGGCGCTGTCAGGCAGAGTTGGTGACTTTAGCGCCACCTCCTTCCCCCTCTGCATCGCCGTCCAGTCTCCTGCTCGAGGGAAGAATTCATTCGTTAGCCACTGTCCTGCTCCTTCCACCTGGACTTGCGAACCTCACTCACTTCAGCCCCTGAGCCACCGGACTTCTGCCTCCCTGTAGGTCTTTTCTTCAGGCTTAGTGAGGGCTCTGCGGGCATGCCAGGCACTCTGCTGAAGGCTTCAACAGTGCTATCTTATTCGAATCCCATAGCTACTCTCTGGGGCTAAGACTTCTCCCCCATTTACAGATGCAGAACCAGCAGAGAGGACCACCTCTGCCTGACTGGCTTGCCTTCACGCTCCCCTCCCCACTTTAAAGCCTTTCTAGACAGCACCTCTTTCTCTCTTCCTTTGCTTCTCTTTCCAGATAAGACTCTGCTTCTTTCCAAAGGTGCTTCCCAGGTGGCGCAGTGGTAAAGAATCCACTTGCCAGTGCAGGAGACGCAAAAGGCGCAGAGACTTGGGTTCCATCCCTGGGTTGGGAAGATCCCCTGGAGGAGGAAATGGGCACGCCACTCCAGTATTCTTGCTTGAAGAATTGTATGGACAGAGGAGCCTTGTGGGACTACAGTCCATGGGGTTGCAAAGAGTCAAACATGACTGAGCACGCATGCATCTATTCACACTCTTTCCAAAGATCTTCAGCCTGCAGCCTCCTGTCTCATGTCTCTGGTTTTGAGTCTTGGGTTTCCTCTGCTGGCTATGAATATGCTCAGTTCTCCCTTAAATGAAATATCCCTCACTTCCCCTGTTTATCTTTCCACCTCCACTCTTTTCCTCCTAGCATTAGCAGTACACCTTCTTACAGGCTACTGTTTAACCTTTGCAGTTCATCATTCACTGAATTCACTACTGGGTCCCCACCATCTGGACCAGCACTGGCGCTTCAGATACTCAAAGATATTTAAATCTATCAGGTCTCACAGCACTGCTCCACAGAGATGCCTTCTTCTTGCTCACAGGTGGTGGCCTCACTGTAAAATTTACAGCCATACCCCTGCACACAGCCATCCTACATAATTTTACGTAGCCAACTGCAGCTTCCTCTCGCCCCCCAGCACCTGTGACCCACTTCCACTCTTCTCAACTACCCTTCTTTGGTGTCTCACACATCTCGCTCTCAGTTCCACCCGTAGAGACATTCTTTTCTAAAATGTGAGGTTCTATTTCCCCAGGGACTACAAAGCACTTTCCTGTGCCACTGTCATCTTCCTTTAATTCCCCCAACTTAGAAAAACAGTTTCTAAAAAACAGTTATCAATTAGATACTGATTAGATAGTTATTTGCCATATTCCCTGGTGGCTCAGATGGTAAAGCGTCTGCCTGCAGTGCAGGAGACCCGGGTTCAATCCCTGGGTCTGGAAGATCCCCTGGAGAAGGAAATGGCAACCCACTGCAATACTCATGCCTGGAAAATTCCATGGATGGAGAAGCCTGGTGGGCTACAGTCCATGGGGTCGCAAAGAGTCGGACATGACTGAGTGAACTGCAAATTAATTACTCTGAAAAAAGATAAGGATTATGACTACCATTAAACTTGGTTGTGTGCTTTACTTGATGACATTAAATCTGCATCATGTTTTTCTGCTCCTATAATGTAGTTACCTAGTCACACCTAAAAATAAATGATGGGTTACACTGTGTGCCTGATCCAGGTCTCATTCTCTGAAGTCTGAGACTGTCTCTTATCTACATTAATGTTATTACTATGGCCTGGGATGCAGGTGAAACCTATAAACCTGGGGTAAAACATGTATACTTCAGTGCAGAATGCTCCAAAAAGATGTAGACCTTTTTTAAGGCCAAGAACCCACAACACAATGAACTTAGGTGACCAGAAAGCAATCTGAATAATCCTTAATGATATTTCAAAACCTGATAAGTTGCTGTAATATAGATCTCTCTGGGCAAGAAGGTTTGGGAAAATTGTGTTTAATCAACAAAATTGCAGCTAAAGGATACTTGTTTTTCTCGCTCACTTTTTTTAAGACTCTAACTAGAAATTCCTTGGCAGTCTAGGGGTTGGGACTTGATGCTTTCGCTGCTGTGGCCTGAGTTCAACCCTTGGTCAGGGAACTAGACCCTGTAAGCCAAGTTTCATTGCCAAAAGAAAACAAAAAAAAAAAACAAAACTCTTAACTGAGCAGCGGGTCCATCACATATACAGAAAACTTGCTTTTCAGAAAACTCTTTTCACATTGCTTCCTAGATTTCTTAGTTTCTGGAAGACTCTTTCCGCCCCTTCATTTGTCTTCCCACTGTGAGATCCTCTTGTTAAGGTCTTACCTTTCTGACCAATAGAAGTTCTGGGATTTATCTTTAGAATGACTGCCTCTCAGTCCGGAGAAGGCACGCCATACCTTTGCTAAAACCCACAAGGACGGAGATAGATCGAATTGATTTTTCAGTCTGTTTAACTGTGAGGACACAATTGTTACTCCATTATTAATAGTTTCCATTACTGTTAGTCACCTTTTAGTAATAATAAAATTATTTGCACTTTCTTTTTAAAACATGAAGCAATCTAACAAGACAGTCTTTTACCCCTTTCTTCATTTCCTACCAGTCACACTACTCCCTTCTCAAATTAGCTGTTTTATTCTTTCAGAACGGTTCCTGCCTTTCCATGAAGGAGGTAACATACTTTTTAAAAAGAAGGTCACCTGCGGAGACACCAGAGGGGCCAGAACAGAGGGGTCCACCTCTCCTTTTAGCTCCCCGCCTGCCCTTGGAGCTCTGAAGTACTAGGTTTTAGGCCTCTGCTGGTGGAGGAATGTTCTTCTTCAATATATATTTCTTATTTGTCCATAGAAAGGGAAAGTTTCGCAGGCTTTCATTCCTTTTTCATAGAAGCTATTTCCATTTTCATGGAAAAGCTCTATCAGCTTTCTCTCAATGTGGCCTGTTCATTGCAAAGACTGAAATTGTACCTGTCACTGCGTCCTGTGAGCAGATGAGTAGGCTCCCGATTGCCCTGACTGTTGTTGGGAAGATTTCACTTTTTGATGCATTTAAGTAAATAAACACTTATGAAGAAAATTTGAAAGATAGAAAAACATTATTCTGAATCTCACCATGCTCACATAATCAGTATCACCATTTCCTTTGTATTTCTTCCAGCCTTTTCTGCCGTGCCTTTTTTTTTTTTTTTGCCTGATTGTAATTATATGCAATAGTATCAATTCAGTGAAGTGAAGTGAAAGTGTTAGTCGCCCAGTCACATCCAACTCTTTGCAACCCAATACAAAGAGCCCGCTAGGCTCCTCTGTTCATGGGATTTCCCAGGCAGAATACTGGAGTGGGTTGCCATTTCCTTCTCCAGGGGATCTTCCCAACCCAGGGACTGAACCTGGGTCTCCTGCACTGCAGGAGGATTCTTTACCACGTGAGCCCCCAGGGAAGCAGTCTTCATAACCACTGTGAATAAGTAGCTTAAATTCTACACAAGGCACCTTGAATTTCTATTCTGGTTGGTTTCTCTGAGGTAAATGGTAAGTCCACCTCCCAACCTGCTACTAAGAAAGCCTCTGTCATAGAAAGATAATGCCCCTGCAGGTTCTCCACAGCAGCAGGTTAAAGCTGTAACATAAATTCCCTTAAAACTCTTCAACCTGAATGGCAATCTTTTCTGTTGGTGGTTCCCATTCCTTCAAGATGACGCTCAAAATAGACTGACACCTCCGTGCATTTTCCTCTTGCTTCACTGCAAGTTCTCAGTAAGCCACACTTCTGGAGGAAGACTTCTTCCTTGTCACTGAAGCTAACTATCTCCCAGGACAGAAAAGGCCCTTGGGCACTTGTGGTAGGTTCTGCTCTTGGCCAAGACCATGTAGAAATCATTTTCTAAGAATTGATAAGCTATCTTTGCTTCTTCAAAGACTTAGGAGAAGGAAACTCCTCAGGTTTGTTTGACGGGAAACAAAATAACCTTTATCTGACTTAAGTCTTTCATGCTGTGACAGCATGAGCTTACTGTGTTTTGTATTGTTATGTTTTGTTTGAATCCTATTTTTTGAAAGCCTTCAAATGGATGAGAAAACAGTATCATTCTCAAAGAATTAAGCTATACCTGCAACCTTTCTTTCCTTAAGTTAGTCTTCATAACTTTACTATTTGCATCACTCGTCACTTTCCACATTTCAGTGAAGTCCCCCGCCTGCCTCCTGCCTTATATCGTGAATTGCAGTTACTTAACTTGTGTACATGGAATATGATCAAGTTAATTGTGAACTTCCCAATTGCTGCCTATTTATGCGGCTTTGTCCTTCTCTTTCTTTTTATCCTCTTTTTTGAAAATTTAAAATTGCTTTCATTACATTTTTAAAAGCAACTTTATTGAAGTAAAATTTACACATCATGAAGTCCATCTAGTATAGGGATACGATTCAGTGATTTTCAGTAAATTTGCAGAGTTGTGTAAGCATCACCACAATTCCGTTTTTAAAGATCCTTTGTGCCCATTTGCAGTCAACCCTTCCTCCCGTCCCCAGTCCTAGGCAGCCACTAATCTACTCTCTGTCTCTATAGGTCTGCCTTCTTTGGACATTTGATGTAAATGGAGTTTTACAATACTTAGTCTTTTGCATCTGGCTTCTGTCACTTGGCACAATGTTTTTGAGGTTTATCTATGTTGTGGAATTAATCATTATTTCATTCATTTATTGCTAAATAATATTCCATTGTACAGATACATTATATTCCTTTATCCATTTCCTAGTTGATTGGCATTTGGGTTATTTCTGCTGCTCACCTGTTATGAATAATGCTGTTGTGAATCCTTGTGTACAGGTCATTGTGTAGACAAAAGTTTCCATTGCTCTTGAGGAGATCCTCAGGAGTAAAATTTATGATAAATTTATGTATAACTTTTTAGAAATTGCCAGACTGTTTTCCAAAGGTATCATTTTACCTTTCCAACACATGCGGGTTCTGATTTCTTCACATCCTTGCCAACTCTTGGTGTTCCCTTTTTTATTATAGCTATTCTAGTAGGAATGAGAGTATTATCTCGTGATTTTTGCTTGCATTTTTCTAGTGACTAATGATGTTTAAGCTTCTTACGAGCTTGTTAGTCATTTATATATCTTCTGTCTATTGAGATCTTTTGCCTATTTGTTAATTAGGTTCTTTATCTTATTATTGTTATAAACATTTTTTTACGTATTCTGAATATAAGTCCTTTATCTGATATATGATGTGCAAGTACTTGCTCCCAATCTATGGCTTAAATTCATTTTCATAATGATTTCTTTTGAAGTGCAATGTCTTTAATTTTAATGAAATCCACTTTATCAGTTTTTTTCATCTATAGATCATACCTTTCATGTCATATCTAAGTGATCTTTGCCTGACCCAAAGTCACAAAGATTTTCTCCAATGTTCTTTTCTTAGAGCTTTATAGTTTTGGCTCCTACATTGAAGTCTGTAATCCATTTTTAGTTAGTTTTTGTATATGGTATGAGGTAAAGGTTTAAATGGGGGTGTCTCATCCTCAGCACCGCTGACACATTGCTCTGGGCCATTCTTTGCTGTGAGGGTTGCCTTTGCATTGTTGGAGGTTTTAGCAGCATCTCTGGCCTCTACCCACTAAATGCCAGCAGCATCCTGCCCCTAGCTGTGACAACCAGAATCATCTCCAGAAATTGCCAAATGCTCCCTGACTTTGGGAAGCCAAAATCTTCCCCATCGAAAACCACTGGACTAAATTAATTAGTTTTGTATGTGGATATCCAGTTGTTCTAGAACCATTGGTTGAAAAGATAATTCTTTCCTCCTTTGAGTTCCTTTGACAACTTTATAGAAAATCAGTTCAGTTCAGTTCAGTCACTCAGTTGTGTCCGATTCTTTGCGACCCCATGAATCACAGCACGCCAGGCCTCGCTGTCCATCACCATCTCCCAGAGTTCACTCAGACTCACATCCATCGAGTCAGTGATGACATCCAGCCATCTCATCCTCTGTTGTTCCCTTCTCTTCCTGCCCCCAATCCCTCCCAGCATCAGCGTCTTTTCCAATGAGTCAAGTCTTCGCATGAGGTGGCCAAAGTACTGGAGTTTCAGCTTTAGCATCATTCCTTCCAAAGAAATCCCAGGGCTGATCTCCTTCAGAACGGACTGGTTGGATCTCCTTGCAGTCCAAGGGACTCTCAAGAGTCTTCTCCAACACCACAGTTCAAAAGCATCAATTCTTTGGCGCTCAGCCTTCTTCACAGTCCAGCTCTCACATCCATACACGACCACAGGAAAAACCATAGCCTTGACTAGATGGACCTTAGTCGGCAAAGTAATGTCTCTGCTTTTGAATATGCTATCTAGGTTGGTCATTACTTTCCTTCCAAGGAGTAAGCGTCTTTTAATTTCATGGCTGCAGTCACCATCTGCAGTGATTTTGGAGCCCCAAAAAATAAAGTCTGATACTGTTTCCCCATCTATTTCCCATGAAGTGATGGGACCAGATGCCATGATCTTCATTTTCTGAACGTTGAGCTTTAAGCCAACTTTTTCACTCTCCTCTTTCACTTTCATCAGGAAGCTCTTCAGTTCCTCTTCGCTTTCTGCCATAAGGGTGGTGTCATCTGCATATCTGAGGTTATTGATATTTCTCTCGGCAATCTTGATTCCAGCTTGTGTTTCTTCCAGTCCAGCGTTTCTCATGATGTACTCTGCATAGAAGTTAAATAAACAGGGTGACCATATACAGCCTTGATGTACTCCTTTTCCTATTTGGAAGCAGTCTGTTGTTCCATCAGTTGACCCTAAATCTAAGGGCTTGCTTCTGGACTGCCAGTTCTATTCCATTGATCTCTGTGTCTGTCCTTATGCCAATACCACAATCCTTGATTACTGTAGCTTTCTATTACATTTTTAAATTGGAAAGTAGAAGTCCTGCAGCTTAATTGTAAATAAACTGTTAATTTTAAGATAATTGTAGATTCACAAGTTGTTGTTCAGTCACTCAGTCATGTTCAACTCTTTGTGACCCCATGGTCTGTAGCATAACAGGCTTCCCTGTCCTTCACTAGCTCATGGAGTTTGCTCAAACTCATGTCCATTGAGTCAGTGATGCCATCCAACCATCTCATCCTCTGTCACCCCATTCACAAGTAGTCATAAGAAATAATACAGAGAGATTCTGTGTACCCTTTGCCATTTTCCCTCATGGTAGCATATTATAAAACTATAGGATAACATCACAACCAGAGTGTTGACATCGATGCAATCCATCAATCTTATTCAGATTTCCCCATTTATACTTGTAGTTCTTTTTCAGAATTGTTTTGGCCACTCCGGGTTCTTTGCATTTCTTAAAAACTTTAGGATCAACTTGTCATTTTCTACAAAAGAGTCTGCTGGGATTTTGATAGGGATTGCATTGAGTATATAGATCTAATTTCAGATCAGTTCAGTTCAGTCACTCAGTCATGTCCAACTCTTTGTGACCCCATGGACTGGAGCATGGCAGCCTTCCCTGTCCATCACCAACTCCCAGAGTTTACTCAAACTCGTGTCCATTGAGTCAGTGATGCCATCCAACCATCTCATCCTTTGTCATCCCCTTCTCCTCCCGCCTTCAATCTTTCCCAGCATCAGGGTCTTTTCAAATGAGTCAGTTCTTTGCATCAGATGGCCAAAGTATTGGCGCTTCAGCTTCAGCATCAGTCCTTCCAATGAATATTCAGGACTGATTTCCTTTAGGATGGACTGGTTGGATCTCCTTGCAGTCCAAGGGACTCTCAAGAGTCTTCTCCAACACCACACTTCAAAAGCATCAATTCTTCAGGGCTCAGCTTTCTTTATAATTCAACTCTCACATCCATACACAACTACTAGAAAAACCATAGCTTTGACTAGATGGACCTTTGTTGGCAAAGTAATGTCTCTGCTTTTTAGTATGCCTTCTAGGTTGGTCATAACTTTCCTTCCAAGGAGTAAGCGTCTTTTAATTTCATGGTTGCAGTCACCATCTGCAGTGATTTTGGAGCCCCTCAAAATAAAGTCTGTCTGTTTCCACAGTTTCCCCATCTACTTGCCATGAACTGATGGGACCAGATGCCATGAACGTAGTTTTCTGAATGTTGAGCTTTAAGCCAACTTTTTCATTCTCCTCTTTCACTTTCATCAGGAAGCTCTTTAGTTCTTCTTAGCTTTCTGCCATAATGGTGGTGTCATCTGCATATCTGAGGTTATTGATATTTCTCCTGGCAATCTTGATTCCAGCTTGTGCTTCATCCAGCCCAGCGTTTCTCATGATGTACTCTGCATAGAAGTTAAATAAGCAAGGTGACAATATACAGCCTTGACGTACTCCTTTCCCTATTTGGAACCAGTCTGTTTTTCCATGTCCAGTTCTAACTGTCTCTTCCTTACCTGCATACAGATTTCTCAGGAAGCAGGTCAGGTGATCTGGTAATCCCATCTCTTTAAGAATTTTCAGATAATTGCCATTTAATGATTTTAATCTTCTAATCCATGAATCATGATTTTCTTTTTTATTGTGGTTTTATCTATCTATCTATATATATATATATATATATATAATGATATGGGCCATTACAATAATTTAAAGTTTTCATTTTAGTGACATTAATTACATTCATACTGTTTTGCAATCATCACCACTATTTCTATAAATTTTCATCACCCCAAATGGAAACCATGCTTTTCTTTAACCAGCAGTACTGAAATTGCCAACTTACTAGTTACCATATGGTCTCCTATAGCCCCCAAAATTCTTTTTCAGATCAGTAATTTAACACCAAACCCTGAATCCCAGGGAATCCTGGTACTTGTCTTTAGAAGAATATAAATGAGTCTTTGTTAAGAAATTGGGCTTTAGAGTCTTCAAATCCCAGCTCTGCCATTGACAAGCAGGTTAATTTACTTCTCTGAGTCTTCCATTATCATGCACAAATTTAAATGGTTTCATTTCTATCACCCTTCCAGGTGTGGGCATCCCTAAATGGGGTTCAGAGACTCCCAGGTATACTCAGCAGCCTGCCACAAGCTGTGGAAGCCACAGAATGAACACACACATTGTCCAGGAACATATTTTTTCCCCACAAAGCTAACATTAGGTAATTTAACTACAAATGAGTTTTTAAACTTTTATAGCATACCATATATATATATATATATATATATTATAGCATTACATGTAAGATTTACACCCATTATAATATAAAAAATAAGACTTAAAATAAATGTAAAGCCTTTATTTGTGTGCTGTGAGCTAACCCTTCTTCCTTTCCACCTCCCCACATGCCCCTTACCAGGTCTTTTACCCTTTAGTCTCCTTCTCAGGTCTAACAGACATTCACTCTTCATTCACAGCCCTTTTCCTACAGAACCTCAGAATTCTCAACACAGCTCTCCAGGCAGGCACTGTTACTGTATCAGCTTGAAGTGTGTTTGCCATCTCTGTTTAGCTAGCCAACAACTATATGCTTTAACCTGTATTTTACCATTTCAGGCTATTTGAAATAAAATTAGTAGTTCTGAAAATCAAGGTGGTTTTATTTACTTCTGGCTTTCCAAAGGTTATATTCTTCTTTTCAAATTATTTTACTTTCTCTGTTTTTACATATAAATTATAATAAAGATAATGAAAGATATCAGATCATATGTTGACTTTAAAAATGACAGTATCCATCATGTCATCTTAAGTCTGCTGGTCCAAAGGTATTTACATTTTGTGTAACTTTGTTCTTCTAATAGCCATCAATGGAAATCACATGTCCATTAGTATGAAAAAAACTCTTTGGAAACATCTTTGCAAAACACTTGTGGCTCAGATGGGAAAGAATCTGCCTGCAATGCAGGAGACTCAGGTTCGATCCCTGGGTCGGGAAGACAGCTTGGAGAATTCCATGGACAGAGGAGCATGGTGCGTTACAGTCCATGGGAGTGCAAAGAGTCAGACATGACTGAGAGATTAATTTTTTTTTTCCATGCACACACTGTGACCTATTTAAGAAAGATTAAATTGTGTTTTATTTCATATTTAGGAAAGGTTTGATTTTTGTTTTATTACATCAATTTAAACACAGAGGTTTGTTTGGGATTCTTTTTTAGATCCTTATCTCTTTATAGAGAGATTCAGAGATAGAAGATGAAGAGATGGACAAGGACAGGTAATAGAGCAAGTCTCTTTTTGATTAAACCATTAAATATCTAAACATCTATATTTTTCTTCCCTGTGTCCTACCTACAAACTTTTTATGATCAGAAGCTAGCATGACACATTGCCTTAATTTGTATCTAGCTGTTGCTAAGCTGTCACTATGGTACCAATGCACTCAGGCAAATATAATAGCTAAAAACAAATGTGTAGGAAGAAAATTTTGTCCCTAGCCCCCTCACCTCTCCTGTCATCCGGATGAGTAGTTCAACATTGAATTTCTGTGTCATAATTGCTTTACATCTGTAACAAAACAAAACAAATTAACCTGAAACTTTCGAAAACCAAATTATTACAGCCCATAAAAATATAACGATGTCTGCAAATGTCATTTACAAAAGTCATCACTAGTCTTTGTACCTATACCTTGTAATGATTGAAACAGCCTGCATGGTAGCAGTGATTGATTTTTTTTTGCCCTCAAGCAATGTAAAACACCAGCAAAAATACTGTCCTATTAATTATAATTTTTATGGTCATGCAGTCACAATGAATGGCATCTTTTTGTTCTTTCTCAGTGGTTAAAGTTTTTCAAATAATTTTAAAATTTTCAAATTCTAGTAGATAATTTCAGCAAAATGACCTAATGTAAGCTTTATCTTCAAGAGTGGTATAAATATAAACTGTACTCTCCAGTGTTATATCTCAGTCCTGTTACTTCCTTTACCTTACTGTATATGCAATTAATCCAAAAGGAAAAGCTTAATTTTCTTAAAAGTGCCCATTAACATTATTCAACTATGTTTATAGACTGGATGTATTTCTTGTTTACCTAAATAGTAGCATAAATATAGGTTTTTAGGAAGCTTAACATAAGTTTTTCTATATGATTGGATTCTTAAGCAAGTCTATGATTAGTTAATAAACCACTTTCCCTCTTGACTAGTTGTAATGAAAGCTTACCAACTTAAACATTGTGTGCTAACACTTATTCCATTCTTAGCAGTCTTCCATTTTTGCCCATCAAAAAGAGCTTTCTGTTTCCAGTGTGTCAGCTGTACTATTTGTAATAGAGTTAACAATGCCAACAAGAGGCAGTAAAAGGTGTATATTTCATATGCAAATTCCAAGCAATAATTTCTACAATTACATATATTTGCTTACTCTATTATGTTCAACATCAGTTTTATAAAACTGAGTCCAGGAAGGAGAAAATAGTACTGATATTACTTTTTTGTATCTCTTAAAGACTTTTAGTGAATTAATTAGAAAAATAAAGAGTTCAAAATGGAAGTAGCCCTAGCTTATTATAATGGATATTTTCACATAATGGGACTTTGATGACCTATTATAGTAGCTGTTCAGAGGAAGAAATTCTCTGTATGACACAGACTGTTCTTTCTGTTTTGTCTCTGAGTTTGTCTTTTTCCGAACAGTTCTCTCTCTCTCTTTTTGTTGACTGTCCCATGCAGCATGTGGGATCTTGGCTTACCAAACATGGATTGAACCAGTCCCACTTGTATCAGAAGCACTGGAATCTTAACCACTGAACCCCCAAGGAAGTCCCAAATAGTCCTCTTTATTTCTTGTTTTACCAGATTGTGATTCCCCTGACCATAAGTAGAAGAAAAAAAAAAAACAAAAAGTAAGAAACCAAGGATAAATTCATGTTTTCTTTTCACTGATGTATATTAAGTGTTATGTGCAAATCACTATCGTGGATACAAGCATGATCAGAAAGGGAGATTATTTGTGTCTTTCCCCACTGTATTGTAGGCTTCTGTGGACCAGAGTCTCTTTGAAGGCAAGTGGGCTGTGACAAATAGAATAGACAGATCTGGGTTCAAATACTAGCTTTTCCATTGAATGTGATACTAGGCAAATTCTCCAAGCTTTATTGTACTTTCTGGTAGAAATGGAGATAGTCATGCTTGCTAGTGAAGTAGCTGCAGAGTGCCTGAAAGTGTCTTTGTACCTATTACAGAGGTTGATAGTCAGTAAATGCTGTTAAAGGGAATACTATTTTTTTAATTATTTTATTTTATTGGCCATGCCACGCGGCTTGCAGGATCTTAGTTCCCTGACCAGGGATGGAACGTGGGCCCATAGCAGTGAAAATGCCAAGTCTTAACCACTGGGCTGCCAGGGCACTCCCAAGAAATGTTGAATATGTTTTTATAATGATGAAACAAGCAAGTAAAATGGAGTAATAGTAAAGGAGCAATGGATTGGAAACTCTAGAATATCTAAAGTAGATCTAGAGAATTCTTCTAACATATAGGACAATATAAGGTGAGAAAAGATCTAGAAGGGAGGTGATAGAGCCCACCCGAGGGTGTATCTTTAAAAAGCAATATTTAAAGGCCAAGACAGGTGTAAAGATGGGGTTGGATGGGAACGGTTTTCCTATGTTGTGGTCTGTGAACCGGCATCAAAATCTGGGACTTGCTGTAGAATCAGGACTTTACCCAGACCTACTGAGCTGAATCTAAAGAGGAGGTCCAGGATCAGTGTTTTTCATAAATTTCCAAGTAATTTTCACACACACACCAGTTTTAGATCCAGTGGGTAGATAACAAATTTCTAAGGTTCCATTGACATCTAATTCGTGGTGTGGTACAAAAGACAAAACATGAACTTTGAAGTAAGACAGATTCCAGCCAAACTGGAATGCTCAACATTTAAGCCAAACAAACAGAAAGAACCCTACCCAATAGAAGAGGGGGCTTACCAGGTGGTTCTAGGGGTAAAGAACCTGCCTGCTAATGCAGGAGACCTAAGAGATGTGGATTTGATCCCTGGGTCAGGAAGATCCCCTGAAGGAGGAAAAGGCAACCCACTCCAGTATTCTTGCCTGGAGAATTCAATGGACAGAGGAACCTGGTGGGCTGCAGTCCGTGGGGTCTCAAAGAGTCAGACACCAATGAAGCAACTTAGCACGTGCACACCCTTAGAAAGATAAATACTGTAAGATCCCACTTGATATATGGTATCTGAAAAAAACTGAACTCATAGATTCATAGAACAGATTGGTGTTTGCCAGCAGCAGGATTTTGGATGGAGGGAAGAGGGGAATGAATGAAGGTGGTCAAAAGACACAAACTTACAGTTATAAAGTAAGCATGGGGAGGTAATGTATAGCATGGTGACCTATAGTTAATAATACTGTGTTGCATGTTTGAAAGTTGCCAACAGAGTAAATCCTAAAAAAATTTGTAACTATATGTGCTGATGGATGTTAACTAGATTTATTGTGGTAATCATCCCTCAGTATATACAAATATCTAATCATTATGTTGTACCTGAAACTAATCTTATATGTATTTGTACCTCAATTCTTAAAAAATAGAGCAAAAAAGGGAAAAGAAGTATAAAATGTGTAAAAAGTGAAAAATATAGAATGGATATAAATATATTAGTATTTATATTAGAATGAATTATAATAAATTATTTAAATTCACCAATTAAAAAAATAGAATCTCAGATTCAGTTAAAAAGCACTATCCAATAAGCTGTCTAAAAGAGAAACTTAAAAACAAAAGACAGAGAAAGATTGAAAATAAAAGGGAAAAATATGAACCAAAAGGATAAAAAAGAGAAAGAATATTAGTATCTGACAATATAGGATATAAGGCAAAAAATATATAATGGACAAAGAAGGTCATATGCTGCTGAAAGGAATAATAGAGCAAGAAGATACAACCATCAAAAACATGTATGCACCTATCAATACAGCCTCAAAATATACAAAGGAACAACTGAAAAAAGTAGCAGAGAAAGGAATACATCAAATTATAGTTAAAAGATTTTAGCCACATCTTTCAGAAATTGAAAGAAAAGTCAAGCAGACATAAAATATACATAATGAAAGTGGGAATCATACAATTAATAAGCTCAAGCTACGAAGTATACATAGAGCTCCAGCACCAAAGGAATAGTTAGTAAATATTAGATTCAACTGTGTGAAAATGTGAATATGAGAACTTTTGCCTCTTAAAAACAGTTTCATATTATTCCTCATAGTTTGTTGAAGGAATTAAACAAGCTAATGTCTGTAAAGCAATTAGCACAATGTCTAATTTAGTATCCTTTGGTATTTAGTTTACAAAGAGAATACTTTCCTCAATTATTAGTAATTGGATAAGTGAAATCCAAAAAATTCAGCCATGTGAAATATGAGGTCACAATTTGTTTTTTAAGATTAGCAAACAAATGACTCATACAGACCTAGCTGGTGAGGAATTTGGGGAGCCTAGCTGCCCTACCTAAATTCATGCCCAACTCAGCTGTGATTTGGTGCCACCTGGTGGTGGTGATTGACGCCAACTTAAATATTGGTAGGGATAATTCTGAATCCAGAGGCAGCAGGACAAGATCACCGATCCCAGAGATGTACCAGTGTGTTGGCCAGATTCAAAAATTCAGCTAGGAGAATACTGACGACTAGAGACTCACTCTTCACCCTTCTTTCTGAAACAACTTCCCATGACTTTCCTTCAGCTTCATGACCTTGACCTCCATTCCAAGATCCCCTTCCCCACCGTAGCATAGACCTTTGACCCCCACCTCTGACCCTTGGGGCTTCCTTGGTGGCTCAGACTGTAAAGAATCCACCTGCAATGCAGGAGACTGGGTTTGATCCCTGGGTCAGGAAGATCCCCTGGAGCAGGGAATGGCTAGCCATTCCAGTATTCTTGTCTGGAGAATTCCGTGGACAGAGGAGCCTGGCAGACGATAGTCCATGGAGTCGCAAAGAGTCAGACACAACTGAACGACTTTCACTTTCATGACCCTTATCCCTGCCTTGTTCTCAAGTAGGGGCTAGACAGGAAATGCGAGCCAGTTGCCAAATCTGCAGAATATCTAAAATTATATTTTAAAATAATGTGGTTTTTATATTTTTAAAAAATGGGTTTTTACTGTGTTTTATCCAGGATCCCCTGAATGCTTACAACATAGCAGCACTATATATTTTAGTGTCTTTGATTACTACATGGTTGGTTATAAAAAGCTTTTACAAGATAGAAACCAATTGAAATTCAAGGGAATTCCCTAGTTGTCCAGTGGTTAGAACGCAGTGCTTTCACTGCAAGGACCCAGGTTCAATCACCAGTCTGGGAGCTAAGATACCACAGGCCACATGATGTGGCCAAAAAAAAAAAAAAAAGAAAAGAAAAAACATATTAAGCAGCAAAAATAAGGGAAGACAGGCAAAAATAGAAAAGTTCATCCAGAGAATATTAACCCTATTACATGAATGCTGTGAAATTTTAAATTTATAACTGCTTTTGTGGATGATCTCTTATTGCCCGGTAGGATCAGAAATTCTTAGTTCAGTTATTTCTTTGTTAAACTTCTCGATGTGGAGGAGTGGCTTTCCCTTCTTGTAAAAACATGCTGCCCTGCTCCATTATTTTCAGGTGCCCCCCCTCAACACACCTCCTGGGCTTCTTGGCAGCTGCATGGAGGGGCACGACGACAGAGGGGGTGGTGATCAGTTGTCATTTGCCTTCAGTTTCTGTCCCCATCACCCTCCCTGGCATCCTCCCCCTTTTGAGTTACCTGGGTCACTACAACAGAGTCAGGGCAAAGCAGTCTGAGAGACTGGCAGAACTAGCATTTTGGGATCAGAGTCTTCTTGCCTTGTGGCTTCCAGAGGTCACAGGTTTCTTCAATGGAGCTGTCATACACCAAGCTGAGTGTCAAATCTTGGGAGATTCGTGGCACAGACCAGCGAAGGCCTTAACCTGTCCACTGCCAATTGCTCTGATTTTACCTGTGAGATCACCCTCTAGATCACCTTCTGCCCACCCTCTAATTTCAAGGCTCTCTGTGTTTTACTCAGAATGGCTATTTAAAGTTTTCCAAATAGGATCTGCAGTTTCCTGCCGTAGCTACTGCCTGAAGTTTTCCCCACTCAGAATGCCCTTCACCTGCCCTTTGTGGGTCAGAATCCCTCAGCCTTCCTGCGGGCTTCCAGGACAGCCCCTTCTCCACAGAACCTTCTTGGTTTATTCTGACTCCTCAGTCATCCCCACTCTGGGTCTCTCCTGTGATGCTGCCTTCTGCTTTATATCAATTTTCAGGGTTCATGATTGATTCCTGGGCTAGAATGACACCTCTTTGAGGACAGGGACCTTGTTTATCTGTTTCTTAATTCCCCAAAGAACTCAAAGCTTTGCAGTCGTAGGTGTTCAATAAATATTTGTTTAACTTTGAAAGGCTTTGTCACATTAAAGCCAGCCAGGCCATCTTCCAAAGAAGTCTCACCTCCTCCTGCCAACTGCATGGGTGCCCAGCCCTATATTTAGGTACTAAATGGTCTCCCCCACCTTTCTCTACAGTTGACATGAGCCAAATTCTGTCACTGCAAAAATTCTCCAGGAATATAGGCATTGGGAAAGCACATCCACTCACTCCAGCCTAGATGAGCCATCTCTTTGGCACTGAACTAATTTGCTTACTTTCCTAATGTCAAGGCTGAATAAATGCAGTTTCCACAAGTACAAAGTTTACTTACTAAAAACCAGGATTGCATCAAGAATTTCATGAATTTGCATGGTTACAGAAGCTGTACCTTTTATGTGTCTTAATTTTTTAATATTTAAATATTATTAAATCATTAGATATCAACTTGGATGTAATATATTTTACTATAGACACGATTTGAAAACTTCAGTATCTCTAGAAAAATTCAGAAATACCAAATGTTTGAGTCTTAGGGAATCATAACATAAACACCATATTTGTCCTCAAACATGAGTTTCTCCCTGCCACCATAGATATACCATTTAATTCTGCTGTTCCTAACACCTTCCTTTTAAAAAATGTTTGTAACCTTACTGGAGGCAAGTAACCTGGAACTTCTCTAATTTCTAGTGTAAAACATTCAGGGGGAGAAAGCAAGTAATATGGATTATTGGATTCCTCTGGTAGCTTTCCTCAAATTCACACACTTGAGTTCCAAAGCACAATCATTTCTCTTTGCTCCATGCTGATTATATACGTCAGGAGGGTAATAAGGTCATTTATTTGAAGGATTTTCATCTGGTATATTTCTAATATTCTTGCCCCATTCCTGACCACTCAAATCAGTATTACAGGGAGATCCGCATCTCTCTCCCTCCACCCAAGAAAATGATGAAACAAATGTAATTTGAGTCTGAACTTTCTGCTCCCAAATTTGTCATCTTCCTGGAGCACAAGGGTTATATTGCTTTTGTCCTTCACACCAGTAATGACTCCTGTAATAACTTTAGTCCTTTAAACCAATGATGGCTCAGTAATAAGTAGCACTGTGTTTACTATTGGAGAAGGCGATGGCACCCCACTCCAGTACTCTTGCCTGGAAAAATCCCATGAACGGAGGAACCTGGTAGGCTGCAGGGTCGCGAAGACCGGACACAACTGAGCGACTTCACTTTCATGCATTGGAGAAGGAAATGGCAGCCCACTCCAGTGTTCTTGCCTGGAGAATCCCAGGGACGGGGGAGCCTGGTGGGCTGCCATCAATGGGGTCGCACAGAGTCGGACACGACTGAAGCGACTTAGCAACAGCAGTAGCAGTGTTTACTATTAATATTAACTCAATGCATAAAACCTCAAAGGTATTACATATTTTTTTCAAAAACCTTATTATTGAAATCAGAAATTATCCATGGCAGAATCAAGAAAACAAGGGACATATACTAATAAAAGTAAATGTTCCATCATACTATCAATATATTATTAAGAAGATGCAGTGTTAGATACATCTATTTTACTGTAAAAAAAAAAAACAAAAACGGAATCTTTGATTAATTGGCTGAACTGGGATTTCTTTTCTAAAAGATTTTCCTGGTGCTTCTTTCCTAGGAGTCCGCAACATAGAGAAATTCTGAAGCTGTTTTATAGTAACCTCAGATCAAATATGGTCAGTAAGTATGTGTGCCAAGACTGTATCGTTGAGATACTAATCTATATTTTTATTCTCCTGGTATTTCCTCCTTTCCCTTCTCTGTCTCCAAGCAGATATTCCCATCTGGGTTTATTATCTTGGTGAAGGGACGAGATGGAGCAGAAAGTTGAAATTGCCCTCAAGCTTTTGTTTCTAAAATCTTAAACCCCAGCAGGGAGAAGATTTGAGCCATAGGCACAATGTGTGGGCAGAAGCAGGAGGACCCTGGACAAGGTGGTGGGGACGGGCAGGCTGCTGTGTGGGTGGGCTCTCCAGCAGCCTGGCTGGGAGGCAGGCCTGCCCCCAAGAAGCTGTAGCTGTGGCTGGGAGCTGTGACCGCAAACTACAGGCCTATGCGTTACATCTGACTTTGTTTGACCATGTGAATTTCAGTCACTGAGCATGATGCTGCTGTTGCTGCTGCTAAGTCGCTTCAGTCGTGTCTGACTCTGTGCGACCCAGTAGCAAATCTAAGCAATTTTACACAGAAGTCCAGGTTGGAGCTTCTCTTGAATAATTAGCAGATTTGGCCACACGGTGTCCAGTCTCTTATGGCACCAAGGCTGCCTGCCTTAGATAAGAAATAAATTCTCTAGTCTGCCAGAATCCCTGGAAGCCATCGCTACACGGATGCCAGGGGTTAGTTGTCACTCATCGTGATACTGGCACTGCTCCAGGCAGTAGAAGATGGCCCTCTCTACCCCAGATTTCTTCCATAAATGAGGAAGCGAAACCTAAACTAAAGATGGCTCAGGAAAGAAACAGAGGAGCCTGTGCACTCCTCCATGGAAGTGAAGATATTCTTATGTGTCTGATAGGCAGACTGCACGCTTCACTCGCAAGCTCTTCCAGCCTGGTCCCTGTAGGCATTTGGATCATGGATCCTCCATTCCAGGCAGCCTTGCAAAGAGATGAACGCGTCCCTGGTTGGGCATGGCAGAGCCACTGCCTGCAGGGTACAGCATGCAGAATGATGGACGGCTCAGCCAGAACCCATGTGGGCAGATGCCTGGAGGCCAGAGGCCCCTGGAAGCTTCTGGTGGGGATGGAGAGGACTCCAAAAGGACAGGGCTCAAGACAGAAAGTAAATTAGAAAAATCGTTGTTTCACAGACACAAATGTACGCAGCACCTTTTCTTTCTGGCTGACTTGGTTACTTGGCTCAGGGCTCTGATGGCACCGCTATGCACTCATGGCGGAGGCGACCAGGGCCTGTCCTAGAGAAAGACAGCAGAGACACTGTCTTTTCCTTATGAGAGGGGTAAGGAGAAAGGACATGAGGGTTGGGGGCATCACATGTTTTAGAATTACATGATGCTGTCTTTCTCCCTTCCTGGGTGGAGTTTGAATTTAAAGTGGTATCTTCCAGACAGCATTCAGGACCATCATATGAACCTTTGTGCTTTTGCTGCTAAACTAGAAATGTGTTTTTCAAAACCTTAACTGTTACGTGCCCAGGCTAGTTATTTCAACAGTTTGCTCACCCCATTTATAACCAATAAAAATAACTATCCTTTATTGAACTTAGCTTCTGCCAACCACTCTGCGGTGCTCCCCATAGCTGCCTGCCTCATTTATAACCATCCTGCAGGAGGCCCCACGCCTTGACAAAGGAAATGGATGCTAAAAGCTTAAGCAGCGTCCAAAATCCCACACGTAGTACATGTGGGAGCCTGAATTCAAATCCAGGGGTCTGTCTGACTTCATGAGCCCTGCACTCTGCAGCCAACATCACCTTGATGTCACCATCAAATGTGACAGCATTTATCACCACCTGCGACCTGCAGGGCAGCAGTAGGGCTGGAGGCATGGAAATGTGAATGCAAAGGGCCAAGTCCCCAAGGAGTAGCAAAATTAAATTAGGCACATTCTTTAGAAAGAAAAGGGAAAGCATATTCATGCAGTGACAGAGATGCTAGCAGTGGTCCTTGGAGTTGTGGTGTAGCAGAGAAAGCCACCATGCCAGCAGATATTCACTCTGGGACCCAGTGCTTCTGGGATGTTAGGACTGAGTCCAAGTGAGCTTAGTCCTTTTTTTCCCACTGTTATGAGTTGCACTGTGTCCTCAAGATGATGTGGAACTCCTTACCCCCATTGTCTGTGAAACAGGGTCCACTTGGAAGTAGAGTCTTTGCAGATATTCAAGTTAAGATGAGGTTATTAGTTGGGGGGGTGGTGGTCCCTGATCCAGTATGCCTTTGTCCTTCTAAAAAGGAGAAATTTAGACACAGAGACAGATAGGTACTGGAGGAAAAGGATGGGAAGATCCACAGAGAACATCGTCTAAGAGCCAAGAAACTTCTGAGGCCCCCAGAAGCAAGGACCCTGGAACAGAGCCTCTGCATAGCCCTCAGACAGAGCCTAGCCAGCCAACCTCTTGATATGGGACTCCTATCCTCCAGCTAATCACGATGGTGTGATCAGACACCCTGGAATGCGAAGTCAAGTGGGCCTAAGGAAGCATCACTGCGAACAAAGCTAGTGGAGGTGATGGAATTCCAGTTGAGCTATTGCAAATCCTAAAAGATGATGCTATGAAAGTGCTGCATTCAATATGCCAGCAAATCTGGAAAACTCAGCAATGGCCACAGGACTGGAAAAGGTCAGTTTTCATTCCAATCCCAAAGAATGGCAATACTAAAGAATGTTCAAACTATCACACAATTGCACCAATCTCACATGCTAGCAAAGTAATGCTCAAAATTCTCCAAGCCAGGCTTCAACCGGACATGAACCGTACATGAACAGTACATGAACCAAGCTGGTTTTGGAAAAGGCAGAGGAACCAGAGATCAAATTGCCAACATTCACTGGATCATCAAAAAAGCAAGAAAGTTCCAGAAAAACATCTACTTCTGCTTTATTGACTATACCAAAGCCTTTGACTGTGTGGATCACAACAAACTGTGGAAAATTCTGAAAGAGATGGGAATACCAGACCACCTGACCAGCTTGCTGAGAAATCTGTATGCAGGTCAGGAAGCAACAGTTAGAATTGGACATGGAACAATAGCCTGGCTCCAAATAGGGAAAGGAGTACATCAAGGCTGTATATTATCACCCTGCTTATTTAACTTATATGCAGAGTACATCATGCAAAATCCCGGGCTGGATGAAGCACAAGCTGGGATCAAGATTGCCAGGAGAAATATCAATAACCTCAGATATGCAGATGACACCATCGTTATGGCAGAAATTGAAGAAGAACTAAAGAGCCTCTTGTTGAAAGTGAAAGACGAGAGTGAAAAAGTTGGCTTAAAGCTCAACATTCAGAAAACTAAGATCATGGCATCCGGTCCCATCACTTCATGGCAAATAGATGGGGAAACAGTGGAAACAGTGACAGACTTTATTTTGGGGGGCTCCAAAATCACTGCAGATGGTGACTGCAGCTGTGAAATTAAAAGACACTTACTCCTTGGAAGAAAAGTTATGATCAACCTAGACAGCATATTAAAAAGCAGAGACATTACTTTACCAGCAAAGGTCTGTCTAGTCAAAGCTATGGTTTTTTCAGTAGTCATGTATGGATGTGAGAGTTGGATTATAAAAAAGCTGAGCCCCGAAGAACTGATGCTTTTGAACTGTAGTGTTGGAGAAGACTCTTGAGAGTCCCTTGGACTGCAAGGAGATCCAACCAGTCCATCCTAGAGGAAATCAGTCCTGAATATTCACTGGAAGGACTGATGCTGAAGCTAAAATTCCCAATACTTTGGCCACCTGCTGTGAAGAACTGACTCATTTGAAAAGACCCTGATGCTGGGAAAGACTGAAGGCAGGAGGAAAGGGGGATGACAGTGGACAAGATGGTTGGATGGCATCACCGATGCGATGGACATGAGTTTGAGTAGGCTCCGGGAGTTGGTGATGGACAGGGACGTCTGGAGTGCTGTAGTCCATGGGGTCTCTAAGAGTCTGACACAACTGAGTGACTGAACTGAACTGATCCTCCAGAACCATTGAGACAATAAATTTCTGATGATCTAATCCATCCAGTTTGTGTTATTTTATGATGGCAGCCCTAGGAAAGAAAAATATCACCCAACACGTACACACTTTAAAAAAAGAAGATTCTATTGTGTGGGTTTGTCATTGTCCATTTCAGAGACCTGCTGAGTAGGGCTGGTGCCCAGCCTCTGGGAAGTCCGGCATCATCCACGTGCAGCCTTGAGCGACTACTCACGTTTCAAGCCTCAGCCCCAAGTCCAACCAGCTGGAGTGCCCAGTGCACGCATCACAGTCACAGCAGGGGGAAGCCACTTGAGATACTGCAGACGGCAACGGGGGGGATGATGTTGAGGCTCTGTGGCGTCTAATACGAGAGCATCACGGAAAACACGAATAAACAGTACAGTCAAGTAATACCAGTTAGGCTGAAATAGGGGTCGTCTACAGTAGAGGAGTAACTAGAACACTGGGAGTACAGGCCTGCCTGTGGGAGAGGGATGGTGAAAACCCCTTAGGCTGGGCTTCAAAGGATGAATAGGAGTTCTCAGGGGCAGTATAGAGGCATCACAGGCAAAGGCAAAGAAGATAGAAATGCCCAGCCTAAGCAGGAAGGTGTGCCTAAGGACTCCCTTGTGTCTTAGAGTAGGATGGAATTTTCTGAAAAGAAAAGAGTAAATTCTATTCTGGTCAGTACTGCTGATGTTTCAAACAACTAAACTGGGAAATAACCAGACTTAATTGGGAAACAGTAGAAGAATTACTACTTAGGATATAAAGGAAAGTGAAGTCGCTCAGTCATGTCCAACTCTGTGACCCCATGGAGTGTAGCCTACCAGGCTCCTCTGTCCGTGGGATTTTCCAGGCAATAATACTGGAGTGGATTGCCATTTCCTGCTCCAGGAGATCTTCCTGACCCAGGGATCGAACCCAGGTCTCCCGCATTGTAGACAGACGCTTTACCGTCTGAGCTATCAGGGAAGTCCTCAGGATATAGTGTAAGTCATGCAAATTGCCAGTCATGCATCTAGAGTCTGGCTGGCACATATTAGTTTGAGATAATTATTTGTTAAATGAAAGAATGAATTACAAGCCATGTCATCTCTCTGGGCTTTATTTTTTCCCCACTTGTTTAAAAATGAGGTGGGTTGTTATGGGGAGGTAGTATGGCTCTCAGGTCTGTGATCAAGAGCAAACAGAATGACAAAATGTGAAAACACTATTATTATAGATTAAATGTTTGTGTCCTTCCCAAATTCATATGCTGAAGCCCTAACTGCCAATATAATGGTATTTGGAGATGGGGCGTCTAGGAGGTAATTAGGGTTAGATGATGTTATGAGGGTTGGGCCCTCATGATGGGATTAGTGCCCTAATAAGAAGAAGCTGCCTGCCAATGCAGGAGACATAAGAGATGCAGGTTTGATCCCTGGGTCAAGGAGATTCCCTGGAGGAGGGCATGGCAGCTCACTCCAGTATTCTCACCTGAAGAATCCCACAGACAGAGGAGCCTGGCCAGATATAGTCCACAGGGTCACAGAGAGTTGGACACGACTAAAGTGACTGAGCATGTATAACAAGAAGAGATGCCAGGGACGGAGCTTGCTCTCTATTCACCATGTAAAGACACAGCAAGAAGGTGACTATTTGCAAACCAGGAAACAGCTCTCACCAGAACCCATCATGCCAGCACCCTGATCTCAGACTTCAGGCCTCCAGAAATGTGAAGAAATAAACTTATTCTATTAAAGGCACCCAGGGTATGGTATTTTATTATGGCAGCCTGAGGAGATTAAGACAACTATGGGAAGAACTTTATCCCTGTTTGTTGAGAATTGATTATGTCTCAGGCACAGAGCCAGGCACTTGGAGATGGTGTAGGATCATGGTCTTGCCCTCCAAAAGTTTACATTCTACTTGAAGAGACAGACAGAAAGCTATAATGCTTCATGTGAACAGGGTCTCTGTGCCAGTCAGCTCAGGCTGCCATAACAAAATACCATGGACTGAGGGGCTTAAACAACAGAAATCTATTTTCTCACAACTCTGGAGTCTGGAAGTCTAAGATCAAGCTGCCGGCAGGGCTCTCCTGAGGCTGTCTACCTGGCCTACAGACAGCCACCTAAGTGTCCTGACATGGCCTTCTCTCTGTGTAGGCACATCCCTCTTCGTATAAGGACACAGTCACATGAGATTGAGGTCCACTCATATAACCTCACTTAACCTTAACTGCCCCTTTAAAGGCTCTGTATACAAATGCAGCCACATTCCGAGCTACACTGGGGGTTAGGACTCCAACCCCTGGGGGGACTAGGTACAGGGATGAGAGGGGGCACAATTCAGTCCGTAATAGCCTCTATGACAGGGAGATTCAGAACAGGGACCTCCACCCCAGGCTGGGACCCATGAGGCCTCTTTTTTTTTTTTTTCCCATGAGGCCTCTTGAGGAAGAGAGCTAAGCTGCTGAGGAGTAAAGGTTGAGGCCGGAGGTGAGCTACCACATTCGTGAATACAACTGTGTGAAACACTAACCTTGTAAATTTTACTCTTTGGTGGACTCTGATTTATTTTGAAACCTGTTTGGCCTTTGGTAGGCGTGACATACCAAAAGGAACCCCAAAACATTGTTCCAAAGGCCAGTGTCCCTTGGGCAAGCTACCTTTTCTTTTTGCCTCGGTTTCCTTATTGGTAAAACCAGGCTGTTGGCATCTATTATTTCTCAGGCCCCAATGTGCCATGATTATAGTGAAATCCTT
Source organism: Oryx dammah (assembly GCF_014754425.2). Lineage (NCBI taxonomy): Eukaryota > Metazoa > Chordata > Mammalia > Artiodactyla > Bovidae > Oryx > Oryx dammah. Next base: position 30,404,363 of record NW_024070188.1, read on the forward strand.
AGACATATTCGGTTACATCTCTAAGATACTGTGCTGACATTTCAGAAGTTTGTGGAAAAGGAGCCGTGGATTCTGATCTGCCAAATACTATATTTACTTTTGGAGCATTATTACTGAGATTTCTTCTAACTCTCTCTCTCTCTCTTTTTTTTAAAGTCAAAACAATAGATTGATAAAGGGGAGTCAGATAACAGGTGTCAAGCCAGGCACTCACACCAATGTTGCATGACTTTAAAAAAAGCAATTCTTTATATATTTATTTATTTATTTTGGGCCATGCTGGGTCTTCTTTGCTGCACAGGCTTGTCTCTAGTTGCAGCAATCGGGGGGCTCCTCTCTAGCTGTGGTGCACAAGCTTCTCATTACAGTAGCTTCTCTTATTGCAGAGCATGGGCTGGAGGATACTGGGCTCAGTAGTTGTGACTCATGGGCTCTGAAGCACAGACGCAGTAGCTGTGGGACACAGGCTTAGCTGTTCCGCAGCATGTGAGATCTTCCTGAATTAGGGACAGAACCCATCTCTCCTACATTGGCAGGCGGATTCTTTACCACTGAGCCACGAGTGAAACCCTGCATGACTTTTAGCTACTCCAGGGTGACTTGTTCCTTAGGCCAAGATGACAACTCTTTTTTGGTGTGTGGGAGGGGGAAAGGGTTACAAAAGCTAGAGATGCTCATTGTTGGGGGACAACAAGGAAATCAAATATTTCACAAAGGTTGAACATGAAAAAGGACTAATAAATTCCTTCTTTCTACCATTATGTACCTCCAGGGTAACCACTGTTACCCCTGTGCTTTCCAGACGTTTTCTGTTCACACCCAGCTATAAGTACATACATGTTTTTCTTTCTTTCTTCCTTTCTTACAAAAGTGGGTTTACACTATATAGAGATCTGTAATTTTCTTTCTACTCAATAATATGTCATAGACACTTTCTGTACCCATAAAAAAGAGTACCTTCCTCTTTCTAAAGCTGAGATAGTGTGCCATCGCATGTGTCATCATTTTGACTATTTTCCAAGTTCTCTCCCAATTTTTCTATTATGAATGATCCTGCAGTGAACATCCAACATTTGCTTGCAATGTTGCAATGAACATATAGCATTTGTTTGTAGTTGTAGCCTTGGTTGAGTTAGGATGGATTCCCAGAAGTAGAATCACTGGATCTCAAGTTCATTTCTACGAGGTATTTAATTTTACAGGGGAGATTTCAGGCAGGTCAAATAAGACTTTAAAAATGTATATATATGTATGAGAGCATTTCATTTAGAGTCTTTTGGCCCAAAGCAAGAAATAATTTCTTAAAAAACGAACCAGTTACTAGAGAAGTGTATACCTCCTTTTTTTTTTTTTTCTTTGTTAGTGTACTCTGATTGGCTGGGAAACCAGCGCTTGCTCCCTGCTTCCTGCCTGTCGTTTTGCTGTGTGATCTGTGTGGGGAACTCCTCTGACTGCAGGCCCTTGGGCACCCCTCTGGGCTTGGGGGCCCTGGTGGCTGCAGCGCCTCCAGCTAGCACTCTGGGTTCAGAATGAGCTATCATTCAGATTGGCATTTGTTTTCTCAAGGGCTTGAAATTGAGACTGGGATTGCAGCAGTTTTCATTCTCCCTTTCTTTTTGCAGACTCCCTATTGTGCAAGCCAGATATTCTACTAAAATCAGATCTTAATGGTTATGCTGGGTGCTTAAAATCTCAAGGTGCTATAAATTATTCAATAGTTCTTCTACACATAAGGAAAACTGCCTAGCACAAATTCTCTGTAACTTTTCATGCAACACCTCTTTTTTTTTTCTTTCCCACACTGGATCATGGTGTGTCATTACCTGCTCCAGATTCCACTAAAGGTGGGGTTGGTTCCCCTCACACCCCATTCCCAGCACACAGAGGGTTAAACTGAAGTCCTTGAGCCCACCTTCCCAAACAAAAGTCAGTTTGCAAGTTACTCAGCAGAGATGTCTTTCAGTAGGTTCTATTTAATAAAGTTAATACAAGCTTCTCTGCTCCTCCTCTTTTTCCCTCTTACTTCAGTTATGAGTATTCACGGAATCTGGATCTGCCAGCTACTTCTGTTTGAAGTTGAAGGCTTGGCAAAATTATACATCCAGCAGGCAAGAAGTAAAGTGGAAATGTCTACAAGTAACAGTGAAATCTGTTGCATTGTTTTAAGATTTAACTACTGGGGGATACAAAGACCTATAAATACTGTTGAGGCAGCTATAAGTTCATTTTATGATGATCAAAACCTTTAGAACAACAGCGAAAGGATATGTGAAACCTGATGTCTATCTGCCACTCTTAATTATATACATTGATTGATATTAAAGATATCCCACTCTTCATTAAATGCTGGATAATTTTGAGGTTTTACTTTTAGTGTTTTATCTGAGTCCTTTGTGTGGCCAAGTAGCCAATTTACTCCCTGCTGCCTATTACTCAGGTAAAATAGGAAATGAATTCATTAGATCAATTGTAGCAGCTCTAATTTGAAATCCTGAAAAATGCATTTCTAATGAAGAAATTTCCAATCAAGCAGACCTCTAAATCTTAGGTTTTTATTTTCTTCAGGTCTTTATACATATCCTTATGAATCATTAGCAGTCACTCCTGCTGACTTCTTAAGATTACATCAGGCAAGAACTGTGCTTTTTAAAACCTCATTCCTCTCCTCATCTTGTTGTTTAGACTCCAAGTCATGTCTGACTTTTATTTGACTCCATGGACTGTAGCCCACCCCCCCAGGCAAGTATACCAGAGTGGGTTGCCATTTCCTTCTCCAGGGGATACTCCCGACTCAGGGATCCAACCCGCATTTCCTGTATCTCCTGCAATAGCGGGAGGATTCTTTACTACTGAGCCACCAGGGAAGCCCTTCTCCCCATCTTATTCCATGTTTATTCATATCTTTTCATAAGGCATTACATTTATCCAATAGCACTTTCAAAAACATTGTTTTTTAAAGACTCCAAGATACAACTGAAAGACGACAACTCCAATGCATGTTTTTACCTTTAAAAAAAATCTTTTGTCCTGCTTTCTTTTTCTCCTTATTAAAAAAAAACAAACAGAAATTCATATAAATATATAAAACCATTTGAAGGTAGGTAGTTTCCTTTCCCACACTGCAGTAACTTCCATTTTTGCTAACAATTCATTTGGAATAGCTTACTTTAAGTAGCAATGTTGATCCAGTTATGCAAATTAAGATACACAATTTACAATAATACTCAATGTCACTTTGTAGTTTCCTGAGAGATTATGTTTTGAAAAGTCAGTTTGTATCAGTCAAGCACGCTGCTTGCTTTAGATACTATAGAATTATTGCTAATTCACAAAACTTCTGGTTCTGAACAATGTGAACAAGGAAATGTTCATTTTAAATTATTTTATTTCCACTGATATTAATTTCTCCTCCAATACCTGAGTTGTTACTGTTAATGATTGGCTATAGATATATCCTGTAACACCTTTCATCTAGTCCCCTTAAAATGTAACAAGGTCATTTTACATTTTTAAAGCATTAAGTAAAGTGGTTTAAAAATGCAAAGTGAGCTTAAATGCTACTCTTAATTCTTCCTAACTCTTCCACTGGGAAATCCTAGAAAACTCAATTAATGAAATGCAACTTATACTTTTTAAATTCCAATTATAACTGTCACATTAAATTGGAGGTGAAACTAAAACTGCTATATGTTAACTAAGTCAAGCGATGTACTATATCATACATGTTATTTAATGTGCGAATGTTAAAAGTCAAGTTTCCGGCAGAAATAGAAGAGCCTCCATTCTGTCCTCAGGGAATGTATAAATTAACCATTCTGCCCCAAGCGGTCCTCCTCCCTTTCTCCCTCCGCCCTATTTTAAATGTAGATAGAGCAACTCAAGTCTTTTGAATTTGAAGGGCTGCTATCTCGGCCCCATTCTTTTCATCATCCTCTTTTGAATGACACTGAGCACGTATGGATTCTTTTATAAAACACCCCCTGGACGCAGGGCTAGGTTCTCCCTGCTGCTTGCTAATTTTGCATAGCAATTAGTACTGACTTTTCAAAATCAGTTCGAGAATGTTCCACATAGACCCTCAAAGGTCTTAGATAACCTCTTGCCTATAGATTTCAAACCCAAAGGGGAAGAACTTGCATAATTGCTAAATTCCCAGTTGGAGCGGTCTGCAAGAGGATACGTAATGCAAAACGATACGTTAATTCAAACCCTCCCCGCGCCCGGGCAGCAAGGAGCCAGCATATGCCTTCTTTTTAAAATCTATTCTACCAATTCACTGACCGCGCAGGGCCGGGCCACATGGTCCTCCCTTGCAGCCAGTCAGCTGTGAGCAGCAGATGGGATCATTTGCATTTTTCTTTTTATACTTTCTTCGACCCGCAAATTAAAGGATTTTTTAAAAATTTACATTCTCATTGTTTGTCTTAAATATAAACGTGGCTTAACTGTTGGGTTGGGCTTCCCTGACCCTCACACACCACACCCCTTGAAGTCACTGAGACTTGAGAAAATACCCGAGGGGTAGGTTTCGTTATTTATCAACTTGGAATCTCCAGTCCGGGAGTCAGGAGTAGAAAGAATGAGCCTTTATTGAGTTGGTGACTCGTGTTTTTCTATTTTAAGCGCTCGGCCCAGCTATCCCGTGGGTTTGTGTGTGGCATGTGGGTCTGTGAGCCCGCGCACTTATGAATCTCAGGCTCCGCAGCCTCAAACCTCAAAACTTCGGGTTACAAGTAGAAGGCAGATTTTAGCTCTTAGGCTTACAAGAGAGGGCGGCCCCCCTACTGGGGGAGTGGCCAGAGCCAGTGTTTCCCAGCGCCGGGGTCAGTCTCCCGCGGCCCTCCAGACTCCATGCAGGCTCCGCGGGGGCCACTAGGGTCCCCGCGCCCCGAAGTCTTTGTGCCCATCGGACGAGGGAACACTCGCCCGGTGGGGGTACAGGGCCACGACCGAGATCCCCCAAAATGCGGGAAGGGCGCGGGCGCGGAGGGAGGTGCCCCGCACAGTCGCCGATCCGCAGAGGGAAAAAAAAAAAAAAAGTAGAAAAAGAGGCTTTTCAGGTCAAACTCCTCGGGTCTGAGAAACCACGTTTTAGAGAAATGAGTCGCGGGGGGAGAACACATGATGTGCAGAGTACATTGTTAGCCAGCGCTGGCCCGGCGCACCGTGGGTGCGCGGCCGCCGCCCCCCGCCCCGGGCAGCGGGCGCGGGCCCACGTGGAGCGGCGCGGCACCGGATGAGCGCGCTGGGCCGCCCGGGTCCCCGGAGTGCGCGCCCCAGCTCCCTGCCGCGGCCGTTCACGCCCGAGCGCCGCCGCCGGTCCCGCGTGTGCCCCGCTGAGGGGGAGGGGCGGGCTGGGGGTGGGGGCGGAGGGGTTGTGGTTCCACTGCAGCGGGGGCTCCTGTGTCCTTGTGCGGAAATGACACACGGAGTCCCGTCACGTCACGCGAGAGCGCAGCGCACGGACACACACAAAGAGAGGGGAAAATACACGGCGCCCGCCCGCTGCCCCCAGCAACTCCCCGGGCCGCCCCGGCCTGGCCCTCCGCGCGCGGCCCCCACTCCCCAGCCCCGCGCTCCCCCTACCCCCCACGTGGCGCCCCAACTCGGCGCGGGCCCGCTCTGTAAAGTACAGAACTCGTGTCCCAGGTAAGTGCGGGGCGGTTCAAGCCGGCCGCGCGGTGGCGGCGGCTCCGGAGCAGACGGACGGGCGAGTGGCTGCAACATCCATGCCGGGGTGGGGGGCGGGAGCAGGGGAGGGGACGCGTAGGGGGGCTGCCCGGAGAGCGCTCGCCGGGAGGGGCGCCCACCCCCGCGCAGGGCCGACTCGCCGGAGCGGGCGCCGGGCGCCCACGGGCTCGCCGCGCCCATTGTGCCGCGCGCCCCTTTGTGCCCGCTCGGAACGCGGCGGCTCCATGGCGTTCCGGGGAGCACGCGCGCCGCGCGGGGGCGGGGGGGAGCGCGCAGTGGAACAGTCCGCGCCGCCACCGCCCCACTCGCGCCGCGCGCCGGCCCCGCACCCCTGCCGGGCGCCGCGATGGAGTGGCCGGGGCCGCCGGAAGGCTCTGCGAAGCCAGCGGCGGACTCGGTGTCCGCGCTCCGCCGGGCTGCGGCTGGGAACGGGCTCGGCGTGCAGAAGGGGGGTGTCAGAGCAGGAGTAGGGGGCGGGGACTGGAGGGAGATACGGAGCGGGGAGCGGGAGGCCCGAGAAGCCGCCGCTCGGAGGGACGCTGCCTCCGGAGTCAGCAAATGGAGCGAGGCAGGCCCGCGGCGGCGACGGCCGGCGGCCGGCAGCGGACAGGGACGGGCCCCGCCGCCAGGGGGCGCGGCGCTCCCTCCCGGGCCGTCCACGGCGCGGTTCGCGGTTCCCGCTGCCCGGGAGCTGGAGGCGGGCCCGGCGCCTTGGGCGTGCGCCCGACTGGCGCGAGGCCTTCCAGGCCGGCCGCGGAACCGGAGCCCTGGCGCCCGCCGCCCCTCGTGACCGCCCCCTCCCTCTTTCTTGTAAGCGTGATTCCCACGCAGACTTGGTGCACGCCGCGCCCGTGAGTTGTGCTGCAGTGCCCGTCAGGGCCTTGCGTGCCGAAACGTTTTTTCCCAAGGTGTTTTTTCAGAGGTAAAGGAATTTGAGTGCTCAGGTGGCCTGTCTGGAAGAATTTTACACTCAAATGCCAACTGGGAGAGGATGTGCGGAAGAGGGCTGTGCGCTTCAGCGTCGGAAACGTTCAAGTTCACCTTATTAACGTAACTTCTGTAACTTATTAACTGTTCCCGGTGCCAAGGGGCAACACGTGGAGTGCCTGGAAGCTGAGGCTGTGGGAAACTGAGGCAAGGAAGTGAATTCTCGGGCTGGGGCTGGCTCCTGTTGTCCCAGGACTGAGACCGAGGAGGGCTTTTGTTACGCACACTCCACACTCCCTTTGGTTTTTCCTCCCCCCACCCTCCTTTTAAACCATGCATCCTTAGTTTCCAGTTTCATGTTCCTTCCCTCAGTACTGAGGTTGTGTGAGATTTTATATCTTAACAGATTTACATCCCCAGCCACTAACCCAGGATCTGATAACTTAGTAGGTGCTCAGTAAATTTTTGCTAAATGAATATGGAGAACCTTTTGGATTCCAGGAGAAAGAGGACCAGTGTATCCTGTTTCTATTAGAGGGCTGGCTGGCATGCTCATGGCCCTTGAAATAAATTTATGGGAAAACCAGAGCCTTTAAAATATCTATCACATAACTCCACAGCTGAATGTGGATATTGCCATAGAGGCCATTTCCTTGTTGAAGGGATTTAACAAAGTTTTATGTCCTTCCCATCTCCCATCATGTACAAAGCATTAGTAACCTCCAAAAGCAAGACCACTTAGGACCTAGTAGACCAGCTGGTCAGCATCTCAGTAATCTGTTAAAGGTACCACTTAGACACATTTACTTTACCCACTTGCAAACTTCTGAGTACTTAAGCATCCCTTAAGTGAGCAAAAGAAGAGAATGTCTAATAATTAGGAAGAAAAGAACTGGACTCTACCTTGTAACAGTGGTTTGATTAGGTGAAATTTTAAATCTCCTGCAGGAATGTCCCACCAGCTGCTTGTCTGGAAAGCCCAGAAGCAACAAGAAATAGCATGCTTTTATGAATTGTATTGATTCCTTGGTGAAAAAATAGAGGGATGTGGCTTGTAAATCCTCAAATTTTATAATGTAGAGACACATGAAGGCTACTAGTCAACCAGCAAAAAAAATTCAGTGTATGGGAGGTTGGAGTGTGATGTGTTTGTTTTTCCTGGCACTTAATTTTGATGACAAATTATGGTTCCTCCCCTGTTATTCATTGTGCCTATTATTGGCTAAAGCAAGTTTGGGGGAATTATTTGTAGAATCCGCTTTGGGGATGGTGGAACTTTTCTGTATCCTCTTGATGGTTGCTACAGGGATATATACATCTGTGTTACCTTTCATAGCACTGTATGCCCTCTCCTCCCCACCCCCCCAACCAGAGAGTAAATTTTACTGTTTGGTAATTTTTAAAAATAAAATTTAAAGTCACAGACACACATAAATATTTTATGTGCTTTGTGAGCATTACCTTACTGTTCCTTTCCTTGGCAGATTGAACAGTGGCTCTTGCCCTTCTGATGTTCCAGTATCTCTTGCAGCATTATTATTTCAGTCCAAGCTCTTGTGGTGGTTTCTGGAATGAGCTGCCACACATGACCTGCACATGCCTAGCTAAGGGCTCTCCACCCTGGCATCAGGCCTTCAATGTGTCAAACAGGAGTGGTGCAATTTCACTTGGACTGGTGTTAATGCCTGGTATATTAGTCACTGAGTGATCAGACATTTTACAAACTGTTGTTTTTTTAATTATTTATTTATTTTTTGCCTGGACCTTATGAGATCTTAGTTCCCTGACCAGGGACCAAACCTGCACCCTCTGCGTTGGAAGCATGGAGTCTTAACCTCTGGACTGCCAGGGAAGTCCCACACACTGTTATTTTACAGCTGAATTTTCTCAGCAGCTCACCTGGTAACATACTCTTCCTCCATTGTTTTTTTCATTTGTTCAACTTATATATTTTTTGTTTAATTAATTTATTTTAATTGGAGGGTAATTACTTTACGGTATTGTAGTGCTTTTTGCCATACATTGACATGGATCAGCCATGGGTGTGCATGTGTACCCCATCCTGAACCCCCCTCCCTCCCATCCCAGCCCTCAGGGCCGTCCCAGTGCACCGGCCCTGAGTGCCCTATCTTATGCATGGAACCTGGACTGGTGATCTGTTTTCACATATGGTAATATACGTGTTCCAATGCTATTCTCTCAAATCATCCCACCCTCGCCTTCTCCCACAGAGTCCAAAAGTTTGTTCTTTATATCTGTGTCTCTTTTGCTGTCTCGCATATAAAGTCATCGTTAGCATCTTTCTAAATTCCATATATATGCATTAGTATACTGTACTGGTGTTTTTCTTTCTGGCTTACTTCACTCTGTATAATAGGCTCCAGTTTTATCCACCTCATTAGAACGGATTCAAATGCATTCTTTTTAATAGCCAAGCAATACTCCATTGTGTATATGTACCACAGCTTTCTTATCCATTCGTCTGCTGATGGACATCTGGATTGCTTCCATGTCCTGGCTATTGTAAACAGTGCTGCAGTGAACATTGGGGTGAACATGTGTCTTTCGATTCTGGTTTCCTTGGTTTGTATGCCCAGCAGTGGAATTGCTGGGTCATATGGCAGTTCTGTTTCCCTCTTCCTCCATTTTTAATTCCACCTGAAACTCATGTACAGCCGTCTCTCAATATTTGTTTTTTTTCTTAAGTCAAATGTTAGAATTATTTATTAATTTTTTAAAATTTTTATTTATTTTTTTTACTTTACAATATTGTATTGGTTTTGCCATACATCAACATGAATCCGCCACGGGTGTACACTTGTTCCCCATCCTGAACCCCCCTCCCACCTCCCTCCCCGTACCATCTCTCTGGGTCATCCCAGTGCACCAGCCCCAAGCATCCTGTATCCTGCATCGAACCTGGACTGACGATTCGTTTCTTACTTGATATTATACATGTTTCAGTGCCATTCTCCCAAGTCATCCCACCCTCTCCCTCTCCCACAGAGTCCAAAAGACTGTTCTATACATCTGTGTCTCTTTTGCTGTCTCGCATACAGAGTTATTGTTACCATCTTTCTAAATTCCATATATATGTGTTAGTATATTGTATTGTTGTTTTTCTTTCTGGCTTACTTCACTCTGTACAATCGGCTCCAGTTTCATCCACCTCATTAGAACTGATTCAAACGTATTATTTTTAATGGCTGAGTCATATTGCATTGTGTATATGTACCACTGCTTTCTTACCATTCATCTGCTGATGGACATCTAGGTTGCTTCCATGTCCTGGCTATTATAAACAGTGCTGCGATGCGATGAACATTGGGGTACACATGTCTCTTTCAATTCTGGTTTCCTCAGTGTGTATGCCCAGCAGTGGGATTGCTGGGTCATACTCTCAGTATTTGTGTGGAATTGGATACAGGGCGCCTTTCAGATTCCAAATCTCCAGATGCTCAAAGTCTCTTAGAGCAAGTCCTCCATATCCTCGGATTAGGAACCCACAGATTGGAAGGCTGGCTGTTCTTAAAATCAGCCGTTACAAGGTTTTTGTTCTCTATTAACCGCCACCTCTCCTCTCCTCTCATCTGATTTTCAGTTATCAGTGGCCAGTGAAACACCCTTGCAGCGTCCGTATCTGTAAAGGCACTGATTGCTCAGTCGGTCTTTCTTGTTTGCAAGGGACTGTTGGTTTGAGCATGGAGCTAGTAAACTAAAGGAGGGAGGCTGGGGATGTGGGGGTTTAGTAATTAGCTCATGTGGTCACAAGACGGCACATTTGTAAAAGTGGGAAGTATAGAGGAAACTCTGCTTATATCTCTAGGAAAGTTAGTCACCATTGTCCAATCCGTCACGTGGGTGGCTGCTGGGATATGCTGGCCTTCCTTTTCTCCTTGACCCCAGTTTCTGGACGCCAAGGTTAAAGTTAAAAGCAGAGTCTGACACCTCCTACCACTGATGTCAAAGGAGGTAGCCAGTCCTTTGTGAGGCCAGGGAGGGCTTAATAAGCAGAAGCCCTTAGCTGAGAAAGACGTCACATTTAGTCACATTCAGAAAATGCAGTGTCTGAAGGGTGAGACGCCACATCGCAGGCTGTGAGGTTGTCCTTCGCTGTGCGCCGAAAGATGAGGCTGTGCTCCGACAGAGTAAAGAGGGAAGTGACAATTACAGCTTTAGAAAAACTCAGGGGGAAATTGCCCTGGTTTTCTGAAGACTGGTATTTTTCAAACTGCATTTGCAGATGTGTCTAAAAATAAAGACAAATTACAAACATGTCCTGTAAGTCCCATGGGCAGGATGCCACTGCCTAAAGGGCCGGGTTCTGAGAGCACCGAGGCTCCCAGCCATCCCTGCAGACCCAGAGACTGAGCCCAGCAAGGGTGGGTGGCATGGGAACATTCTTCCTGTCCTTAGGGAGAGCATTTTGATTTCTTCCTTTCCAGTGTAATGTTTCTTTTTTCTTTTATTTGAAAGAAACATTACAAAACTTTTTCAGAGTTTTAAACCATTTTATTTTAATTTTTAAAAATATTCACTATTAAAATGCACTTAACATATCTTTAAGAAAAAAAAAGACTTTTTACTAAGTAACATTTACTGAGTGCTGTGTGCCAGGCACTTTCTCCTCTGTAGTTTTCACAGAGTCTAGGAGGTAAGTTAGTGGTGTATAGCTCCTTTTACAGAAGAAAGCACCAAGGCTTGGGTGGGTAAGCCTCTTGCCCAGCGGTAGAAGCTAAACGTAGGTGAAGCGAGGGTTAGATAGAACCCAGGTCTGTCTGCCCCTGAAGTTTAGTAGGGAGTTCCATTTTCTTCCACATCAGCTGTACTGATCAGCTGTACTTGGTAATCCAAAGGCCTATTTGGCCTGTTTACTTGCTTCTGCATCTGAGGCCAGCTTACAGATGTGTGCTCAGTAAGGAAGGGAGAACGCCAAGCGGGGATGGTTGAGTTGTCTTTAGTCCCAGCTCTTGCTGGAAAGCCAGCATGAGTCCACCCCACCTCTTTCCCTCGGCTTGCTCTCTGGAGCACTCCAACGGAGGCACAGCCTGCTGCCTCCCACTTCTCTGCCTGCGAAGTAAGAGGATTTTTGCCAGGATTGCACAGGTGAACGTGTAAAACTTAGACCTTGGAGCCAGTGCTACATGAATGTTAGCTGATGTCTTCCTTTTTTTAAAAAAAAATTAATTGGAGGATAATTGCTTTACAATATTGTGTTAGTTTCTGCCATTCATCAGCATGATCAGACACAGGTGTACATATGTCCCCTCCATCTTGAACCTCCACCCCATCCCACCCCTGTCCTCCTTTTCTATGTTTTAATTTTTAAAAATTTGTATGACCTGCAATGGGGAGGTTTCAAGAAGTCAGATCATGTGTCCGTTAACAGCTTAGTCTCTCAGTTGTGTCCAACTCTTTCTGACCCCATTGACCATAGCCCACCAGGCTCCTCTGTCCATGGACTTCTCCAGGCAAGAATACTAGAGTGGGCTGCCATGCTCTCCTCCAGGGATCTTCCTGATCCAGGGATCAACTCAGGTCTCCCACATTGTAGGCAGATTCTTTGAGCCACCCGGGAAGCCCGAAGTATAAACTGTTTAAATCCTGGCACGTATTTGTTGATAATACCGTTGAAATGGTCTGGGCCTGTTCTCCCTCCTTTACCCTTTGTATGTGGCAGGGCTGCACAGGCTCTTATCACTCCCATTCTGGGGCTCAGGTTCTCAAGGAGGCCCTGGGGGAGTGCGAATTCGCCTTACTTTGCTTCTGGAAACAGGAATGGAGGTCAGGAGGACTTGCTCCAGGGTAGCCTGAGGGTGCACAGCTGGGCCAGGTCTTGGGGAGGAACCTCATTGTGAGGTGAGTCCTAAGTCCTGTGGACATTTCTGAGGCGGTGGAGCAGAGGTCTGAGTCAGCCGGCCGGGATTTGCACGTTGAGGTTTCAGGAAGCCCAAGTACTTCCCATTTCTGGGCCTGGTGCTTGTCCTGTGTGACTCGGGCAGCCACAAGCCTCCGGCGCCTCTGATTAGTCTGGGTTAGAGTCTCTCAACTGAGGCACTTCAGGTGACTCCCAGTCCCTAGGGGCAGCCCTGGAGGACATTTTCCTTTGGAAATCTGTGGGGCGTTTAGGGAAGAACCCAAGAGCCCAGTGATCCTGTGCAGGCAGAGGGCTTTGCCAAGGGACCTCCAAGCCTGCTTGCTTTGCTGTGGTCTTGCATCCAACTCCTAACAAAGACACCCCACCACACCACCTCTGGCAGATTCTCGCGTGACTCCTTATGACACACTTCGAGCCGGTGACCTCGGCACACTCCTTCCTTGCTGGCCCAGCCACTCCTCAGCTCCCCAGACCTTCCCTTCCCTCTCCACTCTAAATCCTGCTGCTTCACCCTGGAGCCACGGCCCCTGGAGCAGGCCCCTGATTTGCCTAGTTTAATCTGGTTTTGAGAAGTCAGAGAAGGAGGGCTCCAAGTGTGTGTAAGAAGCCTCCCAAGGTACTCAGGCACAGACCTGAGAGAGCCCCAAAGGGGCCAGCCGTCATCCAGAAAGCAGGAACCCAGCAAGCCTGGCTGGAGAATTGCTAAGGTGCTTCCCTGGACAACCACTAAGTCGCTTCAGTCATGTCCGACTCTGTGTGATCCCATAGACGGCAGCCCACCAGGCTACCCTGTCCCTGGGATTCTCCAGGCAAGAATACTGGAGTGGGTCGCCATCTCCCTCTCCAGTGCGTGAAAGTGAAGTCGCTCAGTCGTGTCCGACTAGTAGCGACCCCGTGGACTGCAGCCTACCAGACTCCTCCGTCCATGAGATTTTCTAGGCAAGAGTACTGGTGTGGCTTGCCACAACCACAGACTCTCTAAATGCCCTGACTTCAGCACTCAGCTTAGGTCCCTGATCCGGAGTACTTGGTCCAGGCTTGGGTACTTTTTTTTCCCCATCCCATGAATGGATTTGGCTTATTTTGAAAAACACTCCCAACATATCATGCAATGAACTGATGAAGCCTATAATATAGCCACAAGGAAACGATATTTCCTTAGTGTTCAAAGCTGATCTTTTCACCTTCTTGTTCACACCTGGGTTTTTGAGCTGAGACTTTTCTGATCTCCCCCTTACTCCATATTGAGGAGTTTTTTACACTTTCAGAGTCAGTAATTCAGGGACAGTTACAAAATGAAAGGTCTGCACTAGTTTGTCAGTTATTATATTGTTTCTTAGAGCATCAGTAATTTCAGTGCTTGAATGGATTTGATTTTATAATCTTAGCTTGTTGCTGTTATGGATATAACTTAGAATATGACATGGCTAAGCAGTGAAGGTTGCAAAACTTCTTATTTTTTTATTTAAAAAAATGTCTCAGTTTCAAAGAATTGCATGCTCACTGTAGAATGTTTGGAAAGTAGAGGAAACTGAAGAAGAGAATTTTCCATAATCATCCTAATTGGAGGTAATTAACATTTTGGAATGTTTTCTTCTGTCTGCTTTATGGCATTTTTTGATTATAGAGATATCCTCAGTGAACTTTGAAGTATGTTGTTATTGACTATGTGGCTCCGTGATGAACAATTGATTTTGAATCTTTACACTTAATTTAATGCTCAGTTCTTCCTGTCAGTAGAGGTTTAGAAGTCATGTTGGGAAAAATGTCTAGCAGTTGACTTTCTGACTTTGTATATTGGAAATAACGATAGAGATCAAAGGTGGTCTCAATCCAGGTCATATTGAGTTTGTTGTCCCTTCCATTTTTTCTGCAGCTTTTTGTGAATTTATGAGTAATTAGATGCCCTGGAGAAGGAAATGGCAACCCACTCCAGTATTCTTGCCTGAAAAATCCCATGGACAGAGGAGCCTGGCAGGGCTACGGTCAGTCCATGGGGTCGCAAGAGTTGGGCACGACTGAGTGACTAAGCCACCACTGGTAACGGCTGAAGTTACTCTGCCCCAGGAGCCTGACACTAGAGTTCCTGCCTGCGCTTCACCTGAGATCAGCTCCACGTTAAAGACCCCCAGCCCAGGTTCTTTGCTCTTCTGACCTTTGCTTGTTTCCTATCATAATTTTCAAGTGTGTGGGGCTCTCAGTGACAGAAAGATTGGCTGTAGGTCTTTTTAGGAGCTGAAAGTGATGAAGAAGATCAAGATACACCCATTTAAACATTGGCAGCATTATTTCCAGAGCAAATACTTTCTTCAAGCAAATACTTAATGTTATTTCTTCCCCCAAAGGCGGGGGAGAAATCTTGAAAGTATATATCAATTTAAAATTATTTGTATCCAGGTCACAAAATTGTAAGTACCAGTGGTCTTCTACACAGCTGTGGCATGCGGCCTGTGTTTATTAGATGGGAGTTATGGTTGTTATAGAAACTTCAATGTAATATCTTCTAACCTTGAGGTTCTGACTGCTCTTTCCTTCCTGTCCCTGTTATCATCTGGTGTTTACCCATTGTCCCCTCCCAACAGAAGTTCCCAGAGCTCCATCTTCATCCTCCAGGCCCTCCCATCTCTACCCTGTGTTGGCTTCGATCCCTGTAAATAAGCTGTACGGTCGGTCGATCCCCTCTGCAGAGAGGACAGTCACCCCACCAGCAGCCGTCACTCAGTGGGGAGTGTAAGCACTAAAGCACAGGGCTCCTGGGAGCGACTCCCGACGTAGGATCTTGAGCATGCTACTAACTAACCTCTCTGAGCCTTGGGTATCACGCCTATTAAACAAGATTTCTTTTTTTGAAATAATTTTCTTTCTTTATTTTTGGCTGTACCGGCTCTTCACTGCCACATGGCTTTTCTCTTGTTGCGGAAAACAGGCTTTAGGGTGAGCGGTCGTGGCAGTTGCACTTCTGCTCTAGAGCACAGGCTCAGTTGCTCCACAGCATGTGGGGTCTTCCCGGACCACCGATCAAACCCGTGTCTCCTGCATTCTTTACCACTGAGCCACCCAAGATGATTTCTGAGGCCCCATCTGCCTCTGAAACTCTGCCTCAGTTTCCTCACTTGTAAAATGACCCTAAGAAGAGTGTCCCCCTCCTCGGCCTGTTAGCTCGTGTCCACCTAGTAGAGCTCTCAGCACAGCCTCCTCCGTGGTGTAGGCAGCCGTCTTTTGCATTGAGTCTTTGTGGAGTGGCACTGGGCAGTGTGGGGAGGAGTTGGAAGGGAATGGCACAGTAGGGCTTCCACCTTCCGGGGGTGCCCAGGTGAGCTGGGGAGCCCCTCTGCTCACACCACACCCCTGTTGGACCACATCTCTGTTAGCACCTCAGTGCCGTCCTCAGTCAGGAGCTCACCCACTGGAAGCCTGGTAACAGGCCCCCTTACTGGTTTGCAGCCCTTCTCTGTCTTCTCCCAAAGAAACGACTCTGTCCAAATCCTCATATCAAAATCTGCTTCTGGGAGAACTTAAATAAAAACTGATACAGAGATTTTCGTGATACATTAAGCCAAAGAAGCAAGGAACAAGGATCTTAAACCTTTTAGTCTCAAGATCCTTTTTTACCTTTAAAAATTATTGAGGACCCCCAAAGAACTTTTGTTTATATGGGTTCCTGTCAATATTTACATGGTAGAAACTAAAAAAAAAGAGTTTAAATATTTATTTACCAATTCATTGAAAAATAAAATAAATCCATTACCAAAAAAAAAAAAAAAGTGAAAAGTGAAAGGGTTAGTCACTCAGTCTTGTCCCACTCTTTGCCACCCTCTACAGCCCACCAGGCTCCTCTGTCCATGGAATTCTCCAGGCAAGAATACTGGAATGGATTGCCGTTCCCTTCTCCAGGGGATCATGAATTAATGTCGATATTATTTTTTTATGGAAAAAAATATTTTTCCAAAGAAAATAAGTGAAAAAGTGGTATTGCTTACATCTTTTGCAAATCTCTTTAGTATCAGACTTAATCGAAGACTGCAGAGGTTTTATATCTGCCTCTGTATTCAGTCTTTTGCCTAATAAAGTATCATGTAGCACACCTGTGAAATGAAGGCGGCAACAGCACCCCAGTGTAATGAAAATAGTTTTGATTTCATGGACCTTGTGAAAGGGCCTTGGATGTGCTGATAAACATGCTCTCCAGAAAGGAAAAAAAAAAGAAAGCCCAGAACCCAAGGTTTGTACAAATGTCAATGGTACAAGTTCAGTGGTACAAATGTCTATGGTGTAAGTTCCCACCACCACCAATTGCAAGTTACCAGCTTGACTCCACTAGTGCTGAAGCTGGGGAGAGACACGCAGTCCGTGCAGGCAACTGACATCCCATTTTGAGAACCTCTGGTACAGAGCGTCTATGGAAAAACTCAGGAAAACCAATGAGATGTTTCCAAGAGACTAATAACCCAGTGACTGGAGAACAGGGAGCTTTTTTAACCAATGTCCTTCTATACCTTTTGAATTTTCGGATGCATGTGTATCTAGTCAAAAGAAAAGAAGACTTTAAGTGTCTTCTCTTTATAAAGTGCACTCTCTCGGTTGTCTATAATTGGTAGGTCTTTTCTGCTTTTCCACTTCTTTGTGGGATCTCTTAGAACTGGCTCTTTGGAAACGCCAGTGACTGGTTCTCACTGCTCCGCCCGCCCCTTGTCTCCTCCACCCTCACTTCCAGCTCCCAGCCAGGATAGGCAGGAGGCAGATTCAGCCATTTTTCCAGCATGAGGCCCAGAGGTAGGCCTCCCAGGGCTACTGCATTTATGTAGCCAATTTAAGCAATTTATCCTTTGTAATTTGGTATTTGAGTGTCTCAAGCATCCTGTTGTTTCTAAAACATTTGGGATTACACTATCCTCTCACCCTATGAAGAAAGATAGAGACTATTGGATAAACAAAATTGTATATACTCTATGTATACTGCTATGAGTTGTGCAGTATTTAAAACCATTCTTTACCAGTCAGTGATGGTCACCTCACCTGAGGCTTTCTAGGCTATTTGGTTAAACAAAAAACTAGCATTTTCACTAATTGGAGTAACTACTGGAGATTGGGCTTCCCTGGTGGCTCAGACAGTAAAGTGTCTGCCTGCAATGCGGGAGACCTGGGTTCTATCCCTGGGTCAGGAGGATCCCCTGGAGAAGGAAATAGTAACCCACTCCATTACTCTTGCCTGGAAAATTCCATGGATGGAGGAGCCTGGTGGGCTACAGTTCATGGGGTCGCAAAGAGTTAGATATGACTGAGCTACTACTTCACTTCACTGGAAATTAGTCATGTTTGAGAGTTACCCTCCCAGAGGTCATCCATGTCTTAGGGCCTGTGCATTTTAACTAGAGGCAGCAGCAAGCGACACACGCCCCTTTCGCTTGGGCAGGAACATGGAGCTGATTTTCAGGGACACAGGGATGCATGGTTAGACTATCTCACATTTTGAGATTCCTGGTGAAGGGATAAGAGGATTTTAAGAAGGAGAGAATGGTAAAACAAATGCTCCAAAGACCTGCAGGCAAAGGAGATTGTAATCCTAGCAGCCTGGTGGAGGAACCTGCAGTAGTTGGCAGCTCTTACAGAGCCTATAGTTGTGTAAGCGAAAGGAATTTCTGTGGCATGCTTGGCATGCGGGTGTCTAGTGTCCGCCCAGGATGCACAGCCCTGTGACCTTCATCTGGCAGGTGACCAGGAAGTGGAGGGATGGGATGGTGTTGATGTGCTGTCTGTACGTCAGCTCGGGATACCCGGAAGCGACCCACACATCCCATCCTTCTTGTAGATACTTCCAAATTGTGGAGTCTGTATAAGCACAGAGCAGCCTCGTCTTCCTGGTAGTGACATGGAGGTGAAAGGAGATTTCCAGCTGCTAGTGGTCAGAGAGCTCCAAGGCTGGAAACTGCCCTTGGTGTTCATCAGAAGAACCTTAACAGAAGAATGCAAATTCTATTATTCCCTCTCACAGTGACTGTCTGGAGATACACACAGATTTGGTTTGAATCCTAATTCTACCACCTAGTAGTCGCATGACACTGATCAAGTACTTGCTTCCCCTTCCAGTAGTCAAATTCTTTATTTCTGTAATCAGAATGATATAAAAATAATTTTTCAGCTTCACTGAAGTATGACTGACAAATAAAAATGGTAAATATTGAAGGTGTATGCCCTCGGTATTCTTATTGGTAAAATTGGGATTGAAATCGCTCAGGGTGAGATGGAGGCCACATGAAGTGGCCGGGCAGCACTGGGCCCCAAGTTTGCAGGCCAGGGATGTGAGTGGGGATCCTCACCTCACTCCCCACCACAGGAGCCAGAGGCAGTTAGTTTTCCAGGCCTTGCAGATGGGACATTGCCCTGCTTCCCAATGAGCATGGCTTCTTCACTGTCTGGGAGAGAAGGGGCCCACCACACTGCGTTCTGGGTGACTTCTGTGCTAATCTAGCATCTGTCGCTGGTCTATAAATGAACACAGAAATGTTTTCCAAAGCAGATGCACTCTGAGTGCCCAGGAAGCCGCCACCCCTGCCTCCCACCTCACCCACGAGGCTGCGCAGCCCCCTCCGGCTCTCCTGCCACCCGCGGGCGGCTCAGGTGTGTACCCTTCCTTCATCGCCTTCTGCCTCGGGAAGCAGGGGAGCTCGGGATGCAGGTGCTGAGCTGGTGGCATGGCATGGTGGCGCTCACCGAGTCGCACTTTCATGGGGACTGCCACGCTCGCTGCTCCTCTGCAGTGGAGTGTCAGCTATCCAGACCATCTTTGCTCGGTGCCTGTGATTCTCTGCCAGGTTTTCTCATCAACTCCCGTTTTCTCTTCCTCTAGGAGTCACTTGTCCTTTTCATGCTTTCTGGTTAGCCGGAGAGGCTTCGTGGATTTCCACCCTGTACCACCCCCGAATAAACCTTGTGCCACCTTCTCCCTTTCCTGCCTCTCCTCTCCAGAATGTCACTGTGCCCTGTCCAGCCGCCCTGCACTCTCTCCTCTGCTGCCATTCGGCCGTTTCTCACTCGAGGAGACCGGTTCTGTGGCGGTGCGGTAGGGTCTCCAGGGGCAGGTGGCAGCCCAGTCTTGGTCAAGGTTGGGGTGGGGAGGCTCATTCTCATCTCCTTGAGAAGCCCCTTACTAGTCAGGCCTGAGTTTCTGCCCAGTGTTGGCCAACCTTGCTGTCTGAAAAGAGTACTGATGCCTTGCTACCTACTTGGAACTCTCCCTCAGAGACACCCAGAATTGAGGTTTATTTCCCTGGAATACAGAGGAGATTGTCTTTGATAAAAATTCAGCTCTGATAAAGTAGTTCTTGGCCCCTTGAAGTTGCCTGACTCACTGTCTATATTCACTCAATCTCCCTGCGTGTTTGTTTCAGATAGTAGATAGTTTAGTAAGTAGTAATTAATTTCAGTTTCAAATAAATCTTAAAATTTCGTATTCATTCCTTTGAAAATTAGTAACACAGAGATGAAAAAACTTGTTCCTGTCATGAACTAATTGTGATGACTGAGAATAGTGCCATGCATTGTACGTTGCTATTATTAGTGACCTTTGAAGTTGTTAGCCTGTGCACAGGTCATCCTCTGTTCCTCCATTGACCTGTCTAAAACGGGACTGCACATCATTCCACAGCTGCTTGGTGAATGGTTTACTGAACTTTGTAGATGGCATCCCTCTTCCTTATACAAATTTCGTGAAGTTACGCCTGCTGCCCTCTGACCAGTAACTGGAATGGGCACCCAGTACTTGCAGGCAGCTTCACCAGTGGTACGAACCACAGCTCCTCAACGTCATCAGTAAAGGCTGTCATGTATATTCTTTTCCAACATTAGTACCTCTTTTATACTTTATCCTATTTGTGGACATGCTGTTACGTCATTTGGGGAATCTCAAAGGCGTAATGGTGCTTTTAACCATGATGTCCCTTCCATTTCGGCTGGGGCAGGGAAACCAGCCCCTGATTCTCCACCAGACCCTGCAGCCCATTTGAAGGAGGTACCGCCAACCCCTCCAATCTCATTCCCTCATCAATAACTAGAGTGGTTTGGACCAGATTATATGGAGCTCAGGAGCTTTAAGAACCTGTAGCGCCTCTCTCCTCTTGCTTCTGAAGAAAGGGCTAGACCAGCATCATCCAATAACAGTAGTGAAAGCCACATGTGCAATTTTAAACTTTCTAGTGGCACTCACATAGTGCTATAATGTATGGCACTATTCTCGGTGCCATTTTTAAAAAGGTGAAATTAATTTTAATACTTAGACCAATAAATCTGAAATATTATCATCTTAACGTGTAATCAGTATAAAAAATATTAACGAGATATTTTACATTCTTTTTGCCCTGCTGAGTCTTTGAAATCCAGCACGTATCTTACACCATACCTCCATTTGGACTGGCCACATTTCGAGTCCTCTGGAGCCACGCATGACTAGTGGCCACCCTCATGGACGGCATAGGTCTTTTTGGACCACCTGGAATCTTAGGACCTCAGCTCAGGTTCACAGGCTCCACAGCCTGCTGTGGACCTTTGTCAGCCTTTTTACATTGTGGTTAGATGTTTAAGGCAGGGACTGACAGATCGTCCAAACTGAGGTCTTTTGTAAGCCTTGAGTTTCTCAGATCCTTTCGTTCCATAAGTGGCTCTCAGTTGATGCTTTAAGATGCATTCTGCCCACATAAAGTCTTGGAGAAGAACTCCCAGCAGGTGCATAGGAGGCTTGGCTGCTTCTGAGCATTTGCAAACGAGAGGATGCAGGTTTCCTTGATGTTGCAGAGTCATATCAACTTACCCTTCTATTACCCAGAGCCAGGGTTGGGAGGGTAAGGGAATTTCTTATGGGTGGGTGAAATTTTAAAAAATAAACAATAAGTCAAGACTTTGCCTTTGTCTTTTCTTTTAGTGGAACAGAAGATGAACGCAACTGAATTCAGTGAAGATGTAGAAGAAGGTAAAAAAAAAAAAAGCCTCTTTTTAAAAAGTAGTTTAACTTAAAACTTTTTTTCAAGATATATTAACGTGGTTCAAAACTACTGGATTGGCCAAAAAGTTCCTTTGGTTTTTAAAGTAACACTAAAAGACACATTTTTCATTTTCACCAGGAACTTTATTGAACAATATAGTCACTGTTGTGTTTCACTACCTTTTGCCATTTTTCAGGCAATTTCATAATTCCATCATCCTAAAACTTTTTATCTTTTTGAGCAAAGAACTATTCCAGGTGCCTTTTACAGTCTTCTAGGGAATTGAAGTTTTTTCCATTAAGAGAATTTTGTAAAGACCAAAATAAATGGACATTTGAAGGTGCCGTGTCTGGTGAAACAGAGGATGAATCAGAACTTCCAGACAAGCTGTAACTGTTTTTGCCTGGTCATCAAAAGAAACATGAGGTCTTGCGTTATCCTGATGGAAAATCATGCATTTTCAGTTGACTAGTTCCAGACACTTTTTGTCAAGTACTGCTTTCAGTTGGTTTAATTGGGAGCAGTACTTGCTGGAATTGATTGGTTTTCCAGAAGGAGCTTGTAGTAGAGGACTCCCTTCTAATCCCACCATATACACATTACCTTCTTTGGATGAAGACGTTTTTGGGTGTGGTTGGTGGTGGTTAATTTTGTTTGCCCCATGATCTCTTCTGTTCCACACTGTTATTGTACAATATCCATATTTCATCACCCATCACAATTTGTTTTTAGAAATGGACCATTTTTGTTATATTTAAGTAGAGAATTGCATCTGGAAATGCTGTCACGGTTTTTTTTTTCATTTAACTTATATGGAACCCAACATCAAAGCAATTTAACATAACCAAGCTGGAGAAAATGATTTTCAGTGCTTGATTGGGGTATTGGGAATATGTTGGCTATCTCCTGAGTGGTATAATGTCGATTGTGCTCAATTAATATCTTGATTTGATCACTGCCAACTTCAGCTGGTCTGTATGACCGTGGAGCATTGTCCAGTGAGAAATCTCTAGCGTGAAACGGCGAAGTCCACTTTTGATGCATTTGATCAGTGACAGCGCCTTCTCCATACACTGCTCAAATCTTTTTGTGTGTTTCAGTTGTGTTTTTACCTCTCTTGTAGTAATAAAACATAATATACTGAAAACGTTGCTTTTTCTTCTTTCATCTTCAATATTAAAATGGCTGCACAAAAATTCACCAATTTTGATATTTTTTTTAAATGCACACTGATATGATAGTTGTCACAGTACAGTCTGACAAAATTGTTTTGGGTGAAATTAAAGGCAGTTAAGAGCTACTAGAGCTATCTTATGGGAAAAACTTAACAAACCTTTTGGCCAATCCAGTATTAAAAGATACACAATGAAAAATCAAGGAAAAGTCTCCTCTCATTACTGTTTGCCACCCTTCTCCACTCACACTTATGGTATCTTATGTATCTTTCCAGGGTTACTTTTATAAAAGCACCATTTAAAAGAGTTGTGGGTTTTTCTCCTTCCATCTCTTCTCCCTTCTCCAAGAAAAGACTTTAAAAGCTGCTTTAAACTGAATGTTCTTGGAATATAATATCAGTGTATAGCATGACTAGTGTGGTGAAATATAAATTGGTTGGTTGGAAAGCCAGTCTCATTGATTATTACTCTTGACACTGTTGTTTGAGAATATCAAAAGGTGGCTGATACACCCTGGTGCTTGGGGACCCTGTTAAACCAGGCACTGCCCAGTTGCCTCCCCACTGAGCCCCATTTCTTCTCTGCCACAGTTTTAAAAAGTAACACTGTGAAAGTGGAGACAGAGGCTGAAGATGCTGCGCTCGACTGCTCAGTGAATTCCAGGTCCTCCGAGAAGCACCCTGTGGATGGCGTCTTCACTGCTCTCCAGGACTCCAGCAAGAGAAAGCCCCTGGGCGGCGAGGGCCCTCTGGACTCAGTCCCGAGTGTGAAGAGGCGGCGGCTTATTCCTGAGGTGAGGGCTTACTGGGAAAGCAGGAACTTGTTGACAGCAAGGACTGTTAATGAAAGCCTACCACATTTCACATAGCCTGCACCTTACTGGAGCAAGTGAGGCTCAGCAGGGCTTTTCCTAAATCAGGTCCATCTTTTGTACTTATTCGGGGAGCTTGTTCAGTGAATCTTTTTGTAAAGAAGACAATTATTTTATAATATGCCCGTTACCCCTAACCTACCTATTTTATAAATTTGCTTAATCACCTGCTGGTTATAGTGAACTTGGCTGAATTCTGAGAGAGAGAAAATGAAACTGGTCACGGTGGTCCCCTCGAGCAGCCTGCAGTTCCCACGGGAGATAAGACAGATTCACAAAACAGTGAAGACTGAGGGGAGAGGGGAGTTTGGGAGATGAGAATGCCTGGTCAGCAGAGCCTCCCTGCGGATAGCCAGATCACACCTTCAACTCTTAGCAGAACATTTTCCCAAGCTCTCCAGCCCCCTCCCCTCCCCCCGACAACACACTTTTTTGGGGACCCAGGTAGGCATTTCAACTTCTTCATGTCTGTCCAACAGAGCGTAAGTTTCAGAGCTCACTGTCATTAGCCCATACACGGGGTGTCTGCCTGGGACTCCCTGGGTTGCTCTTGGTTTGTTTTAATTCTCCTCTGTTAGATGCTTCAGCAGATTGGGAGTTGATAGGTTTTAGAGATTTAGTGAGCCTTTGAAAAGTAAAAACTATCCTTTTTCTTAATTAGCAAAGTCATAAGATTTAAGATTTTCACTGTTTTTCAGTATGCATGTTTATATTACATTATAATGAGGACTGCTCTGCATTCCACATCATGGAACTCTGAGGGTTGCATTGATTTATTTTATTTTTGGCTGTGCTGGGTTTTTGTTGCTGTGCAGGCTTTTCTCTAGCTGTAGCAAGCAGAGGCTACTCTGCAGTTGGTGTGTGGACATTTCAGGTTGAGGAGCACAGGCTCAATAGTTGTGACACATGGGCCTAATTGCTCCTTGGCATCTTCCCAGACCAGGGATTGAACCTGTGTCTCCTGCATTGGCAGGCAGATTCTTTACCACTGAGTCACCAGGGAAGCCCCACATACCTTTTCTTGTTTCATTTAATCCATATAACAGTGATGAGAGAATTGCTGTCTCCTCCACGTAAGTTGAAGTCAAGTGCCAGAACGCCTGTGGGGCAGCCTTGTTGCTGGTGTGAGGTGTCAGGAGTGACTTAGAGCACTCAGCACCCTGCTCCATATTGAGGAGGTGAGCCTCACCTTCTCTGATCCAGCCCATAGGAATGGTCATTTCCAGAATGGTCGGAGCCTGGGGTCAGATAAGGGGGAGTTCACCTTGGAGCCTTTGGCTGGTACTATGACCTCCCAAACTCAGGTCCCTCTGTGTTGATGGGAGTGACACAGCTCCCTCATTGGTTTCTTGTGTGGAGTATCGAGACAAGCCCAGCAGAGAGCCTGCCCCACGTCAGCTTTCAGAAGGGTTTATTTATTGCTCCCTAACCCCCATCTCCAACTACCACCCATTATGGTCAGTTGCCTCCCTCCACATTTATCAGGAGGAAAATGACCTGGAATTGCTAAGAGAGGCCTTCTGATGCTTTCCCAGACACTCCAGGCCTGAACGCCCTTGATTCTGAGCACCTTCCATCTTCTCCCTCGACCCCAAGGAAGGGGGTGAGGGAAAGGGGGAGGAATTGATTGGCAGCCCTGATGCTAAAGGTCCATCACTTCAAACCCCTATCAGTGCTGAAGGCCTGTTCATGAGTGACATTTAGTACAATGCTTAGAAGAAAACTAAAACCTCCCTCCAAAAATTTAACAAAAGGCTGTATAAAGACATATTTGGCGCTTCCGCTGGGAAAGGCACCATAGCCAAATACAGCAGATGTGGGAGGTGAGTAGCCAGCATTTTTATTGCTAATCATTTTTTTGTTCACAGAAGTGGGAGTGGTATTCAAAAGCCCTGTGCCAGGTAGAAGTTAGCTTTATTCTCCTGGGGTTCCTTGTATCTTTGTTTTTAATTCTAAAGTGTATCTGTGGTTTGTTTTTCAACTGGAGAGTGGAAATGCCATCTCCTTCAGTCAGTGCCAATGTACTGAAGACCTCCTAAGTGTCATCCACTGTGGTCCCAGCTGGATGTTCGTCGTCATTTCCACAGCAGCCCTAGCGGATAGGCACTGTGGCCCTTCCCAGTTGAGTTAGCGTCAGAGAAGCTAGCATTCCCACACCTGCTTGATTTGGAACTGCATTTAAACACAGATGACCCTGAGGACTGTGGGGTGTTGGTAAGATGCTGTGAGGCGCTCCTGCCCGATATTTGGCCATCCCTGTGGTCTTTCTCTTCTCCCCTCATTGTAGTTGCTTTATCCCCCCAGATTCTCACTTTTGGGGGGCATGTTGGCACATTCTTCATCCTTGCATACACTGTCAGCAGTGTAAGGATGACCCAAAGAATAACAGCCATGAGGGCAGAGACTGGCTTGTTCCCTGTGTCCCCAGGGCCTTGTAATATTTGTTTACTGGCTCTGTGTGGTAGACAGCTTATCCATTTCTTATCACTAGCTATACCCGGTTATTTAAGGATGATGATGAAGATAAACATTCTATTAAAAGTGAAAAGCATCACCCCTGCCTCAATTTTCTGGAGGTGAGTGGTGCTGCCAGCCCCTAGGAGCCCTTTTGTGTGGTCTGCCCTTGGTGCCACATCAATCCTCAGTTCCCTGCACTGGAGGCAGGCTGCTTTCTTGGTGTTCCAGTTTGCTGACTCTCTGGGCACCATTTAGCCATTCCTCTTTCGTTGAACTGAATTCAGTGACTGCTCTTGGATTTGGAGTCCTGAAGAAGATGTGCAGTGCTGGGAGCCTCTCCATGGTGACCCAATCCCCGAGATGTCACTGGGCATGGACATGTGGGATCCCCCTTAATAACCTACTCGTGCCTCACTGGTAACCTTACGTCAGCTTCTTTTTGATCAGTCAGATTCTCCAACTGAGAGAGTCGGGCATTCCTGCTTGGGTCTGAGTGCTAGCAGAAGAATGAAATGTGCGATTGGATCTGGTACTGCAGAGCCTGAGCTATGTAGCAGAGTTCCCATATGGTTGGAAGATGAGCCTTGGAGAACTGGGAATGGTGGCAGCCAGACACCAGTGCCAAGTAGCGCAGATTTAAGGATTTCTTGATACTCCTAGACAGCTGAGTGGAGATTTTATCAGCAGCAGCAAGTGCAGCCAGCCCATCGTCACCTTGGCAGCGTTTGTGGAATTAATGGAGCACTGAGTGGACAGAACCTCAGTGTGGGCACATCTTAGGACCTTCTCTTTGGTGCTCGTGTCCTGTTCCGTGTTGAATTTTGTATCCAAGGTCTCTGGGAGCGAGGAATATTGCCCTCTGCTGGGACTCTAACTTAATTTTTATTTAAGCAAGTTAGCCAAAAATGTTTGTATTGATGTCAGTGTTTCTAACATGCCTGGTAGAAACTGAAATATTTTTATTAATGAGGCTGACTAGTGAGAGTTATTGGGGGGATTTCCAGTTCTGATCGACTCTGGCCTCTGCCTGCAGTAGGAATGTGGGGGGAGTCAAACTACTTCTGTTTGTTTTGTTCAGACAGTTCACCCAAAAACTTTTCTCTGTGCTTATTTCCTACTCTGAGCGTTAATGAAGGCAGATCCCCTTCAAGAACATGTACTCTTGTTGCATGGCATGTGAGTTTCTGGTAACCTCTATCTGCATAGAATCTTATTTTAAATGTATTAGTGGAACTGCTTGTTACAAAGCCTTTGCTTGTCCCTTTCCAAAATCAACTGTAATATAATTATGATTTTCTTTAATAATTGGCATTACACACTCAAATTTCTCTACATTGGTAAAACCTCATGGAAATCTCATAATCCATAGGACCTCCAAAATTATTTTGGTGCAATAAAATTTAATGGTGAGTAAATTGCTAAAAATCTTATTTATAATCTATAGGAATTAGCAAGTAAGAAGATTTGAATTTATTAGGGCAGTGCTTTTCAACAGTAACCCACAGTTGTAAATCCACCTTATAGAGCCATTCGGTTCACATATTTGGATTTGTATATAGATATATAGACACAGAAAGAACAGAACTTCTTGAATGTATTTACTGTGTGCATGCCCTCTGATATTTTCTGTTGTTTTCTTTCTTTCCTTCCTGTCTTTCACACTTCCTCCTCCCCTCCCTCTTTTATATTGGTCTTGATCCATCAAATCAGTGTCATCATTTCTGAATGGGTCATATGACAACCCACAGTTCTAAACATGCTGCCTCAGGGGCAAAGATTTTCAACCATCTCCATTCCTTCCTTTCTCCATATTTCTGATGTGTGTAATGTGGTTTCTTTCCTTTCTTCCTTCCTTTTTATTTTTTTATTTTTGTTTTTTTTTAATTTATTTATTTTTTATTTTACAATTCTGTATTGGGTTTGCCATACATTGACATGAATCCACCACAGGTGTACATGTGTTCCCAAACATGAACCCCCCTCCCACCCCCCTCCCCACAGCATCTCTTTGGGTCATCCCCGTGTACCAGCCCCAAGCGTGCCGTATCCTGCATCGGACATAGACTGGCGATTCGATTCGATTCTTCCTTCCTTTTTAAAATTATACTTTGCTTTCTGCCAGATAGCAGAGCTAAACAACTGAAAGGAGTCTGAAACCCTACCTTGAGCCCACCTGTGCTTCTTGGACTCCTCCAGCCCAGCCTTTAGGGCAAACAGACCTCTAAGAATTCCTTCTATGAGTGACTTATACTGCTACACTGGAGGAAAGTGCTCCTTTTATTTAAGTTCTTAAGTTACTTATACCTTCCTTAACTCATGTTAGGTTCTTAAGTTCTCCTCTTTATTTAATAGTTAAGAGTAATCATTACGGAGAAGGCAATGGCACCCCACTGCAGTACTCTTGCCTGGCAAATCCCATGGACGGAGGAGCCTGGTAGGCTGCAGTCCATGGGGTCACTGAGGGTCGGGACACGACTTCACTTTCACTTTTCAGTTTCATGCATTGGAGAAGGAAATGGCAACCCACTCCAGGGTTCTTGCCTGGAGAATCCCAGGGATGGGAGAGCCTGGTGGGCTGCTGTCTCTGGGGTCGTACAGAGTCAGACACGACTGAAGAGACTTAGCAGCAGCAGCAGTAATCATTACAACTAGTTCAATAAAAAGCCCATTGTATTGTCGCTGCTCTGGCTGGGGAAGAGCACTGTTAATGATAATTGTACTATAACAGTGAATATTTATTAAGTACTTACTGTGACTCAGACATGGGCTCAGCGCATCATGTTCATTATCTTATTAGATCCTCATAGCTACCCTGGTACCTGAGACAGGGACCATTATATATTCCTGAGTTACACACAGGAAGCTAACATGTGAGGGGTCACGCAGAGGACCCATCCACTCCCTTATACCTCCCTTATTTTTGTTGTTTAGTCGCTAAGTTGTATGTGACCTTTTGTGAGTCCATGGACTGTAGTCGTATTTAGATATGTATGACTCTTTTGCAACCCCACGGAATGTACCTCACCAGGCTCTTCTGTCCATGAGGTTTTCCAGGCAGGAATACTGGAGTGAGTTGCCATTTCCTCCTCCAGGGGATCTTCTCGACCCAGGGATTGAATCAAACTCGTGTCTCCTGCATTGGCAGACAGGTTCTTTACCACTGAGCCACCAGGGAGGCCTTATACCTCCCTACACTCCTGTTATTCATGAAGCTAGTGGCCTCTTTGAACATTTTTCATAAGCATTTATTTGAGAGCGGTAGACACTTTACCCTGCTTAACAAATGTTCAGTGAGTGCTCTGTGTCCCAGGCACTGGAGATGGAGTAGGGAAGACCTGGTCCCGCATGTAACCATCATGCAGTGTGGTGAGGGTACAGATAGGTCTCAGGGAGGAGACCCCACAAGGGAGAGAGGTGGCAGCAGGCTCGCTCCAGCCCAGTAAGCCCCTGGTCCCCTGCTCATGGGCAGTAGTAGGAGGGTCAGGGATCTCTGACCCTTTATCAGGTTTGTTTTTGGCTACCTCCGTGGCATAATTAGGGCTTCCCTGGTAGCTCAGATGGTAAAGAATCTGCCTGCAATGCAGGAGACCCAAGTTCCATCTCAGGGTTGGTAAGATCCCCTGGAGAAAGGAATGGCTACCCACTCTAGTGTTCTTGACTGGAGAATTTCATGGACAGAGGAGCCTGGCGGGCTACAGTCCATCGGGTTGCCAAGAGTCAGACATAACTGAGTGACTAACACACACATACATAGGATAATTAAAGCACTTGAAAGAATCCTGTTATTTTTCTGGTTCCTGAGAGAGTAAGGTAGGTGTTCTTTTGCATGGTTGTTGTCAGCAGAGATGCAGGAGAAAAATTAACCTGTGTTTAAGATGAGTCTGATGATTCCATTATCTAAAAAAGAAGGTCTGGGGAATTCCGTGACGGTCCAGTGGCAAGGACTCCCAGCTTCCATGCAGGGGGCACAGGGAAATGAATAGGGAGATCTGTCCATGGTCTCTTTCCAACTCAGGCCTTTGTATTGCTCACCTGCTGCCGTAGTGGCAGTCCCCCCAGAGACTGTCTCTTTTCCCTGTGTGTTTTTTTTTCTTAAGGTTGCAAGAGTAAAGCACCTCGTGTACTGTGTTGTGCTGGCATTCGTGTTATCTGAAGGCTTATAAATGACACTGGATTTGCCTGAATGAGATAAACCAGGGACAAACACTGTCTTCCTAGCCCTGGCCATCCAGAGAGGCCCAATGGCTTGTTAGAAATGCAGAGCCTTGAATCAGAATCTGTATTTTCACTAGATCTCAGGCAATTTATATGGACATTAGACTTTAGAAGTGCTGTGATAGATCAAGCTACACAACCATATTTTCCCCCAGCATCCTAAGGAGGCACTTTGTTCTCTTGCATTTTCTAGTTGCCCAAGGCTCGCACATGTCTGTAGAAGAACATGCTTTGTGCTTCAACCCTACCTACTCCCCTGATGCCCACCACTGCTCTCCAATTAGCTCTTCTGCTTAAATAGGCACTCAAAAATATATTCCAGTATACTTTGGGGTCAAATTCAACATTTGTCAAAAACAGGTTTATGGCTGAAATGTAATGAACGACATATTTAAAGCATACCATTTGATATGTTTTGACGTGTACATACCAGTGAGACCACACCACAATCAAGATGAGAAACATATCCATCACCTGTAACCGTGAAAGTTGCCTTGTGTCCCTTTGCATCCTTTCCCCTGCTTTCTGTCACTAAAGATGCATTTGCCTTTTCTAGAATTTTATACGAATGGCATCCTACATGCCTGTTTTATCTATCTGGTTTCTTTTACTCAGCTTAATTATTTTGAGGTTCATCATGAGTACCAGGTTGGTCAGCTCTGTTGCTGAGAAGTACTCTGCTGTAAACACAGTGCATCTATATACTTGCTCATAAAAATTAGGATTTTTTCCAGTTGGGAGCTGTTTATAAACAGGGCTGCCATGAACTTATGCATGAAAGTATTTGATCATGTGCTTTCATTTTGCTTGGTAAATAAATAACTAGGAATGAAATATACCTGGATCATATGGTCCAACATATAACTTCTTAAAAAAAATACCAACTGTTTTCCAAGGTGGTAATACCATTTTATATCTACCCTAGCAGTCCATGAGAATTCCAGTTCCTTCATGTCATCTCTGTCACTCAGTATCATCTGTCTTTTTTGATTATACCCGTCCTTGTGGGGAGTGATATGCTATCTCAGTGTGGTTTTAATGTCATGCATGTTCTTAAGCATCTTTTATACAGGATCTTAGTTCCCTGATCAGGGATCCAACCCATGCCCTGTGCAGTGGAAATGTGGAGTCTTAACCACTGTACCTCCATGGAAGTCCCACTGAGCATCTTTTTATGTGATTATTTGCCATTTATATAGCTTCTCCAGAGTGACCGTTGAAACTTAATTGGGTTATGTGTCATTGAGTTTGAGTGTTCTTTATGTAATCTGGATTCAGGCCCTTTATCAGATAAGTGATATGTCTGATTTCTTCCAGGCTAGGCTTGTTTTTCATTTTTTAAAGAAGTTTTAAATTTTCAGGAAGTCCATTTTATTGTTTTCTTATGGATTGTGCTTGTGGGTTATATCTGAGAATTATTTGCCTAAAATAGTGTCATAAAGGATTGCTCTTATGTTTTCTTCTAGAGGTGTTAGAATTTTAATTTTAAAGTGAAAAGTGAAAGTCCCTCAGTCGTGTCCGACTCTTTGCCACCCCATCAACTATACAGTCTATGGAATTCTCTAGACCAGAATACTGGAGTGGGTAGCCTTTTCCTTCTCCAGGGGGTCTTCCTAATCCAGGGACCGAACCCAGGTCTCCCACATTGCAGGTGGATTCTTTACCAGCTGAGTTACAAGGGAAGCCTGGAATTTTAAGTTTTTATTTTTACATCCATGATCAATTTTTTAGTTAATTTTTTATATGATACATGTAGGATGAAAGTTTTTTGCTTTTTTTTTTTTTTTGCACATATATGTCCAATATTTCTAGCATCATTTGTTGAAAAGATTCTCCTTTCTCTACTGAATTGCCTTTGAACCTGTGTTGAAAATCATTTGTCCGTATATATGTCAGTAAACCTCTTATACCATCCAGGGCCTAGCAATAGGGAAAACCACTATTGAAAGCAGTGAGGACTCTGGGATCACAAATGGTCTGGGCAGTCGCCTTCTGGTATGAAGCCTGGACTTAAGCTTTGGTATCTCAAACAGGTACATTGAGAGTGGACCTGCAAAGTATGTCAGCCTTGGGCAAGTTGAGGAGATAATTCCTAAAATCATTAATTCTCTCACTGTCTTCTATTGAGCAAGGCTGGAGAGTTCATCAAAAGTACTTTTCTAGATGCATAAGATAGGTGTTAATTCATTACACACAGTGGGTGCTTTAGGACCTGGGGATTAAAACTCTTTGGCAGTTCTGATTGAGAAGGGCTGCTGGAACTAGGAGACTGAGACTCAGAAACCTGGGAGGCCTCATCACTTCACGGAATCTGCAGTTGGCTGGGCTTGGGGCAATTCTGGGCCTTTTCAGTCTGAAATAAGACATGACTCCAGGCAGTGGTAGAGTTGGCAGCTGACTGTGGCTCTCTAGATTCCAGTTCTTCCATGCTCAGCACTGTGCATCTTGGGAGCTGTTGAGAGTAGAGATGCCTGCTCTCCTAGAGTCTGCAGATTGGACAACAAGCTGTGCTTTCTGTAGATGCCATTGGCAGGACTCCTGCCTGTCTGAGAGCAGTCAGGGCAGTGAGGTGACCTGTCCATAGCCAGGTTGCCACAGGAGCACTTCCTGTTCCTGGGGTCTCTCTCCCATCCCTCATGGGCTCTCACCAGGCCTTGTCAGCATCTATGCTCGGTCTATGGACAAGAATTTCAGGGATGGTGTCCTACGGGAATTGAAAGCCTCCAGGGTCCAGCCTGAGCCTCTCAGGGATTAGGGAGAGCAAGCAAGTTTGGCCCTGGGATGCAGGTTTGTGTTAGTGGTGGCTTCCCTTGTGGCTCAGATGGTAAAGCATCTGCCTACAATGCTGGAGACCCAGGTTCGATCCCTGGGTGGGTAAGTTCCCCTGGAGAAGGAAATGGCAACCCACTCCAGTATTCTTGCCTGGAAAATCCTATGGACGAAGGAGCCCGGTAGGCTACAGTCCATGAGGTCGCAAAGAGTTGGACACGACTGAGCAACTTCACTTCACTTCACTTCTGGACCCACAGAATTGTTCCCAGGCAAGGGAAACACTTTCTCATAGGCTCCTGAGGTTGACCTGGGCCCCTCTGTGTGTGACATAGATCAGAACCCTCAACTGATGTACCTTTTGTCTTCCAGGCGCTCCTAGCAGGCATGCGGAATCGGGAGAACAGCTCACCCTGCCAGGGCAATGGGGAGCCGGCAGGCCGGGGCAAGACCTTTGGCTCCATGTGGCCGGGCGAGGAGGAGCCCGGCCACGACGTGAGCACACCTTCCTACAAGAAGCCTCTGTACGGCATCTCACACAAGATCATGGAGAAGAAGAACCCGCCCGCGGGGGACACGCTCAACACCTATGAGCTCTCGGAGAAGGTGAACCCCAGCAACAGCCCCTCACCACTTCGGCTCCTGAACGAGACACAGAAGCGGGACACTGGCGGCCCCGCAGCAGCCACCGACAGCGACCCCAACATCTACTTCCTCATCCAGAAGATGTTCTACATGCTCAACACGCTCTCCTCCCACATGTCGCAGCTGCACAGCAAGGTGGACCTGCTCTCCCTGGAGGTGGGCCGCATCAAGAAGCAGGTGAGCCCCGCTGAGATGGTGGCCAGGTTCCAGCCGCCGCCCGAGTACCAGCTCACGGCGGCCGAGCTCAAGCAGATTGTGGACCAGAGCCTGTCAGGAGGCGACCTGGCCTGCCGCCTGCTGGTGCAGCTTTTCCCAGAGCTCTTCAGCGACGTGGACTTCTCCCGGGGCTGTGGCGCCTGCGGCTTTGCAGCCAAGCGGAAGCTGGAGTCGCTGCACCTGCAGCTCATCCGGAACTACGTGGAGGTCTACTACCCATCGGTGAAGGACACGGCAGTCTGGCAGGCCGAGTGCCTGCCTCAGCTCAACGATTTCTTCAGCCGCTTCTGGGCCCAGCGGGAAATGGAGGACAGCCAGCCCAGTGGCCAGGTGTCTGGCTTCTTCGAGGCTGAGCCCCAGGTGGATGCTGGCCACTTCCTGGACAGCAAGGAGCAGGAGGAGGCCCTGTCCCTGGACCGCAGCAGCACCATCGCCTCTGACCATGTG
Source organism: Oryx dammah (assembly GCF_014754425.2). Taxonomy (NCBI): domain Eukaryota; kingdom Metazoa; phylum Chordata; class Mammalia; order Artiodactyla; family Bovidae; genus Oryx; species Oryx dammah. The sequence continues at coordinate 30,438,629 of NW_024070188.1, forward strand.
GTAGACACGCAGGACCTCACCGAGTTTCTGGACGAGGCTTCATCCCCTGGCGAATTCGCGGTCTTCCTTTTGCACCGGCTGTTCCCCGAGCTCTTTGACCACAGGAAGCTGGGCGAGCAGCACAGCTGCTATGGGGATGGCGGCAAGCAGGAGCTGGACCCGCAGCGTCTGCAGATCATCCGCAACTACACAGAGATCTATTTCCCCGACATGCAGGAGGAGGATGCCTGGCTGCAGCAGTGTGCCCAGCGTATCAACGATGAGCTGGAGGGCCTGGGGCTGGACGCGGGCAGCGAGGGCGAGCCCCCGCGAGACGACTGCTACGACTCATCCAGCCTGCCTGATGACATCTCCGTGGTCAAGGTGGAAGACAGCTTCGAGGGCGAGCGGCCCGGCCGGCGGTCCAAGAAGATCTGGCTGGTGCCCATCGACTTCGACAAGCTGGAGATCCCGCAGCCCGACTTCGAGGTGCCGGGCGCTGACTGCCTGCTGAGCAAGGAGCAGCTGCGCAGCATCTACGAGAGCAGCTTGTCCATTGGCAACTTTGCCTCACGCCTGCTGGTGCACCTGTTCCCGGAGCTCTTCACCCATGAGAACCTGCGCAAGCAGTACAACTGCAGCGGCTCCCTGGGCAAGAAGCAGCTGGACCCGTCCCGTATCAAGCTCATCCGCCACTATGTGCAGCTGCTCTACCCACGGGCTAAGAATGACCGTGTCTGGACGCTGGAGTTCGTGGGCAAACTCGACGAGCGCTGCCGGCGCCGGGACACGGAGCAGAGGCGCTCCTACCAGCAGCAGCGCAAGGTCCACGTTCCGGGCCCTGAGTGCAGGGACCTGGCCAGCTATGCAATCAACCCCGAGCGATTCCGGGAGGAATTTGAGGGGCCCCCGCTGCCCCCCGAAAGGAGCAGCAAGGACTTCTGCAAGATCCCCCTGGATGAGCTGGTGGTGCCCTCGCCCGACTTCCCGGTGCCTTCGCCGTACCTGCTGTCCGACAAGGAAGTGCGCGAGATCGTGCAGCAGAGCCTCTCCGTGGGCAACTTCGCCGCCCGGCTGCTCGTCAGGCTCTTCCCCGAACTCTTCACCACCGAGAACCTGCGGCTGCAGTACAACCACTCTGGGGCGTGCAACAAGAAGCAGCTGGACCCCACACGCTTGCGGCTCATCCGCCACTACGTGGAGGCCGTGTACCCGGTGGAGAAGATGGAGGAGGTGTGGCACTACGAATGTATCCCGAGCATCGACGAACGCTGCCGCCGCCCCAACAGAAAGAAGTGCGACATCCTGAAGAAAGCCAAGAAGGTGGAGAAGTGAGGGGTGCCGGGGGCACTGAGCCTCGCCCCTCCCCCCCCCTCCACGAGCCCGACCCGCGTCCGCAGCCGCGCACCTTATATCGGCAGGGCGGGGCCTGCTGCATTTGCACACGCGATCGCCCAGCCGGCCACGGCCACCACAAAGAAGCCTCGCATTTGGTCTCTTGTACTTACAACTTTTGTCCTGTGTTCCTGGTGATGCAGCCAGAGTCTGGGGAGAGCAGAGCTGCGAGGGCAGAGGGGCCTCAGGAGTCAGGGTTCCCTCTCCTCGGTAGTGTCCTCCCAGTCCCCTCACCATTTGAAATGCAAATCAGGCAACCCTCTTGTTCCTCTGCCCACATTTTACATCTTCAATTTTTATTAAAAATTTTTTTTATTTTAAATTAGAAACCCTTTTTAAGTAAATCACTGGGCTCTGTGGAGACCATTTTACTCAGAAAAAAATTTTTTTTAATATTTGAGATGAAGTACTGTAAGATGACTTCAGTCACTGGGAATTTTTTTTTAAGATGGTTTCAGATATATGAAATTTTTAGAAGTGCCATGTTCATGCATGATGGCTGATAGCTTCAGGTGGCATAGAGACGGATCTTACTGACCTTGTCTTTTATTACTACGTCGGATTTTGGAAGAGTAAGGACGCCTCTTGGCTGGCGGTAGAGGGGATGGAGTAGTTTGATGTCCTTTCTGGCCTCGGTCAGTCGCACTCTCCCTCCCACTGTGGTGCTGAGGAAGGGGCTGTGGGGACGGCTGGCCTGGCCGGTCTCACACTGCTGTGCCAGTAGAATGTTGCTCACCCTGTAGACGAGAACACTGGATGGTGATGGTGGTGATATGAATGTAGATAGACGTGGAAACACGTTCACAATGTCTTCATTTGAGCTGTGTCCTTCCACTGCCCTCTTTCCTTCCTACACAAGGATGCTGGTTAGAGGGGCAAACACATTTCCTTGGAAAACTGTGTGTGGATATTTGGCTTCTTGTTTAAGGATGGGCCCCATTGGGCTCACCAAGAACTGTTTACTTTCCATGTGTGTATTTGTATAAAACCCAGGTTCTGGGAGCTGTATGGTGGCTTCACCACACCTCAGTGTTGGCTCCTCCAGTCAGTACACATCCTTGTTCCCTAGGGCCGGGCTTAAACCGTGGGCTCTCCTGAGGATACCTGGTGTTGGAAGGACACAGGCCATCTGAAATAGGGCTCCCATATCCCTTTCCGGGGTCCACTCAGAGCTTTCCCTTTGGGCCCCCAGAAGGTCCTGCTCTCCTACATCTGGCGGTCCCTCGGCCTCAGGATGAGACACCTCTTTTCTCTTCCCTGGTTGGGAAGGTCACACTGCTCCAGGCCGGTGGCATGCTCTCCAGGATTCCAACCAGGAAACTCCCCAACAGGTAAAGTCCTTAATGTAAAAACAATACTTTGACCTACCTGACTTTGGGGGCTAGTGCCTAAGAGGGAAAGGGAACAGTCTAAACACAATACATTATATCAGAAAGCTAGAAAATAAATTGAATCACACAGGGTAGTCGTAAAACCCTTGTGGAATGTTAATTTAATAACCTAATGGCTTAATATTTTGCTACCTTAAAATGCAGAAATAATAGAAACAATCTGTGAATTCTCTTCATACAGATAAGGACTTCAGCTTTAGTGACTGTATGATGGAACTTTGCCTGCACTCGCGGCCATTTTTTTTTTAATGACAGGATTCTAAGCAGTGTGAAATTGCCGATCTAACTTTAGTAAATTTGCTTTTAAATGTCATTTACAGATTATTTCAGTTGTAACTGCGGACCTAAATTATTACAATTTGGAAACACACAGGGACTTGATGACTCTTTCCCACCCACCCACATACATGTGTACACACACATTTCTTAGTAAAAAACTGAAGTGAGATGAAGGGGACCGACATGAATAACAAGCTCAACCTCTTTGTGCCTGGAAAGGAGGAGGACTGGAGCAGCCGGAGACTCACTTCCCCCTCTCCTGGGCCTTTCTCTATGCCTTAGTCTCTCCAGCACACCAATGCATGCCTGTGTGCATGTGTGTGCACACACCAATGCATGCCTGCGGGCATGTGCGTGCACACACACCCAAAGATGGCAGTGGCACTCTCTCCCTCACCAATCCTGCAGGTGGGAGGGTGCTGTGGAATTTGTTCTGGTCTCTAGGATGTATCCAAGAGGATTCCAAGCCATGTGAAAATTGCCCTGCTTTCTAGAGGGTGGAATGTGACCCTGCAACTTCAGAAGCACAATCATTTAATAATTTTTTTTAATCATCCTGTCTACCCACAATAGAGACGTCAACAGGTTCTAGGAATTAAATATATCTCTTTCCAACCTAGAGCATGTTCAGTTTTTGGAAACCGTGTTTTGATGGTTTCTTTAATACCTTTCCTGTATGGGGCTTCTTCCCGCAAATCTTAGAGTCCCTTCCAGTGAAGAGAGACAGACGCTCTCTGTGTGAGCTGTATCTTGTCTCTCTGGACTGACTCACCAGGAACCACCTGCAGGTCCTGTGTCTGTCTGTGTGGTGTCCTCAGCCTGCAGCCATACAGGTGGGCTTCAGGGGCTTTTTTTTTTTTTTTTTTTTAACATGAAGCAATAGAATTATAAAATGCCTAAATTTTTTTCAAAATTTAATGTTTTCCATAAAATCTGTTGGCAAAACCCCTACTCCGTCCCCATCTAAATTCTTTGATTTTTGTTAATACTTGTTTGTGTTTGGGGAATTTTTTCTCCCTCACATCCAGAAGTAGCACAGACACATTCTGATGTTGAGTAAAATAGCACGTCACAATAGGTGGTAGTGTCCCTTGTTTTTCTGTTAGTGAGTTTTAAAAGAATGTACGAAAATAGTCATGAATGTACTAAGTGTTCTAATCCTGCTTCCGTTCACTTTGGCTGTGTCTACATGACAACACAGGTTTGACAGGGAATAAAGTTGTGCCCAATGTCATGGGTGTTCGTGTGCCCCTCCCCCTCAGTGTTGGACCCCACCCTTCCTTGCTTTTTAAGTTTGGTGGGAGAGGGTACCACATCAGCAGCAATCATCAACCAACCAATGGGATCTACTTAGTGGTAAGCAGATTAACTGTTTAATGCTAAGAGTCACTGGCCTGGCCACACCATAGAATGGCCCCTTGGGTTCCTGCAGACATGGCTTCATTTTCCACCTCTGCCCCAAATGTTTACTTCTTGCCTGATTGAGGAGGAGGGTCTCAAGACCTCAGATTGGAGGCCATCGAGCTCTTAACTCTGCCTCACCATGGAGAGAGATGCTGTGAAGTGGTGGGACTTCCTGGTGGTCCAGTGGTTACCACTCCCTGCTTCCACTGCAGGGGGCACGGTTTCTATCCCTGGTCAGGGAACTAAGGTCTCACATGCTACAGGGCCGAAAAAGAAGTGGGGGCCCCTGGGCCAAGGGACTCTTAATGTCATTCAGAGATACTTGTCTCTTGTAGATCCAGCCTTAATGTTTTTCTGACATCCTAGTGATAGCAGACCCTGCGCAAAGTGGATATCAGAGTTAATACTGTGAGGAGACAAAATAATGAGAATAGTTTTACCAAAGATAATGAAACATTGCATAATGTCTGCATTTTACCATTGATTTGAGTGCACCCTTAGAAAACTGAATGTAACAAAAACCCAGGACATTTTTTGGAAATTGTATGCTCTCTAGCAACTGTGTGAATTTTTATACAAGCACTGTTTTATGAGTTATATAAAATGTTATAAAAATACCGTCTCCTAACATCTTATTTTCTTAGGGCAGAGGTGTCTCAGAAGGTATGGGTCTATTTGTCTTTGCCTGGGGCTTCACCACCCCCTCCCAGGGGAGGGCAGGGGCACTCGGGGCACCACGGCTTCTGGGCTTCCATACTCTGGGTGTCGCGGTGCAGTCTGTCACAGCTGAGTGACAAACGTCACCAAATGAGCCCTAGCGCATTTCTCACACAAACCGCTTCCCAGCCCTGCAGTAGAGGCACAGCTGACCTTCCTTTCCCTGGTTGGCTGCCACAACCGCCCTGCTGCCAAACTGGAGGAGTTTCAGTTCACTCTTTTCCATTTTGGATTAAGTGGGATTTAGTTCCTCAAGGCAAACCTATTATTAACTGATAACAAAAGGATGCATGTTTTTCTCTTGCCTCATTGGCGAATTATAAATCATTAAATAATATTTTGCAGTAAAAATAATATCAAGCTATCAAACATTTTTTTAGACCTGGGGTCACGTGGTATAAAGTGCGTCTTGGCCTGTGGCTGGAGCGAGCAAGTACTCGGCCCAGAGCGCGCACACTTGTGCGGGCGGCCATGCGCAGGTCAGGGCTGGTCGGGACTGGAGCCTGATTTACTCCGTAGGCAAGTTGAAACAAGACTTGAAGGCGAGATTCTTTAGAGCCTTTCTGGCCGTATGTATCTTTGTTTTTGAACCCCCCCCCCCCCCAAAAAAAAAAACAACAGTCCGATTCCTCAGCTGCCACTAAGGTGCTCGGTCCATCCGAGCGTAACACGGCGGGCGGCACCCCGGTCCGCAGCGTGGCCTCCGTCCACTGAGCTCACTGGCATCTGCTCGCCTTCAGCCTTCACGGGAACGGTGAGGTGGGTGAGGTGACCGTCACTGAGGGTACGGTCAATGCCCTCATTAGAGCGGCGTGTAAACGGTGAGTCCTTCTGGCCAGGCTTGTTTGCAGAGGCGCTGGCCAATGTCAACATTGGGTGCCTCATCTGCGGTGTGGGGGCTGGGGGACCTGCCCTGCAGGAGGTCTCGCGCCTCCACCCCTCCTGCCCCAGCTGAGGAGAAGGAAGTGAAAACAGGAATCTGAGGAGTGTGATGATCACCTGGGGCTTTGGTCTTTTTGACTAAATCTCTTCAGAGACAGGCTCAATAAAAAGCTGAGCTCTTTGCTGCGGCTGTCTTGCAAATAACAATAGTAGAGGATTTCAGTGGGCTTACCTGTAAAAGCCAGTTCTCAGAAATAAGAATTCCATACCAGATTATTCTGATTATTGGAACAGTGAGATGCAGTGGACACTTTAAGAGCTTCCAGAGAAATCTAAAATCCCCAAACCAGTGATGGGAAAGACACGAACATCCATCACCCACTTGCTTGGATGGCAATGTTGGGCCTACCTGAGTGTGTACAACATGCCAGGCACACTGCTGGGAGTTTCTCCTGGATCATAGCTGGTGAAGATCTCAGAAGCCCTGTGAGGTAAGTCCCCTAATTAAGCCTGTTAAGAAAGCTAAGGCCCTGAACAGTATGTGTACCATCTCATTTAATTCTTTTAAAAACTCCATGTCTTGGGCAATGTTGTTATTTCCGTTTTGTGGTGAGGAAGCAAAAAGAAGGTCCAAACAAACCATGATGCCAAGATTAGAGTCTCCCTTGTGCACCGCACCGTCTCAGAAACTAAACACCCCCTGAGCTGCATGCAATAAAAAACAGAGATTCAGACCTGAAACTCAGTTTGTCTGATCTTAGATATAGGTGCCAGTTCTCAAATTGCCCTGGCTGAAATAATTGTGGCCATTTGTGGACAGACATGTTCTGGTAAGAGTAAATTTTTTGAGATTGTGAAAGTAATTGCCGTGAATCGGATTCTTTAGGAACAGAGTCTGAGACTAGGGTTCTTGTGCTGTTGATTGAGGACCTGCTCCCAGGAGAAAAGGTGTGAAAGAAGCAGAATGGGGCCAGGGAAGGCCATAAGCAAGAGTGTGGTCTCTGCAGTCCAGCCTCACTGCTATCTGCGGTGAGGCCCTAGAACATGAACTGTTTTGCAAAATTAGTACCAGGTGAAGCAAAGGTGCCAGCTGGTCATTGAGGTTTCCTCCAGGGAAAGGGGTAGTTGGCCTGGCAGGGTGGCTCCCTTTGCTAAGGGCAGTGTTCCAGAAGGGCCATTGTGAGTGGTTACTTGGCCCTCAACAGAGTGGGTGGGTGTGCCAGCAAAGGGGATCTGGGTGGGACTCCATCGGCATTCATTAAGGGGCAGACCCACCAGACTGCACATTTAACCAGGTCATGGGGCCCCATCTGCCAGAGGTTCTCAGACTGTTGGAACCTGAATTCTCACAATGGGGCCTGAGAATCTGCATTTCTAAGACACGCCCCCCCCCACCCCCCAATGAGATGGTGCCCGGTGCTGATGTCCAGAGGCTGCAGAAACATGTAACTTCAAAAAATACACTGTGTACATCCCAGAAATGGAAAGCTTAGCACTTAGTAGAGCTAGATCTGAGCTGAAATAAGTGGTTTCCTGTTGTGTTCAAATAAAATTGACTTTTTAAAAATTACAAACTATAAGTTTATTAATGAGGGGGTCCTTAATACTATGAAACCAGGGGCACTGGCCCTTGGTGGAGTCATCAGGGAAAACTTCCCCAAGGAACTGGATGGCTAGCCTAGATTTGAGAATGAGGAATTAATTAGGTGAAAAGTTCAGCATGCAAACAAGCTTTGGGGTGTGAGAAGAACCTCTTAGGAAACAGTTAAAGGAGGCCAGTGGAGGGCGGAACTAGAGGAGGAGGGGTTTCGTGAAGCTGCAGAGGCAGTCTGGGGCTGGAGGACTTTGTTTTCACTGAATTGCCCTTGGATCAATAAGGAAAGAAGAAACCCTTCACCTGTTCTGAGTAGGGAGGGGAATACTCAGTTCTGATACAATCGTGTTGAACTCTGCCTCCTCTGCCCAGTAAGGCTGCCCTCCTCTGCTGGTGTTCTAGTCACCTTGCCATCATGTAGCTTTCAGGTCAGTGGGAAGAGGCAGCTTGACAAATGTTTCACCATCAGGCCAAATATGGTGGCTGGTGCCAGAACATTTCTACAGAGGGAAGCCTGTCCGTTGACTTTATTTTAAGGAGTGGGAATTTGTTCATCCTTCTAAAGTGTGTAGTCCAGATGGTGAACCATGTCTTTGACAGAGGTTGAGAATGTGGAATGCCATAGCTTCTCCTTCAGAGTCTCCTGCAGTGTGACAGCTGTGTATTCAGAAGTGACAGTGGGGCCCTAAATTACAGGGAGTTCTGTTTTCCATAAGAGCTCCCATTTCGTGAGCTCCTGCAGTGGGTCAGGAATATGCTAGGGATGAGACATACGTTATTTCATTTATTCCTCACAGAAACCCCGTGGGATAGACATTTGTATTCCCCACCCTACAGATGGGGATGCTTTTAGAGATTAAGTAATTTGGTCAAAGTCACGTGGCTGGCAGAGCCGGGGGCCTCTAATGATGGCCAGGCTGACTCCAAACTTTGTGCTCTTGAATTCCATGCTGCCACTTGTGTAGCTGTGCAGAGTAAATCTGTTTGTCTGCCTGGTGGTCCCCCATCATTTAACTTGGGGTTTTGCTGACTGTTCACAGTCTCTGAGCTTCTGGATCTGCCCCAGTCAGAGTCGGACTTGGGAAACCTCTCAGTGCCACAGGAAAGAGAACAAGGAATGCAGTTAAGAATCATCTCTACCTCTAAAAGAAGTTCATTCATTTGGCAAAAATATTTGTAACACCTACTATCTCCTGAGCACAGTTCCATGATTCTAACAAGTCTCATTCGGTGATAGGAAAGAAGCCTGTTTAAGCTTGGAGAGAAGGTTCTGATCGTTAACAGCACAAAACCTAATGTCTCTTGGCTTCAGTTGATTTTCAAGATGCACATGGAAATAAGTGGACTGAGGACCTTGGCTCTGCCCCGCGTAGACAGCTGAGACCATGGCAGGAGGCACACCTACCGGAATGCAGGCTCCTGACTCTCCTGGCTCTCAGAGCTGAAACAGAGTTGCTAAGTATCCTACTATTTCCAACATGATGTATTAAACCCAAATCTCCCCACTGTATCCGATTAGCTGAAATCTCAGTGCAGGCACAGTGTCAGGCATGACAAGGCATATACTTCACCATATGATGGTGCCTACCTTGTCTTCACGTAATTAATACTATTTTCTTGAATCCAAAGAGATGGCTGCTATTATTGTAGCCTCAATTTTCTCTTATGTCAGAATCAAAAGTTAAGGGATTTTCTCCTCCAATCCTAAAGAAAATTCCCTACACATTCTGTGGGGAAGTATCTAAGTAAGCCCTCTGAGTGGGGTTCCATAAATGGGCTTTATCAGTACAGATCTCTAAACAGAACTTACCCATTTTAGACACATGCTATTCTACTCTGACTGCAGTCTTTAGGCTTTCACTTGTCTGCCTTGGGGAAGGTCTCCCTAGGTTTAAGAAAAAAGTCCCAGGATCAAAGTTCCATTGAATGCAGTTGACATCTCTACAAGGGAATCAAGTGCATTGTGAGTGATCTGTGTCCTCAGGATCTTGCAAAATTGTTGACTTTCACCATTCTTCTTTTGATGTACCTGATCTGTTAACCAATAATGAACAACAACAAAAAAAAAACTTGGAAAATAAAAAAGGGCCAGCAAGTGTATCTTTGAGGGAAAGAAGTGAGTGGCAGTCTCAGAGAGTTTTGTCCAATTTCAGAGCCCTCAGAGACATGCTAAGCACACATTGGGCAGTAGCAGGTACCAAAAGACAGAAGCACTCTTAAGAAGAGTGTATATCAGACTATTCATACATCTTTTTACACTCATAATTAGACTAGCAGAAATCAGAAAGCTGGGTCATGCCAGGGGCTCAGTGAGGCTGGGTGTCTTTAGTCACTTTGGGTGTCACTGGTGAGAGGGCAGCCTGGCGCAGATGTCCTGGAGAAGAAGCAGTGCTGTGTTTTTTGCAGTGAAGGGAGTCAGGTGGGAGAATGTCACTGGGAGAGTGGGTGGGCAAAATGTAGTGGATGCACTTCGGTATTTATTAGGCAGCAATGGAGCGAGAAGCAATGGGTCATCTGCACCTAGAGTGCCATGGATGGATCTGAGTGAAGAAAGTAAGACCCCAAATGAAATATATAGTAATGTCACTTATGAAACTATAAACATATGTGTACAAAACAACAAAGCACATTTCACAATGCAAACAAAAAGATATACATTAAACACATCCGAATGATTGGCTAAGGTAAGGGACGAAGACATGGGAGAACAAGAGAAGATAAACAGTAACTTGAAAGAACTTGGAGCGGGGGGGACTGGTGCCCCAGCATCTCCCAGTGGAAATTCTTATAGGTGCACCTCTCCATTCCACCCAGGGGTGTGTTGGTAAATGTGTGACAGTTGACTCTCCAAGGGAAAAAAAAAATCAGTCCTGGTTCATGGTGTTTGCTGATTGCCAAGGTGAAATTCCTCCCACCGTGGCTGATTTTTAACCCAACCCTGTGACTCATGAAAGCAGTTTGGGAGATGCTCACGTTCTGCTTTTTGCGGTCTGCTGGATGGAGTTTCTAATGTCTCAAGATGGTCAATAAGCTGACTGATAATTTTGGCAGTAACTTTTAGAAAACCAAAATATATACAACCAAGATAAGGCAGGACTTTAGCAGAACGTCATTTTATTTGCCTCCTGTACATTGCACACCCTGTAGGAAAGTTTATAGAACATGTACCACCTTCCTGAAGGAAATCTGTTTTCTTTTTAGTTTCTTGAAAAATGGAAGTTTCTACCCCCCCAATCATTATTGATCAAATAAACCATGACCTAAAAATTTCTCCACAAATGTCTACTTTTATCCCCGAAATGCTAAAAAAGAAAAATAATGATGATGAAACTATTGCCCAGCCATCTATATAATTTTCCATGAAAGGTGGTAAATGCTATTTGGCAGAGAAATGCAATTAGCATCACATTTCCCAGAGGAGAGCTCTTTCTTTGAAAGGATTAACCATTACTGGTAAAAAGGCTAGGTGGGTCTCTACAAAAATAGTCATAATTTTAGATTGTTCATCTTTAAAAAACTGCAAACATGCACTAGAAGCATTTTCAGACTTTGCTGGGAAAGCCAGACCTATTTTTAAATTTTTGTTCTATTTTTACATTGAAGTATAATTGATTTACAATATCGTGTTAGTTTCTGGTGTGCAGCAAATTGATTTGGATCTATATACGTGTGTATACACAAACACACACACTTTTTCAGGTTCTTTCCCATTATACAAGATACTGAATATATTTCCTGTGCTATTCAGTGAATCCTTGTTATTTTATATACAGTAGAGCACATCTGTTAATCCCATACTCTTAATTTGTTCCCCTCTTTGGTAACCATAAGTTTGTTTTCTATATCTGTGAGTCTGTTTCTGTTTTGTAAATAAGTTCATTTGTATTATTTCTTAGAGTCCACATATAAATTATATAGTATTTTTCTCTTCATGTAGTATGATAATCTCTAGGTCCATCCATGTTGCTGCAAACGGCAATATTCTATTCTTTTTTTGTATATACCACCTCTTTATTTGTTCATCTGTTGATAGGCACTTGAGTTGTTGTTTCCATGGATTGGCTATTGTAAGTAGTGCTGCTTTGAACTTAGGGGTCCATGTATCTTTTCGAATTAGTTGTCTTTTCTGGATATATCCCCAGGAGTGGGATTGCTGGATCATATGGTAACTCTATTTTTAGTTTTTTAAGGAACCTCTGTACTGTTTTCCATAGCAGCTGTACCAATTTACATTTCCACCAACAGTGTTGGAGGGTTTCCATCTCTCCACACCCTCTCTAGCATTTGTAACTTGTAGTCTTTTTGATGATAGCCATTCTGACCTGTGTGAGGTGGTATCCCATTGTAGTTCTGATTTGCATTTCTCTAATAATTAGCAGTTTTGAGCATCTCTTCACATGCCAGTTGACCATCTGTGTCTTTGGAGGAATACCTGTTTAGGTCTTCTGCCCATTTTTTGGCTGGATGTTTTTTTATTGAGTTGTATGAGCTGTTTGAGAATTAAGCCCTTGTCAGTCATATTATTTGCAAATATTGTCTCCCATTCTGGAGGTTGTCTTTTCATTTTATGGATTCCTTTGCTTGTAAATTTGCAAAAGCTTATAAGTTTAATTAGGTCCCTTTTATTTTTGCTTTTATTTCTATTGAGAAAACATTGGTATGATTATGTCAGAGAATGTTTTGCCTATACTCTCTTCTAGGAGTTTTATGGTGTCTTACATGTCTTATATTCAAGTCTTTAAACCATTCTATTTTTGTGTATGGTGTGAGGGTATGTTTTAACTTCACTACTGCCTTGTTGAATTCATTTATCAGTTGTATGTTTGAAGTCTTAGGGTATTCTATAGAGTATCATGTCATCTGCATATAGTGACAATTTTACCTCTTCCCTTCTGATTTGGAGTACCTTTTATTTTTATTTTTTTCTGATGGCTCTGAAAGCCAGATCTATTGGAGTAAAAATTCTTCCTTGTCACCTCATTAGAGCAGGATATCTCAGCCTCAGCACCGTTGACATTTGAGGTCTGGAGACTATCTCTACACTATAGGATGTTTAGTAGCACTGGTCTCTACCCACTAGATACCCATCCTACCCCCTCAGTTGTGACAGATAAAAATATCTCCAGGCATTGCCAGATGTCCCCAGGGGGCAGAATCACATTGGGTTGAGATGCACTGCATTAGAAACATCCATATCTTTTCATCATGTTGGTTACATTTTCAGAGGAGGCCTTGCCAAGTTGGCATTATGAAGCAGCTATCTTAGAGTGGGCTGCAAGAGTTCCATAAATCTTTATGAATTGCTTTTGTTTCTGCTGTTTCATAAATATGTTCCAAGTCCCTTGTGCTATAGATAACTATGAGAGATCAGTTTTTGACACTTGCTATGACCAAACCAACACTCTCTACCACCAGACGTCTTTTTTCTTATTTTGATTTTCAAAAACAGAGAAGCCTGGAATGGGTCAAATCCCACCAGCTAAGCTGAAGGACTTAATTACCAACAGAGTGAAAAAAGCCTTTCAAATGGCCCTTGCTGCTTTCTAGCTATTAATACTGTCAGCTCATCCGGTCTCACATAACACATTTTAACTTTCTTCCTCTTTAGAAGACTCGACAAGGTAAGGAAATTAGTATGCCAATCCCCTTCTGACCTGTGAGGAAGCTGAAGCTCAAGAGAGGTTAAGGCCAGAGTATGACCAAGGTAACCCAACTTGGTACGGGCAAGAGCCTAAAAACCAGGACCCCTGACATATCACTAGGTCACGCTGCCCCTCACCATCCAAGAGATCTTCAGCTTTCTATTACTTTCCAAAGAGCAATCAAGAGAAGAGACTGTTTTACTATAAAACTTGTCATTATCTTCCCCAAGTTGGGACATTTGGTTTAGAGGGCATTAGCCTACTATGCCACTCTTTGTCTGGCAAAGCAATAAAGCTATCCTTTTCTACTTCACTTCCACCCTCCTCCCCCCAACAAAAAAAAAAAAGAGAGGGAGAGAGGGTGGGAAAGAGTGGAAGAAAGGCACAGGGAGGTGAAGAGAATCATGGTCATTACTATAATCTAAATTTAAACTCTAACTCATGTTGAAATTAATTGTACTAATTATTTTTACTGATGTAAAAGCGTAACTAACAAATGGTAAAATAGGAAAATTCCTTTTGTTATACTGCAGAGTATTATTTCTTTCTGGGAGTTTATTTAAGCTTTCAAATAAAAATCCATTTTTCCTGAGTTTTCTGAAATCTGAGCTGATAAGGCTACCAGACTTATGGGCCCAAACATCACACTGCTTTGGGCTATAGAAGTTTCCTGTCAGTTAACCTGAATTCTCAAGAATTTCTGAAGGGCAGATAAGAGGACCCCAGCAAAGTCTTTTTACATGACATAGTCTAACAAGTCTCCTATTTGAGCCAACCCTTCCAGTGCTAGGAAACTGCTCCTGAGAACCTGCAAACCAGTTTATTTCTGTGGCTGCCCTTAGATGCTGTGTATGATGTGTGTCCTTTCTATGACTGCTCTGTTTTTTCAGTCCCTTTTACAACACTGTCTTGACAATTAAAATAATTGGCCTCTGATGCTTTATTCTCTTCACTGATAAAAAAAATCTGTGTATTTCCTACTTTCAGCTGGAAAGTACACCATCAGCTTAAACCAGAAAGGGTCATTACATTCTTTCTGTAAGGAGTCAATGTAAATATTTTAGGCTTTGTGGGCTACATAAGGTCTCTATATGTTTCCCTCTCTCTTTAAAAAAAAAACAACTCTAAAAATGTATAAGCCGTGCTTGTGTGTCAGACAAAAGGCTTGTGGCTGCCTTTGTCTGTCAAACCCTTGACCTAAACAGTTAACTTTAAATGGGCCTGAAATATATACCATTTGGAATTAGTTGGAACAACTTTACTATCCAGACCTCTGGAGACAAACTGAAGGGAACTAAGGCCAACACGCTGGTAACTGAGAAAGGTCAATGGAGAAAGGGGTCGTCCAGTGCTGCTGCCCTAAGGAGAAGAAGGAGATCTGGACTCAGCTTGGTTTTGCCTTAAGCCTGAACCCAGGGAAGCTGGTCGACGGGGAAAAACTGAAATAAAGACACTAAGAACAAGGTCAGTTTATTTTACTCTGCCTCCCGAGGCTTTTAACCTGGGAAACAGTGGGCTGATCATGTAAACCGTCTCTGAGTTTAGTTCATTCATTACAAATCTCACTTTTGCTCATGAGGTCAAAAAGCGAATAAATCAAGCCTGAGCGGGAAATCCAGTCCAAGGGAAGCGTCTTCAAGAGCCACAGTGCGGATCCTGATTTGCACAAAACTGCTCAGCATCTTCTACAAATGGTGGGAGAACTTTATTTTAATAAAAACATCTTCTTTTGAACCTGGCCCCTTCCTGCACCATTAGAAAGCATCTTTGTCACTAAAAACCAATCCATTTATTTGAGCATGCTCTTTTTAGGCAACTGTAACTTTTTCCACCGTCGTAACACCACTCTGTACTTCTCATTGCTGGTCTTCTCCTCCAGCACTTTTTTCAGGATAATCCTCATCACTGTCTCTGTTTCTGCTTCTTTATCCTCTCCAATAAGAAGATCCAACGTATCTCCCACTTTCACCTGAAAATTAAAAAGAAAACAGAGCTGTCGTTTTGAGAAATGCAGGCCAATGCAAACATCTCTACTTTGAGTTTTCCCCAGAGAACCACTCCCTGGGGGCAGGTGCTCCTTTGAAACAGTCACTTATCTTAATGCCTCCAGGTGAAAGGGCCTCCCTCTCTGGGAAGGTGCCTCAAACCCATGTGGCTCAACATGGACCAGTGTCCCTCCTTCAGGCTGAGACAGCTAGCTGCTTGAGGATGGGTCCTGTGTGGCTCTGGTTTTCATCCCTATTGCATGACTTAAGGAAACACTTGAATGGAAGCATTTATTTTGGTAACAATGGCAAAAAACAAAGGAAGCGGGACATAATCTCAGAGAGTATGAGCACAGTAATTACTACAGGCACTGGGAAGACAATTTTCAGTATAACACATTCATTGATTTCAACCCAGATAAGCTACATCATTGCATACAGGGCATAATTGGTTGGAAATTCATCACAGTGCAACAACAGCTGTATCTCTTAAAGAAATGGAAGTAAAGAAACTGCTTTCCAGTAGTGGCTAGCCCCAGGGCTGACACATCATCAGGAAGAGACAGGACTCCACGAACAAGGATGGAATGCCCCAGAAAAGAGGATGCTGACCTGGGTTAAAAGGGCTGAGATCAAACCCATTTTTATCCAGATAGGAGCTCTGGCTTGAGCGAGTGCAGGACATGCCCTGGGGGGCAGTCACATTAGTGCTGCCAGGGTGCAAACAGCCCAAGACAGATACCAGGTCCTGGCAGCTCAGTATCCCAGGGGATCTGCCCAGCAACTCAGGAAGGGGCTAAACTGACCCAGGTGCAATATGCGGCTTCTACTACAACACACTCCAGGGTGACCAGAGGCCATCTCAGACCACTCACTACCGCTTCCAAGCCGGGGATGGGCGCAGGGGTGAAGAGGCAGGACAGGAAGACAGAGAGGGACCCTCATGTGTGGGCCATGGACCCATAAGTGTACATAGGTACCCGTTTAAAAGGTTGCTTGGGGGCTTCTGTTTAAGAAGCCATCGTGCCAAATGCTTATGTTTACTGCATTTTCCAATGAATACTCCCTAAGGCAGTCCTAACTTCACGCTGTTGGAATATCTGTATTTCACTAAGGCAAGCAACCCATTCAAGACATCCGTAGGCCCAATACTCAGTCAACAGCGTGGGAACGCACACCTGCTCACCACGACACCATACTGGTCAATCCTGGCAGCTGGATGTAAAACTCACAAGTAAAGTGAAAGTCACTCAGTCGTGTCGAACTCTTTGCAACCCCATGGACTATACAGTCCATGGAATTCTCCGGGCCAGAATACTGGAGTGGGTAGCCTTTCCCTTCTCCAGGGAATCTTCCCAACCCAGGGATTGAACCCAGCTCTCCTGCATTGCAGGTGGATTCTTTACCAGCTGAGCCACAAGGGAAGCCCAAGAATACCCGACCCAGGAATCAAACTGGGGTTTCCTGCATTGCAGGCAGATTCGGGAAGCCCAAAACTCAAAAGGCTGATTTAAACCATTAACTTTCTCCCCTCTGGGCTGAGAAGCAGAGACTAACACCACAGCGAGGCATGATGACTGCTTCTCTTTGTGGGTATGAGGACATCATCTGGGCCAGATGCAGGGGCAGGGGGGAGTCAGTTCTCCTGAAGTTCTGCTGGGTTCAATTTTTTTAAAATGACCATGTGGCCAACCTATATAGGCACTTAAAATCAATGTCCAGAAATACAAGGCTTGGAAACTGCTTTATCTTTTTTGGCATAACTCTGTGTCATTAAAATTCCTTTTTAAATAAAGGAATACATTAATGCACATGATACAAGATGTAAAAGGCATAAAAGGATATACAGAAAAAAATCAACCCATATGTATCCTTAGCAGCTGGGCACAAGCCCCACGGAGCAGGCCACGGAAGGAGAGGTGTTCCTCATTCCCTTCAACTGTGGGAGACGGCACAGTAGACACAAAGCAAAACTGGCTGGGATTAGGGGCTGTTCCAAGTATCTACATTTCCAATCTCCCCTTAGCTGCAGTTACTATGGCTACCAGGCCTCCTAGAAACAAGGCAGCCATGTGTTAATGCTGGGCCCTTCCTTTGCTGACCCTCAGGAGAAATCTGGAAGGCAGCCAAGACAATAGAACACCCAAGGCAGAATGAAGAAGCAGCAATTAGACTGTAGTTAACAATATCTCAAAGCAGAGGGAGAAAAAATAGGTCTCTGGTATCTGCAAATGAGGCCCTGGCAGAGGCATCCTGCACCAAGAACAGGTCTTGTGTTTGGAACACTGCGGCTGGCGAGAGGGGGCTGGGCTACACAGGAAAAAGCAATTAAGGGACAAGAAGGACTTGATGTCCAGATGCCTGTCTGGAGTGCCTGACTTCCTGCAGCTCACAGAGCAAGGGCTGACACCCGCAGTCTGAACCTGCCAGGGCGGGTGCCTTCAGAGGGACAGGGGCCTTGAGACTTGGTGGCCAAGACAAGCACTGGGGATCCCCGCTTCAGTCCACCCAGCTGCAAGAACCACGCTGAGCACAGGATCAGGGCCTCTGAAGACAGCCTCTGTGCTCACCTAGGTCCACAGCGGATGGCTCACACCCTCCCACGTCCCAGGGGAACGGGATGCAGCTCACGTTCTCCAATCCCAGAGTTGCTTTGAAATACGAGAGAAGCTAAAATGAAAACCTTCAAAAGTGTGTCTAACTGCGCTGGAACATTTATTCCCGGGACACTGACTAGGAGTTAGATTCTGTCTGCCAATGCCTCAAGGGTCAGTGTCTGCCACAGTTTTTAAGGGTCTCTGCCATATACTTTTTAAAACTGTCTTGTTAATTTTTACTATCATTATTATTTTTCCCAATTATGAAAGTGAAACATACTCATAAAAAATTCAGAAAATAAAACACATGAACAAATAACTCACAACGCCCACTCAAAGATAAATACTGCTGCTGCTGCTGCTAAGTCACTTCAGTCATGTCCGACTCTGTGCAACCCCATAGATGGCAGCCCACCAGGCTCCCCCGTCCCTGGGATTATCCAGGCAAGAACACTGGAGTGGGTTGCCATTTCCTCCTCCAATGCATGAAAGTGAAAAGTGAAAGTGAAGTCGCTTAGTCGTGTCCGGCTCCTAGCGACCCCATGGACTGCAGCCTACAAGGCCCCTCTGTCCATGAGGTTTTCCAGGCAAGAGTCCTGGAGTGGGTGGCCATTGCCCTCTCCAAAGATAAATACTACTAGTGTTAATATTTTAATTCTAGATGTATGTAACTTATTTTTACAAAAATACATTTTTATAAGAATATATATATCATTTATTATACCAGATACTAGAAATTCATTTTCTTGTAACACTTATGAATAATTCTGTCACGAAACAACAGTATCAACAGAGCTATCAGGAAATACGGAAACTTTTTGATGGCTGCTCTGCACACAGAGCAATGTAACTTCTGAGCTGAACAGAACTGCACATCTGCCCAGGTTACAGCAGGCCAAAGAAACCTCTACATGGATCAAACGTTTCTTTTTGGCCTGATTATTATGATTTCATAGGGGCTAACATTAATAACTTAAGAAGTTTAATTAATAGATTTTTTCCAGTTCTGATAGTGACTTGTCTTAAAATTTTAAAGAAAAAGAGGAAGCTTCATCTCAAACTCATTATGGCTACAAACAGCAAGTGGTCTGTGTGACTGAAGCTGTGTGGCTAGGCCTGAGGGAGACCTCAGAGGTGGTAAGACAGACATACCTGAGGAGCCACTGATGCCCGAAGGAAGGAGCCCCAGGGGAGACTGGGGAAGGCGTTAACTGAGTACAGAACAACACACAAAAATATTTGGTTGTCATAGTATCTTACCGTTCTGCTTTTCTTCCATAGTTTTTCCCCATTCAGCCTGAGTTCACCTTTGTAGAATGCATCTTCCACTTTGCTTAAAAAAAAAAAGTCAAAGTGCTTTAAAATAGAAATATATTCAAAACAATTATATAATTTTGAGAAAAATACTGGCTATTAATAATGCTTTTTCTGACAGTGACCGGCCTCCCCACAAAATCTCCTTTCTGGGCATTGGGAAAGTGAAAGTCAACTGCTCCCATATGAATCTAAACAGGGAGACCAGAGGGCACTGCTGAGTAGATGCGGCTGCTGCAAAGATCTGCTAGGTGAGATGGCAGGCAAGCAGCGCTCTGCTGGGACTTCACGTGGGCAATAGCTCCTGTGATCCACGACAGTCAAAATGAGTGGGTGCCACCTTCCCCTCATGTGCTCTGAGAGAAACACCAGTTACCACACCTGTGGTGAGGCTGTTAAGAAACCCTCTGCTGATCCGCACTGAGGCTGGGGAAATGCCAATCCAGCCACTGCTGATCTCTCTGAATTTAATCAGTGGGGCGACTAGACCAAGGCAGATACAGACTCCTGGTGATTGATGTTGGGGGTTTTCCTAATAACAGTACTAGCTACTACTGTGAGAGACAGGGAGGCCCTTAATGAGCCTGCCAGATTTTAGAGAACATTCAAGTCCTGATGAGGGTGCCTGTGGGCTCAGAGTCATCTTTATGAGTCTTTTAAGTTTCGTGGATTAAAAAATCAAACTATGCCATTAAATTAGGACATAAAGGTACAAATTAGACAAAGGAATCTTAATTTCTTATTCATAGGACAGTTCTTACTTTGCAGGCAGTATGCACACAATGACTGCTAAAGGAATGAATGAACAGTGAAGATCACTATTATATAATAGGTCTAGCAAAGAAACAATGAGATTAAAGAAACCTTGAAGGTTATGCTTAATATCTCCATACACTATATATATGAACACACACAGTACTTTCATCATCATAGCTAACAAAAATTGAGAACCCATGTGCCACACATTGTTGTAAATGCTATAGAAAGATAGACTGACTTATTTAATCCTAGCCACCACCTTCTAAAGCCAGTTCTATTACCCTTATTTTACAGATGAGAGAACTGCACAGAGATTTTAAGTAACTTGTCCAAGGTCACAGAGAGCCAGGATTAAAGCCCCAGTAGTCTGGATACAAAGCCTGCAGTTTTAACCACCACATTATGCTGCTTCTAAGGTATACCGTCTCATGTAGCATTTGTGAAACCCAGATGCATTCTATACTTGCTATATACATCTAACATGGTGATTCCTTTTTTCCTCAAGAAGCTGTTTTTACATCAGTGGTTCATCTTACAGTTGACTATGTCTTAGAGTCAAGGAAATACAGTACATGGGATTTGCAGGCAGTCATTTGACTTCTTTGGGAATTAGTTTTTTCACTTATAGGATGAAACAATTGGACCAGGTTCCTGTAAGATTCTTTCACATCTGTGGTTACCCTTCACTGTAATATGAGCCATGTGATTGGTAATGCTGCTTTAAAACAACCAAGAAGACAAGTGATTTTGTATGAAAATGCACATACTTACTTCCTTCCGATATCTAGGCCCGTCTTCAGGATAACGTCATACCGGAAAGACTGTACCACTTTGTCCAGGTCTTTACAGTCTTTGACCTCACTGGGGTTGTCCTCGGGCTCCTCTTCCAGCTCACTCATCTCATTACGGTCCCTCTCTTCATCAGAGTCGCCTTCATCTTCCACTTTCTGTAGACTCTTTTTAGTGGATTTTTTAGAGCTTATATTACTTTTGAGTCTTATGGAAAATGGAAAAATATATTCTGGAGATATTAAAAGCCCTGGGAGTCTCAGTGAGAAAATGTTATGGAGGAGTGTTTTATAATTTGATGCATTTAACTTGGCACTAGACAGATACAAGTATCGATTCCAGGAAGCACAGCCTTTATGTGAAGGTGTCCCTCGCAGTGCTCTGCAGAGTCCAATCCAGGCATCTGGCTTTCTTAAAACGCTGCCGGGCAGTCTGACACTAGTCATAGCCATGGCACATACTACCTGAAACAGACAATTCGGTTTTAGTTCACAAGTGTGGTATCTTGGCAGTCTTACTACATAAACCATACACACTGTGAACACGTTACAGCTGATACTGTACCATGTTCCCTCCTACAAAAGACCATGTTGGTCCACATGAACCAAGGACATGCACACTGTACCTGGTGAGTCTTCTGGCTGTACTTAATGTACTGACCTCATAGGACGGTCATGAAGGTCAAACTGGATGCTAATACATGTGAAAACAGGTTCTACTCTTCTCACTCCCCCAAATTAGCTTGGGTACTGACTGCTCAGTGCTTCACCCCCCCCCCACCCCGCCCGCCTTTGGCTATGTCGTGCAGCTTGCAGGATCTCAGTTCCCCAACCAGGGATTAAACCTGAGCCCCAGCAGTGAAGAGTCCAGAATCCTAACCACTAGGCCACCAGGGAACGCCCTTAATGATTTATTTTAGGGAAAAAAAAAAATCTCAGAACAAGAAACACTGTCTACTGACATACATTACAAGCTTACAATAATGGACTTTGCCAAGGATACCAGATCATCACTTTATAAAACCCAGAGTAAGTCTCTAAACTTTCAACCTCCAACTGCAGCAAATCAGAGCTAGGAATGAGCAAATTGTACAGATCTGCATTCTACCCCCTTTCACATCTTCTTGCTAATAGATTCATTAGCTAGCAGAGAAAGAAAGGGCCTGAGACCCACTAATTAGCTAATTGTTCCCTGAGGCACTGAGGTGCTGTCATGCCACATGTCCTGTATGCACCACTGCGAGAGGCCTCTTGGAAGACTGCACCCCGTTTCTTCTAGACTTTGTCCCAGGCATCTTGAACCTTGCATGTTGTATCATTTTGCTGTTGTAAATCATAGCCATGACCCATAGCTGAGTTCTGTTGAGTCTTCCCAGTGAAATCAGTGAACCTAGAGGTGGTCTTGGGGATCCTGACATAGTATCTGACTGCCTATTCGACATATCCATTTGGATGCATAACAGGGACTTCACTCTTAATTGGCTCTGAAACAAACTCCGATATATCTCCAACCCCATATCTGCTCTAGCTGCAGCCGTCCCCATCTCCGTTAATAGTAACTCCACCCTTCTAGTTCCTGAGAAGGAAAGCTTCCAGTCACTCTTGACTCTTTCCCCCCTACTCAAATCCATTGTCAGGAAATCATGTTGGCTTATCTCCAAAACATTTGGTTTCCCTTTCACCATTACCACTGTTACCACAGATTCAGGCCTCCATCTGTCATCAGAGTGACTACCAAGGCTCCATCACAGTCTGTTCTCCATACAGCAGTCAGTCAGATTGACTCTTTTAAAAAGGAATTTGTATCATGTCTCTCCTTCCCTCACAATCCTACAAAAACACTGAAAAAGCAAACTCCCTCCCTTGCCCTATAGGCCCTGTGTGATCTGGCCTCTCCATTTCCTCTCTGACCTCACCTCCCGCCTCTCTCACCCTTGCTTACTCAGCTTCTTCCTGAAGATACTCATACACAACAGGCAAACTTCTGGGTAGACTCCTTTGTTCCAGGTGCCCTACTACACCCTTAGTCCAGGTTATCTGCAGGGATAACTCATTTTTAACTCAGTGAAGTCTACTCATTCCAACTCCATTTAACAGGTATCTTGTCCTCCCAATCTCCCCTGTTCTACTTTCTTCCATCATGTTATATAATTTACTGGTTTTCTGTTTTTTTGTTTTGTTTTTTTAATGACTCTGCTACTGCTGCTGCTGCTAAGTTGCTTCAGTCGTGTCTGACTCTGTGCGACCCCATAGACCAGGCTCCCCCGTCCCTGGGATTCTCCAGGCAAGAATACTGGAGTGGGTTGCCATTTCCTTCTCCAATGCATGAAAGTGAAAAGTGAAAGTGAAGTCGCTCAGTCCTGTCCGACTCTTAGCGACCCCATGGACTGCAGCCCACCAGGCTCCTCTGTCCATGGGATTTTCCAGGCAAGAGTACTGGAGTGGGGTGCCAATGACTCTGCTAGTAGAATATAAACTGTTACTGGTGCTTTTTTCCTCTGTTCAAGCCCAAGCGCCCAGAATAGTGCCTGGCACGTGGTAAGTGCTTGATTAAATACTGTGAAGTGAAAGCATAGCAAAAGAATCTATGCATTAGAATGAAGAGCAAAGATGAGATTGAGTTGACGGGTAAGAGGTTAGATGGCCAGGAACCTTCCATATCAAAGCGTGGACTTATCCAGAGAGCGTGAGAGTTATTGAAAGATCTTAGGTAGGGAAGTGTCCGACAGTATTGCTTTTTAAAAGATTTCTTTGGCGCGACAGCGTGGACATAAAGGTATGATCGCGGCAGGAAGCCTGAAGGTGGTTTTGACTGAGATCTTCAGGCGAGATATAAAATCTGTGAACTAACCAAAGTCTGTAAGAAAAGCAACGACTGGAATGCAGAGGCGACGCTGTCCCGAACCCGCGGGACACTTGGAATCGCTCCATGTTCCTGATCCTGTTAACTACTCCGAATGGAGAACCTGATTGAACTGCTTTTAGGTCAATTGCAATTAAAAATCTCTCGGCTCAGAGGCTGACAAACTGCTGAGACAAGGTCATGTTCCCCTCGCTCCCTCCCTACCCCTTCGGGCTGCGCACCTTCGCAGGTTCTCAAGGTCAAGGGAAACTGGACACCAGAGTCCTCGAGCTTGCAGTCTGCGTCTGCAGCCAGCAGGAGCAGCCAGACCCAGGAGCGGACAGCTTTGGCCCCCCGGGTCCACGGGGCGTCCCGAGCTGGCCGGGCCGGGGCAGGACGTGACACACTCACGCGGAGCCCTGGCGGGAGCGCAGCGAAGGAAGAGGAGCTCGCAGCTCCTGTACTTCCCACGTGCGCGCGATGAAGCAACAGAGGGGGGCGCGGGCCTGGGTCCCCGCTGGCCCGGCAGGGGCGCAGTTACCTGTACGTCAGCGCTGCTCCTCCCTCCCCGCCCCCCTCCCAGCGGCCTTGCCGACCGCCCGCCTCCAGCCCTCGCTCTGTCTTTGCCCCGCCCCTTCCGTTGGCGCCGGCGCGTTGAGAGCGGGCTGGGCGAGGCGCAGGGGCGAGGTGATGGCGACGCAGCGACCTCTGCTGCAAGCCTTGTCTAGGAGGACTGCGTGGGGAGTGTGGGCGGCCTGGAGGACTGATTAGCTGTGAGCTGAACCGGAAGCCACCTCCGGGTGATTGATTCCACGTGGTTGAAGAGAGTTTTTTTTTTTTTTTAGATAAGTAATTTACTTTTTATTGAAGTCTAGCTGATAAACGTGTGTGTGTGTGTGTGTGTGTGTGAAGTCGCTCAGTCGTGTCCGACTCTGCGACCCCGTGGGCTGTAGCCCGCCCGGCTCCTCTGTCCATGGGATTCTCCAGGCAAGAATACTGGAGTGGGTTGCCATTTCCTTCTCCAGGGGATCTTCCCAACCCAGGGGTCGAATCCGGGTCTCCTGCATTGCAGGCAGACGCTTTATCCTCTGAGCCACCAGGGAAGCCTGATAAGTTATACTACATAAATTATTGGTGTACAAATAGTGATTAACAATTTTTAAAGGTTATACTCATTTGCTGTATTCCCCCTGTTTTATAAAATATTCTTGTAGTTTATTTTAAAGTGAGTAGTTTGTGTCTCTTAATCCTGTATTTCTATATTGCCCCTCCCTCTTGCCTTTCTCTGCTGTTATCCTGCTAGTTTGTTTTCTGTATGTGTGAGTCAGCCTTTTTATTATATTCCCTGGTTGTATTTTTTTAGATTCCACATAGAAGTGATATACAGTATTTGCCTTTCTCTGACTTATTTCACTTAGCATAATGCCCTCCAAATCATCCATGTTGTTGTAAATGGCAAATTTTCATTCTTTTTTGCAGCTGAGTAGTTTTCCATTGTACTTGCATCACGTCTTTACCCATTCTTCTGCTGAATTAGTGTTTTGTTTTGTTTAAATATATACCCAGGAGCAGAATTGCTGGGGCACATGGTAGTTCTATTTTTAGTTTTTTTGAGAACCTGCCATACTGTTTTTCACAGTGGCTGCATCAGTTTACATTCCCACCAGCTGTGTACAAGGATTTCCCTTTCTCCCGTCCTCACCATTGTTTGTTATTTGTGTTCTCTCTGGCGATAGCCATTCTGACATGTCTCTGATGGTATCTCATTGTCGTTTTAATTCGCATTTCTCTGGTGATTAGCGATGTTGAGCATATTTTCATGTGCTTGCTGGCAATTTACATTTCTTCTTTGGAAAAATATCTGTTTAGTTCTGCTCCATTTTAAAATCAGGCTGTTTGGTTTTTTGATGTCAAGTTGAATGAACTGTTTATATATGTTGGATATTAACCCCTTCTTAGTTATATCATTTGTAAAATTTTTCTTCCATTTAACAGTACCATTTGTGCAAAAGCTTTTCAGTTTAATTAGGTCCCATTCATTTATTTTTGCTTTTTATTTCCTTTGTTTTGGAAGAAGGATCCAAAAAAAATTGCTGTGAAGTATGTCAAACAGTGTTCTGCCTGTGTTTTCCTCTAGGAATTTTA
The DNA here is from genome assembly GCF_014754425.2 of Oryx dammah. NCBI lineage: Eukaryota > Metazoa > Chordata > Mammalia > Artiodactyla > Bovidae > Oryx > Oryx dammah. Next base: position 30,464,342 of record NW_024070188.1, read on the forward strand.
TGGTATCGGGTCTTACATTTAGGATTTAATCCATTTTGAGTATTACTGCATATGGTATAAGAGAATGTTCTAATTGCGTTCTTTTTCATGTAGCTGTCCAGTTTTCATAGCACACTTACGGAAGAGACTCTCTTTTCTCCACTGTGTATTCTTAGCTCCTTTGTCATAGATTAATTGGCCTTTAGTGTGTGGGTTTATTTCTGGGAAGACAGCTTTTAAAAATACTGTGAGCCTTGAGTTTTCTGGAATCACCAACCCTTTTGAACATCTTTGAGAGTTATAAATGTTGTCTCCAGAAAAATGCATATACTCCCCAGAATTTATAACCTGCTTGGTTGCATTTGTGCAGTAAGCAAAGGCAGTTACAAATTATATCTGGTGCAGAAGTGATAAAACTTCATATATTATATGAATTTGTTGCAGGAAGGGGGACCCCTTCCAGGGCCCAAGAGTGGGCCCTTATCTAACACTTGGAAATGAATTGTCCAAGGAGAAACACATACTGACAAAGCAAAGATTTTATTGGAAAGGGGCACCTGGGCAGAGAGCAGTAGGGTAAGGGAACCCAGGAGAACTGCTCTGCCACATGGCTTGCAGTCTCATGTTTTATGGTGATAGGGTTATTTTCCATGTTGTCTTTGACCAGTCATTCTGACTCAGAGCCCTTCCTAGAGGTGCATGCATTGTTCAGCCAAGAGGATGCCAGCAAGAAGAATTATGGGAGGTGGTGTCTCCTTTAGACCTTTCCCAAAGTCTTCTGGTTGGTGGTGGCTTATTCCTTCTGTGTTCCTTACTAGGACCTCCTGTCCTAAAACAACTCATACAAATAGTTACTGTGGTGCCTGGCCAGGGTAGGCAGTCAGTCAGTGTGCTTCCCCTAACAAATTCAGATTATACGGTTGACATTTTACGCAGGTGATACACAGCTACATTTACTAGTTTAAGTCATTTGTAAAAGACTACAAATACATTGTTAAATCTGCCAGTAATAGGAGTTAATCAGTATTATTATCAACTGAGAAAATTGCTGTGTTATTATGCATGATTTTGGAAGGAGATAAAAATACAGTGCTATTGGATTACATAAAATCAACTTAGTCGCTAGCCTTTAGAAAAATCAACATTTTGTTAGATGACTATTTTTTTTAACTTTAAATTGCTAAATAATATTTTAAGAAACTGCTGTGAGGTTAAGAAGTAGTTTTGTGTGTGTACATACGTATTTGTGTTTTTTTTAATTTTTTTTCATAGAAACTGGCCCCTGCTGTGGCACATTGTAGTTCTGACTAGTTTAGACCACCTAGAAGGCCAAGTTTACATTCCCTCATAGGACTACACTAGGTCAGAAGAAAAGACACTGAGAATTGAACTGAGAGTTGAGCTTACAAGTCTGGACTCCAGCCTTTAATATAGCTCAAATATTTAATTTTACATAAAACGATGACTAAATCAGAGCACTTTTAGTTTTACATATAGGTGAGTTTTAAGTTATATTTTATTCTTTTAGCCACACCACTTGGCTTGCAGGATCTTAGCTCCCCAACCAGGTCATGGAAGTGAAAAATGCTGAGCTCTAACCATTGGGAAACCAAGGAATTCCCTCTGACATTTCTTAAATTGTAGTTCTGAGAGTCAGGATGTCTCTGGTCAGAGGATCATAAACCAAGTGGCCAGGGGTGTCTGTATTTATTGTGCCATCAAGAAACAGCATGAGTTTACGTGTTTGTGACACTGTTGATGGACTATGACTTCTTTCTAGGTTTTTTGTTGGTTTTTGGTTTTCATATAATTGAAAATGTGCTCATGAATTGCTTTTTTATTTTCACGTTTTAATTTACTGTCTTTTTAACAGAAGAAAATCAAACAGTTTAACATGTATACATGAGAGAGACCCAGAAAAACTAAGTCACCAAAATGGTTGAAATACCATTCTGAGCTAAAGATAAAAGAGGATATTGAGGATGGGAAATTAGAAGTGGTCAAGCAGGAGATGGCAAGAGTGAACATTGACATTTTAGGAATCAGTGAACTAAAATGGACCAGAACAGGCAAATTTAATACAGATGACCATTATATCTACTATTGTGGGCAAGAATCCCTTAGAAGAAATGGAGTAGCCCTCATAGTCAACAAAAGAGTCCTAAATGCAGTACTTGGTTGCAGTCTCAAAAATGACAGAATGAGCTCTTCATTTCCAAGGCAAACTGTTCAGTAACACAGTAATCCAAGTCTGTGACCTAGCCGGTAATGCTGAAGAAGCTGAAGTTCAAGGGTTCTATGAAGACCTACAAGACCTTCTAGAACTAACACCCAAAAAAGATATCCTTTCATTATGAAGTGAAGTGAAGTTGCTCAGTCATGTCTGATTCTTTGTGACCTCAAGGACTGTAGACTACCATGCCCCTCCATCCATGGGATTTTCCAGGCAAGAGTACTGGAGTGGGTTGCCATTTCCTTCTCCAGAGGATGTTCCCAACCCAGGGATTGAACCTGAGTCTCCTGCATTGGAGGCAGACGCTTTACCATCTGAGCCACCAGGGAAGTCTCCTTTTCATTATAGGGGATTGGAATGCAAAAGTAGGAAGTTCAAGAGATACCTGGAGTAACAGGCAGATTTGGCCTTGGGGTACAGAATGAAGCAGGGCAAAGGCTAACAGAGTTTTGCCAAGAGAACACACTGGTCATAGCAAACACCTTCTTCCAACAACACAAGAGAAGACTCTACACATGGACATCACCAGATGGTCAATACTGAAGTCAGATTGATTATATTCTTTGCAGCCAAAGATGGAGAAGCTCTATACAGTCAGAAAAAATAAGACCAGGAGCTGACTGTGGCTTAGATCATGAACTCCTTATTGCCAAATTCAGACTTAAATTGAAGAAAGTAGGGAAAACCACTAGACCATTCAGGTATGAAGTAAATCAAATCCCTTATCATTACACAGTGGAAGTGACAAATAGATTCAAGAGATTAAATCTGATAGACAGAGTGCCTGAAGAACTATGGATGGAGGTTCGCGACATGTACAGGAGGCAATGATCAAGACCATCCCCAAGAAAAAGAAATGCAAAAAGGCAAAATGGTTGTCTGAAGAGGCCTTATAAATAGCTGAGAAAAGAGAAGCAAAAGGCAAAGGAGAAAAGAAAAGATATACTCATTTGAATGCAGAGTTTCAAAGAATACAAGCAGAGATAAGAAACCCTTCCTCAGTGATCAATGCAAAGAAATAGAGAAAAACAATTGAATGGGAAAGACTAGAGATCTCTTCAAGAAAACTAAAGATACCAAGGGAACATTTCATGCAAAGATGGGCACAATAAAGGACAGAAATGATATGGACCTAACAGAAGCAGAAGAGATGAAGAAGAGGTGGCAAGAATACACAGAAGAACTATACAAAAGAGATCTTCATGACCCACATAACCATGATGGTGTGATCACTCACCTAGAGCCAGACATCCTAGAATGAGAAGTCAAGTGGGCCTTATGACGCATCACTATGAACAAAGCTAGTGGAGGTGATGGAATTCCAGTTGAGCAATTTCAAATCCTAAAAGATGATGCTGTGAAAGTGCCACACTCAATATGCCAGCAAATTTGGAAAACTCAGCAGTGGCCACAGGACTGGAAAAGGTCGGTTTTCATTCCAATCCCAAAGAAGGGCAATGCCAAAGAATGTACAAACTACCACACAATTGCACTCATCTCATACACTAACAAATTAATGCTCAAAATTCTCCCAGCCAGGCTCAACAGTAGATGAACCGTGAACTTCCAGATGTTCAAGCTGGTTTTAGAAAAGGCAGAGGAACCGAAGATCAAATTGCCAATATCCATTGGATCATCAAAAAGCACAAGAGTTCCAGAAGATTATCTTCTTTGCTTCATTGACTATGCCAAAGCCTTTGACTGTGTGGATCACACTAAACCGTGGAAAATTCTTCAAGAGATGGGAATACCAGACCACCTTACCTGCCTCCTGAGAAATCAGTATGCAGGTCATAAAGCAACAGTTAGACTGGACATGGAACAACAGACTGGTTCCAAATTGGGAAAGGAGTATAGCAAGGTTGTATATTGTCATCCTGCTATTTAACTTTTATGCAGAGTACATCTTGCGAAATGCTGGGCTGGATAAGCAAAAGTTGGAATCAAGATTGCAGGGAGAAATGTCAGTAACCTCAGATATACAGATGACACCACCCTTGTGGCAGAAAGTGAGGAGGAACTAAAGAACCTCTTGATGAAAGGGAAAAAATTGTCTTAAAACTCAACATTCAAAGAGCTAAGATGATGGCATCCGGTCCCATCACCTCATGGCAAATAGATGGGGAAACAATGGAAACAGTGGCAGACTTGATTTTCTTGGTCTCCAAAATCACTGCAGATGGTGACTGCAGCCATGAAATTAAAAGACGCTCGCTCCTTGGGAAAAAAGCTATGACCAACCTAGACAGTGTATTAAAAAGCAGAGACATTACTTTGCCGACAAAGGTCTGTCTAGTCAAAGCTATGGTTTCCCATAGTCATGTATGAATGTGAGAGTTGAACCATAAAGAAAACTGAGCACTGAAGAATTGATGCTTTTGAACTGTGGTGTTGGAGAAGACTCTAGAGAGTCCCTTGGACTGCAAGGGGATCCAGCCAGTCAATCCTAAAGGAAATCCATTTTGAATATTCACTGGAAAGACTGATGCAGGAACTGAAACTCCAATACTTTGGCCACCTGATTTGAAGAAGTGACTCATTGGAAAAGACTCTGATGCTGGGAAAGATTGAAGGCGGGAGAAGGGGACGACGGAAGATGAGATGGTTGGATGTGATCACTGATTCAATGGACTTGAGTTTGAGCAAGCTCTGGGAGTCAGTGATGTACAGGGAAGCCTGGCATGCTACAGTCTGCAGGGTTGCAAAGAGTTGGACACAACTGAGCGACTGAACTGATTGACTGACTTGATACCAGTGGTTCAAGGACAGGGTTGCTGGTAACGATCAGGGTGCATGCAGAGCGTGTACTCCTTTGTTCTCACCTCAGGTGGTCTCCTGATGAGGTTCTGTGGTTCTCAAAGAGCTTTTCAAACTGTGACCTTCTCTGGAAAGAATGATTCATCAAGTAGTTAACATGTTCCATTTGTTGGGTGTTTCAGTTCTGCCAAAGACTTCAAAGATATTTTATGTGTATCCTTTGAGATGGATCCAGGATCCTGCCCCCCATCGCACTGCTCTGCAGTGGAAGCAAGGCCTCTTAAGCCCTGGACCATGAGGGAAGTGGCCCTGTGATGCTGGGCAAGGCCTCATAGGCACCTGGACATGGAGCCCATTTTGTCCCCCATTTCTTATAAGCAAGACTCCAGCCTCCATGACTCTCAGTCCCAAACTACAGAGCAGCTGCTAATCAAGGGAAGAACAGCGAGGAAACCACCTGAGGTGAGGTTAAAGGACCAGAGAGGCTCATCAAGATTAGGAGACTAGACCACCTGAGACCCTGCACACACCCTAATCTTGTCAGCAACCCCACCCTTTGAAACTTGGCAGAAGAGGGAATGTAAGACTGTTAATGCCTTGATTAAAAGTTAGAACTGGACATGAAACAACAGACTGATTCCAAATAGGAAAAGGAGTACGTCAAGGCTGTATACTCTCATCCTGCTTATTTAACTTGCATGCAGAGTACATCGTGAGAAACTCTGGGCTGGAAAAAGCACAAGCTGGAATCAAGATTGCAGGGAGAAATGTCAATAATCTCAGATATGTAGGTGACAGCACCCTTATGGCAGAAAGTGAAGAGGAACTAAAAAGCCTCTTGATGAAAGTGAAAGAGGAGAGTGAAAAAGTTGGCTTAAAGCTCAACATTCAGAAAACGAAGATCATGGCATCTGGTCCCATCACTTCATGGGAAATAGAT